>NC_090437.1:341645843-341961752 GCF_031143425.1 Pleurodeles waltl
TGCCTAGGATCACACAATTTGGAGAAGCAGGGGAGCTGGTATTGATTCCAGGTTATCTGGTTTCATGTTTTGAAATTCAGCTACCAGATGGATATCTCTGTCTCTGCTCGCTCCTCCATTTTACATCAAAGGTCACGGTTTGTCTTTTGTTCCTGGCCCAGATGAAAAGATGATACAGACAGAACAGACTCAACTCAGATCCAACTCATAAGTTAAGAATGGATTTTTTGGGGCATGTGTCACACCCAAACACCCCCCTGAAGCTACGCCCCTGTGCATAATGTACTGCATGTACAGCAACATTTTCTGTATTGAACTCACTAATATCCAGTATTCCTAGAAATACCACACTGTCATTACTGACACAGTAACATGAAGACTCTATTTTAAAGCTTTACCTTACCATCCAGTCCCAGTTGATAGTGTAGATCACCATCAAATGTACCAACATCAAAATATGCAGTTGTGCGTATAGCAAAACACTCTGAAGTGGATGAAAGAAGACATGATTTTATAGAAAAAGCTCTACATATAAAATATATTCAGAGGGCACATGTACCTGTATTTCTTTCAAATCTTTGTCGTGGAGGTTCTGAAGAGGGTCAATGAAGTTTTGCTTAACATCAATGTCCAAAGAATCTTTGATGTCTGAAAGTTCTCTCATGGCTTCTCCAACATCAAGGAGAGCAGGCCCTAAAACAGAAACATGGGCATTACTGATAAAGTTCACCTAGTTTATATATTAATCATAATAATGTTACATTGTGGTACAGAGGTAATACCAATAAATGCTATAGCACCTATGTACGTCTATGTGTATTTATATGGTATTTCAATAGTGTGCACCTAGCCAGAAAGGCAGTGGAGCACTATACATATTCTAGGCCAAGCATTAAGTCAGCGTGTAAGTGGAAAGGAAGATGGGCTGTACATGGCTGATGCATTATGGTGTAGTGTTCTTTAAAGAGGTGAGTTTTCAAATCTTTCCTAAACTGGAGGAGCGTTGGGGAGGTCCTGATGGATACAGGAATGTTGTTCCAGATGCTGGGGGCATAGTTGGAAAAGGCCTGCTGTCTTCTTTTCTTTTAACTCTTCATAGTCTACAGTCCTATGTTGCGATGGCTGCAGGTGTGCCAAAATCCACCAGAGGTAATGAGCTTGCTTGCAAAATAAGCAGGGGTACTGGTTGTGATAGCTTTGTGAATGTTGCAGCTGGTTTTAAAGATGGTGTGAGCCAGCCTGCAGAGGCAATGATGGAGTTCCATTAGGATGGGGATAAGGTGATCATATTTCTAATGGCCATGTAAGAAATGCATTGCAGCATTTATGATGGCCCTAAGGGGTGCAAGTGTGAAGTCAGAGACTATGGAGGAGGGCAGTACCACCATCAAGATCTGAGAGTATGATGACTTGAACAGCACTTCTTAAGTCGCTTTCTGTAAGAACAGTTTGACTTTTTGTAGAGGGAAATCCCCACTGGTATAAGGCGATCTTTGTTCTTTGGCAGTGTGCTCCTTCATGGTGAGGCTGGTGCTCAGGATAAATCCTAAGAACTAGACATTCAGTAAAAGTTGAGGTTCAAAGCTGTCAAGATTCATGTTATTGAGCCAGGCTTTTATTGTATGCTGCTTATTGTTCTTGGCAAATAAAATATTTTTTCTTGGTTTTGTTGACACTTTGGTAGGTACTGCCTTTTTGCCTTCACCCCATCTGTTTTCTGAATTTTTTTTGTTGGTATTAGGACTCTGTGCGCTTTATAACTGCTAACCAGTTCTAAAAAGCTTGTTCTGTCTCCCTAAAACATGGTAAACTTGGCTTACACCCAATTGCACATTTAATTTACTTTCAAGTCCCTAGCATACGGTACTACGTGTACCCAAAGCCTATAAATTAAATACTGCTAGGGTGGCTGCAGCACTCATTGTGCCACCCACTTAAGTTGCCGTTGAAAACATATCTCAGGCCGGTCATTGCAGCCTGTCGTGCAGTTTTACACTGTCACTTCAATCTGGCAAAATAAATCTTTTGCAGGCCTAAGCCTTCCTTTTCAAAAACATATAAGTAACTCCTATGATAGGCCGTAAACAGCCTATAAGGCAGAGTGCATTGTATTTAAAAAGTGGGACCTGTGTTTCAAGTTTTACATGTTGTGGTAGTGAAAAACTCCTAAATTAGTTTTTCACTGCTGTAGGGTATATCTCTCCAATAGGTTAACATTGCATTACCTTATTACATTTAATAAGAGCCAACCTTTGATTGGAAACAGGTAGGAATGTCATGTTTGGTCTTAAAGGCATTGTGATTTTAAATCTTTTTTTATTTGTAATGTGGGATTGAAAGTCACAATTCTGAAAATATCACTCTTAGAAAATGGGCATTTTCTTGTCTTAACTATTTGGTGCCTTTTGTCAGTGTTTTGGGTCACATGGCTCTGCTGTCATGCTTTCTGTATTCATCCCAGACAAGGATAGCATAGGGCTTAGAAGTGGGAAGGATGGGCCATCCCGACAGGATGAGTGGGGCAGAGCTGTTCCCTGCCTCAATTGTACTTCAATAGTGACTGCCTCCAGCACACACAAGGACACCTAACACCAGCCTTTTTTTTACCCTAGTCTGCTTGGAGCATTGGCGGGGGATGGGAGGAACTTTTCAGAACCAGATGTGGGGGTAGCCTAGACATTTTTGTCATTTCAAAGGCTGACACCAGGTAAAAATATTGAACCCTGAGACAGTGGCGTAGCGTGGGTTGTCAGCACCCGGGGCAAGGCAAGTAATTTGCGCCCCCTAACCCGGGGCAAGGCAAGTAATTTGCGCCCCCTAACCCGTGGATTTAGTCTCTTCCAAGATGTTGCGCCCGGTGCGGCCGGCCCCCCCTGCACCACCCACGCTACGCCACTGCCCTGAGACCAACTCTTCAATGCTCTCCTGGGCCTATGGAAGACTTCAGATGGGCTGTCTTGTACACCAGTGGACTATACTGCTGCTACCAGGGAACTGCCCAGCTGTTGTTCTTCAAATGACTGCCCTGCTGCTGGAGGCCTGCCTTGCTGCTTGAAACAAGGACTACCAGAGTGCAGTGGCAGCTGGTGACATTGAAAGTGGTGGGCCATAAAAGATTGGTATGACTTTTGTAGCGAGTGAAGCGAGCAAGCTTAATGGACAAACATGGGGTTCAAGTTGAGTCCTCCTCCCAAGAAAAAAAATCGAAAAAGATAGACAAATGGTGCATTTGAAAGCAAATTAATTTAGTAAGAAAGCAAGGTTTTAAAGCAGTGGGAACTTATAACCTTGAAATACTAAGCACATTAGAAACTGCCCCATATCTTACTGCATTAATACGTTCACCAGTTACTTTAATGTGCAAATTGTACAGAGCTACAACTTCAGGCCCTTTAAAGTGTGTGCTTGCCCAGTGTCTTGCACTGCATGCAGTATCAACTTTGGAAGAAAATGCTCTAACCAGGTATCAGGAAGCACCCACAGCTTCTGGCTGCAATTAATCAAACAGAAATATGTGTAGACAGTTTTTTAGTAGGATGAAAAAAGTGGGGCTTTCTAAAAGGGAACATGTAAAATAAGTTTCTATGATTCCCATAGTGTGCCACCGGGCCAGTAATTTGGTTTCTCTCTGAGATGTTATTGCATCCAGAAATATAACACAACTGACACACACCTAAAACCTGTCAGTACTACTTGCTTTGTCAATGGTTGTCAGCTGTTTAAAATAAATGAGTAACAACAATGATTAGTTATAAATAATTAACATTGGAAATGTTTCAATTCTGAAATTGTGAGACTGTGAATTAAATATTATTGAGGCCTATGGAAGGAGTATGGCCTTCAGTTATGTGTGCTTTACGTTAGATATGTATGCCCTTTTTCTCTTCACATCTCATCCATCTGCACATTTTCAGCCTCCTCTCTTTCCTCTCCAGCACCCTCTTTTCCCTCTCCCCTAAATGCACTCCCTTGCATCTCCCTCATTTCACCACCCCAAACATACACTGCACTCATTCACATCTAAGCATTATATTTCATGTTTGCTTTTGTCTTCTAAATATTTTGACCTCTACGCACTACTTCGAACACATTTACACTGAATTTAATTTGCAACTGGAACACATGACGATTGTTCTGTGTGCTCTGCACAGAGACCAACCCACTGTCAGACACTTTGCTTTTCCTTCAGCCTCAGCACCAGCACTCTCAACCAAAGCACCTCAAACACCTGGCACGAGTCAATGTATACACTATGCAATACAATGCACAGAAACATAGCATGATGAAAAGCTAAATCCCTTGCAGAATGCAACATTAAAGTAAAACATGTAAAATAAGAGGAACTAAATGGCTGATATACATTACATACATTTTAAAATTCACTGTTTGCATATCAATCCACGTTTATGGCACTAATGTTAAGGGCATGAAGAAAGGGCCAGTTTTAATGCCATACAGCAGATAACTGCCTTTACTATAAGCCCATATTTCGCACCCTGCGCTTGACTCGGATATTTGGATCCATTTCACAAGGGAGCAAGAACCCTGCTCGTCTTTTAGAACAGCTTCATGAGGAACAAATAGAGCAGCTCCACTTATAAAGGAACCAGCAATCTGCAGCCAGGGCCTGGGGTGTCACACAGGGGATGTTAGTGTGACAAGGGGTCTCAGTACAATAAAAATAACCCAAGAATAGCATTAAAACACTTACTGTTGGGGGGGTGTGGCTGGCGGCTGCTGGAGCCGTACGCTTAGAGAGGAGCTCCGGGAGAGCAAACAGGGCCCGGCTTGCTGAAAACCCCTGATCGGCGTCCTAAACTGACTCCAGTAATTTGTGAACCCATCGGAGTGCATCAGGACCACATAAGTTCAGTTTCCGTCCTGAATCAACCACAGGAGAGTGCTGAATTCGAGTCTTTCTCATCCGCAGCCGCTCGAAGCAAAATGGTGGCCGCGACCAAGTGATTTCTCCTTCAACCTGTGCCGAAGGGACAGGACGCTCGTGACGAGAGCCGAGCGACCGCCGCAGGATGGTGAGGCCCCGGAGCCGAGGCGGTTTGCCTGTAACACGCTGGGAGAGCAGGTGAGCAATCGGGCTGGAGGAGACCGTGACCCTCGCCCGGTCGCGGCCCATGGACCGTGCCTGCCAGCCTAGTGCCTCCTGAGACTACAAAAAAGCACATCGGAGGTCTCCTGGCGGGGGTGAGACTTGGAGAGGGGCCCTGAGACCCCATCCAACAATACTGTGGAGGCACGTCCTCTATTTGGGGCTGGTTTGGGAGCACCCTGGCTGCTCTACACCGCCATGCGTGAGGAGGACGGGCCGCCCACAACCTGAGGCCTCCGGGCGGAACAAATTACCGGGGCAACCTAGATGCATGACCCCCCCCGCCACCAGGCCTTTACAAAGAAACTCCCCCCTCAAATTTGAAGCCCAAAGAAGGAGGGGAAGGGAGTTTGGAGCCCACTGCCCGCACCTCGTAAGTACAGGAAAATAACAGGGAGGACCAGGTGCTCAAGAGCTCCCCCACAACGACAACTGTTCGATCTACGACGCAGGGCGAGGTCGCCCCGCGCTGGCATTCCCCGGCCAGTCTCAAGTTGAGTAATTGAGCACAAGAACGAGCACAGGCCCCACCATAGGATAATCCAGAAGGCTCCCCATAACAATTCAGGTCAAGGACGGGCATGCAAAGCATCAGTGAAATACAACCTGGCCAGACCCCGTTGGGCAGAAGCAATTCAGAAGCCATGAGATCGAAAAGGGAACGAGGCCTTCACATCTCCTCCTTGAGTAGACTAAACAGACTGTTGAAATTTCCCCCGGCCCTGTCTCCCTCTTCTTCACATCTGGGGATTCGGAATCCTCGCTTCACACGTTGCACCCACCCCGGAGAGAAAACAGCAGGCCGCACAAACACTGAGGGGACCCCCGAAAGTGCAACGCAAAGCAGGGGGCCGCCCACCCGCGCGGGCGAAACATTTCCTCACCTAATAAGACAACTGTTCCAAAAATGGGGAAGACCAAAAGACGTGAAGAGCAGAGCCTAGACGAGGCTACAACCAATAAAACCACCAATCACCCCACAAAACCATCGTCCCCAGATGACAAGTCGCAACAGGAAACAACTCTGGTCACGGTCCTCCTGGCCATTAGAGACTCCTGGGAAGCATTAGAGAAGAAAATAGATAACTTAGCAATGGACCTCACATTATTGCGAGATGACCACTGCAAATTAAAGGACAGAGTAGGAACAAACGAAAAAACCCTCGCAGAAACGACTTTAACGCAACAAGCAACAACCACAGAGCTCAAGGATCTCTCCTCGCGCATTACAACTCTAGAATCCAGAGCAGAGGACGCTGAAAACCGCGCACGCAGGAGTAACCTTCGCCTGGTTGGGATCCCAGAGAGATCAGAGTCATCTGCAGACAGTATGGAAGCCTTTCTGGAAAACGGGATCAAAACCACCATAGCCGAGGAGGGCCTCTCAGCATTCTTCGCAATAGAAATAGCTCATAGGGTACCCAACAGAATGCCTCCACCTGGAGCCAGATCTCGCCCAATCATAGCAAAGTTGTTGCATTACAGAGACAGGGACTACATTCTCTCGCAAACACGTCAACTCGGAGAGATAACATGCAATAACCAACGGATTATGATCTTCCCAGATTTCTCCAGGGAAACGCAAGCACAAAGGGCCTCTTTCAATGACTCTAAGCGAGCACTTTGCGAGTGTGGTATAAAATATGCTATGCTCTTCTCAGCTAAGCTCCGTGTGGAACATGATGGCAAAACGCACTTTTTCCCATCACCGCAGCTAGTAAAGGAATGGATGGAATCCCTAAACATAACCAACCCGTCCCCTCCTCCTAGAACCCCATGCAAGCCAGACAGGAAACGCAGCAAGTCCACCAATCGAGCCTCGGAAGCAGCCCCACCAAGACACCAATCACTTCTGGAGATGCAGAATGCAGTAGAAACGGCAGCAGCTCTAAGTGGAGGAACCAGCCCTAGACCTCGGACCCCGGTCAACGTCTCCGACCTCGACTCGGACTGTGGGGGCTCGTCGACATCCTCGCATGACACTATCACTAGCCTGCACAAAATAGCCCCAGGAACTGCAGAAGAGATCATCTAATTGCTGTATGTGAGGATTTTTTTTTATATGAGTGCCAACATAGACTCAACCAACTCATCTAGGATAATAAGCAAGTACCCTCTTAGACCAATCGATAGTTTATGCCTCTTAGGCACACGCAACTGAAAGCAATACATCGTGCAGCCGGGCCCCGGGAGCAGCTCGGAGCGGGAGCTCTCGACCTCCGACACGTCACCCATCTATAGGACTCTAATTTTAGAATGTTTACGGTTTGGACGGGAAAGGTTTTTGTCACCGGTCCTGGGGAGTGGGAGTTGGGGATTAAAAAGTTTATATAGATAGAGGGGTTAACACAGCACTAATCACTAATGAATCAAACAATTCTCGTCCTAGATCCTCAAACAATATTCATAACAGAAAACCTAACTACAGGTCTATAACCACGCACAATCACCAATCTAAAACCCATAGATCATGGCCGCAATCTACAAAATGATAACATGGAACATCAGAGGCCTAAATAATACGTCCAAACGGTATAAAGTATACAACTACCTCAAACGCAGGGGGACACACATAGCCCTATTACAGGAAACACATCTGTTAGAATAAGAAGTCACTGCACTAAAAAAAAGATGGAGAGGCCAAATATTTGCCACTACCTACTCAGCATTCACCAGGGGAGTACTAATATGGGTCCGGCCGGGGGTACCTTTCCAGGCACTACAAACATCCATAGATAAAGAGGGGAGATATGTGGTGGTCAGGGGTAGATTGGACGGGAAGGTAGTGACAATTGGCGGCCTACATGCTCCGAACCTAGATCAAAAAAAATATTCGATAAATTACCACAAGAATTAGGTCCGAACCTCGCAGGCCCGAAAATTCTCAGCGGGGATTTCAACTGTATAGCCAACATACACCTAGATAGATCACATCGGCCATTGCCGCACTCACAAACCACAAAAACTGCCAAATCCTTTACAGAATGGCAACAACACTGGCAATTAAGAGATTCCTGGAGACAGCTTAACCAGCTCTGTAGAGACTACTCCTATCACTCGATAACACATGACCTACACGTTAGGCTAGACACCTCCCTAACATCCCATGAACTGCAACAGGTAGTAGTAGCAGCCGAATATTTGAGTCGAACTATATCGGATCATATTCCCCTGATGGTATCACTAGCATGGAGGGGAGAAAGACCGTCGATCCCCACTTGGCGACTGAGGACAGAAGCACTAGAAGTCAAAGCATTCAAACACACCCTTCATAAAAGTATTGAGAAATTCTTCACTATAAACACAGGGACAGCATCTTCCAGAACCCTAGAATGGGAAACCTTCAAAATCGTAACCAGGGGCAAATGTATTGGCGAGTGTAATGGAGTCCGGAAATCAATCGAGAATGAACTAAAAAAACTTGAAGACTCCCTCAGAGACGTAGAGCGTAAGATCCCAATTCACCCTGAATTGACCCCCCTCATGTCAGAAACTAAAGCTAAAATAATTGAGGCGAACACTAGATTATCTCGCTTCGACTACAAGCAGTATTTAAATCAACAACACGCAGAAGGCGACAAGGCAGGTGCCCTGTTAGCATGGTTAGCTAAGCCCCCTAGACAGCAATCCACCATAGTCGAGATCGAGACACAACTAGGCGACAGAGTACATGGTCAAAGGGAGATCAATACGAGTTTCTTCGAATACTACTCAATTCTATATGCCCCACCCACGGACACTATTAGTAACATTCAGGTCCAGGAATTAGAGACCCTTATCTTCCTAAACTAAGAGCCGAAGAAAGTCTGTCCCTAACCGCTCCAATATCTATAGCGGAAATTAAAATAGCGATACAGGGTATGGCAAGGGGTAAAGTCCTGGGAATGGATGGATTCCCTATGGAGTTCTATTCACTATACCAGGACCTACTTACCCCGAGACGCTGCGCAATATACACCGAAGCATGGTGCATCAACAAACTGCCTCAATCAACCAATGAGGCTATAATGATTCCCCTTCTTAAGACTGATAAACCACCCTCAGACGTTCGATCCTACCGCCCATTATCAATGTTGAATCTAGATTATAAAATATTAAGTTGGATACTGACAAACAGACTCTTACCCCTCATAACATTACTGATACACCAAGACCAATCGGGATTTATCCCACAACGCAGTACAGCACAAAATATCAGACGCTTAGTTTCAATATTGCATACCTTGCCCTCAACAATGCCTCAAGCAGAGATAATCTCTGTAGATATAGAAAAAGCCTTTGATAGCCTAAGGTGGGACTACCTAGAACAGGTCATGTTAAAACTTGGACTAGGAGAGGGATTCACACACTGGACAAAACTACTGTATTCTAATCCCACAGCGAGGGTGTGCACGGGCAACACCATTTCCGACTCCTTCCCCATAGGTAGAGGAACTAGACAAGGCTGCCCGCTGTCGCCCTTCCTGTTTGCTATAGCAGTAGAGCCCCTTGCGCAAACAGCAAGATCTAAAAAGTGCTTTGAGGGCATTTTAATCAATAATTGGACACACCACATAGCACTATACGCCGACGACATGCTATTATTCCTCAAAAACCTGGATGCAGACTTGCCTGGAGCAATAAACATGCTAGAAAATGTTGGTATGGCCTCTGGTCTCCGAGTCAACTGGAGAAAATCCTCCATCTTTCCACTAACCAGAGACACTAGGGAACCTGCAGATACCAGGGGTCTACCCTGGTCCCCGAAAACATTTAAATACCTGGGGGTCAATATAATCCACACAGTAGAAGATCTACTAGAGGGAAATATACAGTGGGCAATTAGAGGAATTAAAGCCAATATGCTCTTCTGGAGCACGCTACCACTGACTGTCTTTGGGAGAGTTGCCTTACTCAAAATGATAGCACTACCCAGGCTACTTTACTACTTCTCCACTATCCCGCTAGTAATCCCGAAAAGAGTATTAAAAATATAGACTCCCTAATTGTGAATTTCATATGGGGACAGAACAGGCACAGAATCGCTCTTAACACCCTCCGAAGACCCACTTCGGAAGGTGGATTAGCCGCACCAGACCTGGAAATCTACTACTGGACAGGGCAACTACAATGGCTGGCTAAATTAATCAGCGAACCCTCAGTCACAAAGGACTTACAAGTCCCTCTGAACTGTCCTCTCGAAAATATTGTAAATATACCACTGAACCCCCCAAAAATCGAAACAACAGCTCCTGTTGGAATGGGAAACGTCAAGACATTGCTGGGAACAATTTCTGAGACGCACTTGCACAAAATCTCCATATACACCTGAGATCCCCCTAATAGCCTTAAACCTCACCCCGAAGGGACACATCACAACACACACTATCAAACTGATAGCACACAACATCACAAAAGTGGGTGATTTGTTCAGTAATGGTAAGCTCTGCTTCTACGTTGAGCTGCAAGAACAGTTTAATCTCCCCTCCGGCTTGTTCCTTACCCACAATGCCTTAGTTAACACTATCCAAAAACCATGGGGAACAAAATTGAGTGAGCCAAATATGCATAAGGGATGTCAGTTCCTCTGTTCAATGGGAGACCAAAAAGGAACAGTCTCGGGAATATACAGATCTCTGCAAAGCGACACCTGTGTACCAATGAATAACCTTAGAGCCAAATGGCAGACAGACCTAGACATTTTACTAGAGGACACTCAATGGTCTAGAATCACCTCTCAAATCTACTCAGTATCCAGGAATGCAAGATTCAAACTGATAAACTTATATATCTATCATTGGGCATATCTAACTCCACAAATGATAACCAAATTCTACAACACGAACAACTCTAAATGTCCCTGATGTGAAGAACTTACAGCAGACCTGGTACACATGCTATGGAATTGCCCGAGAATCCACTTATATTGGTAAGAAGTGTTCAGGAAAATATCCTCCAGCACAGAAAAAACACTATAGCCTAGCCCAGTATTAGCAATACTGGGGGACTTCCCTCGCCCTTCAACTAAAAAAATAACTAATAGGATCACAGACCTGGCGCTAATACTTGCAAGGAGAGAAATAACGGTGCACTGGAAGGACCCAGGAGGTCCCCAAGTGGCTAGGTGGCAAATTGTGCTAGAGAAATGGGCCGTAACTGAAAGCTCGGCGCTGCTCAAGAAGCTCTGCAGGGACAAAGGCCTAGAGATGATGCCAAACATTGGGACTCCCTGCTGAAAAATCTAAAGTCCATGGATGCGCCCACATCAGAGGATAACAACTCCGACAATGATTCAGAAACTGAATAGATTGTCATATCCGCAACACAAAAACACCATGGAACACTGCCAAGGCTCCTACAGCAGAGAATTGTTATAATAAGAGTTTTTGAAGATGGACAAAGTGCAAATTGGGGGGTAACAACTCATTGTTGGGTCTAATTTAGTAATTGTACCGTTACAAGCTATAATCCCTTGTTGAAAGCAATAAAAAATTATATATAAAAAAAAAAACACTTACTGTTACCGAAGACAAGGCACTAAATCACATGTGCTTGCGACCACTCCTACTATGTGACGAATTGGGAAAGGGTGGGATTTATGCCTCTTAATGACAGATGGCTGCCATCACGCAGGGATGATGATTCTGATACCCAAAATCATGACCCTAAAAGCGTCACTGGCCTAGAGTGGCTACTGCCATGGACCACAATGGAAATGAAGGGCTTTAGAGCAGTCAGCCCTGCGTCATGCATCATAGTGTAGAAAGTTGATTTACTGCCTTGTTTCCATCTCATGCTTCAAAGGGAGGCAGGGCAGGCATACTGGGACAGGCAGCCCAGACTTAAATGCATTGATTTGTTTAGAGATACAATGGTATCTCTAAACAAATTGATCTATTTCATATTTTTTATATGAATCTGTAGGAATTTTAGAGGGGCACAGCCCCTCAGCCCTAAAGGAGAAACTGTCCCTGTCAGAGAAACTACAAGAGCTGGTTGGTTGGCCTCCTGTGTGAGCTATAAGGGCATCAGAAGTTCCAGAGACCTTGAACCCTGTACGTGACCTCTGGCGGAGTGAGTACTCGCCCCCTAAATGGTGCCCCTCCAGTCCTGGACTCTTGGTGGTGGTGCTAAGGGTGCTTCTCCTGACTATCCCTAAAGGTTGGGACTTGGAAAATGTTTCACTAAAAAGTGGCATGAGAACGGACAGAAGACCAGAATCTAGCTGTCTGCTGATCCGCCAGATGTGCATCTCTGGTCGCCCGACTCCACAGCAGCTCCTGCTACATTCTTCTCTAAGGCAGCAAATCATGTTGAGCGGGACCCCTCCGCGAAGATATCCAGCATCATGGAGCCTTGTTGTCTACAGCCTGCAGCTTCATCCAGTTGGAGATTTTCGACTTCCAAAAAGTAAGAAACTAGAAATCTCCACCATGACTCCATCCGGTGGCTACCCGATAATGGAGTCTCTTCCTCAGACAGCATCAGCTGCCTTACCTCACTGAACTTTACCTTCTTAGGGACCTTTCTTCAAAAATTCTTCTAAGTCCTAAGGTAAGCCAAAACCAGGCCCAATCAACCTTGTGTAGGTGAATCGTGCTCCATCTCGGTCAGCCTTAACTATTGACTTTGCCCCAGACTCACATGACCAGATACCTGAGGTTGGCTCTTTGATCTTTTAGACTCCATTTTTCACTTAAAACTTTAAAAAATCATAACTCTGGTTCTGCTGATTGGATTTAACTCATTTCGGTGTAATGTTATCACTTAAAATTGTCAGTACTTTTCTGAATTGGTTTGGGATTTTTAATGTTTTATGTTGTCACTTAATTGTTGTTTGTGTAGTGCATAAATGCTCAACACAGTGCCTTTAAGTTAAGCCTTTTGTGCCAAGCTACCAGAGAGTTAAGCATAGGTTCATCTACTGACTTTTGTGGTTCACACAGCAAAAACAATTTTTTACACTTGCACAGGACAGAACTTTGTCTTTGTGTTACATTTCCATTGTTTAGTATGTGTAATATTTTGTACAACAGAATAGAGAAAAGGTAAAATCAGTATGGGTGTGCAGGAACTTCTGCTCCGCTGCAGAGCTAATGGAGTTTTTGGAACTCCGCAATCCGCTTGGTGAGCGGAGTTATCCAAAAACTCCACTAGCCCCTGCCAGGTATGCGAAGCTCACTCGGTGCGTGCTGCAGCCCAGTTATAGGCAGCACAACGCAAGTGCAGACAGTCTGTGCTTGCGCAGTGGAGCCCATAACTGGGCTGCAGCGCACACCGGAGCAGACCAGAGGGAGGCAGCCACTGAGACTCTTCGCCGTCGTACGACGAGGAGAGGAGGAACCCCTGGTAAGTACTTGTCTCATCTTTCTTATGTTGTCGTTGTTTTTGCACTCTGGTGCACAAACAAGGACCGAAACAGCAGCTTTTGCTCCCTACGGCCTTGGCCTCAAGCAGACCCAGGCTGTAGGCAGTGAAAGCTGCCGTTTTAGGCCTCTTGTACACCAGCCTGTCCTGTGTGCAGTGCACAAGGGACAGGCTGGTGCACAACAGGCCTGGCAGCTTTTGCTGTCTACTGCTCTGGCCTGCATTCAGGCCAGGGCCGTAGGCAGCGAAAGAAAACTGATGTTTCATGCCTCTTGTAAACCTGTCTGTCCTGTGAGCAGTGCACACAGGGCAGACTGGTGCACAAGATGCCTAAAACAGCAGCTTTCATTGCCTATGACCCTCCTGAATGCACCTGATTTTGGAAGCGCTAAGCAGGGTCAGGCCTAGCAGACCAGGCAAGACCCTGCTTAGTGCTTCCGAGATCAGGCACATTCAGGACTCCGCGGGTCACGGAACTTCACCTCCAAATTCCACTGATTTTTTTTTTTAATTCCACTTAGTCAGACTCCGTGAACTCCGCCCATGCCTAAAAATCAGTGAAAAGCACTTTATGCTACTTTCTCCTGCTTCAACCTCAACATCAAACACGAAAGAATTTAAGGCCTTATTTAATTTGCAGTTTGTGACTCAATCCAATTTGGTGCCCTCCCGGGGTCAGAAAACCACTATATCTGTAATTGCCTTACAATTAAGTTTTTTTTTAATGTAGCCCTTTTTCCTAAAAGGAAACTGGAAAATTTCTCAAAAGAAGTTTACTTTTGTTTGTTTGTTTGAAAATTGGCAGGTGTCCTGTGGACCCTTACTTACTACCCGAAAACATTTATTTCAATTCACAGTGGGAAATGGGTCCAAAAGGGACGCCTTTCTCTTTTTTTTAATGGGTTAGCACCCCTACTTTGGGGTTAAAATGTCAATAGTTTGCAACTAACATGGATAAATAAATACAGCTTCAGTATTTAGAAGGGATGCTTACAACATGCCCCTTCCAGATGCTAACTCGGTATCCATTTGGAATCCCATTTTAGGAGACAGAAAACCTTTTTTCACTCCTAATATTAGGTTAGCACAGACATCAACAAAGACAGTGTAATCCACCACTGTATGTGCAAGTGTGCCCCCTCCACCCGCTTTCTTCCCATATATACGCTATATACATAGACAACTGAGCAACAGTGATCCTGGTTCTCACCCTTCCTGAAGCTCATGAAGTCTACTTGCCCCAAATGTTCTAATTTCATCATTGATGGAGAAGGATCTAGAGCCATATATATGAAACCATTTTCCCATAGACATAGAATGGGTAAAAACCTTTGATACATCTGGCCCCTAGACTCTTGATGTAGCAGGGGGATTCCTCTGTATTGGGCCTACATTGCCCATATTTTGAGATGTTTCTTAGGGCAGCCTCACTCGGCATAAATGGGAATTTCAAGACTCCGGCACCTATCTAGACTCACCTTTTAATCTCTGAGCTCGGAGTGTACGTCTTTCCATGCTCTGGCAATGTCTCATTTAGCCATCACCAACCCCAGCCATATGAGGGCTGCCTGATATCTATTACTGTTGACATCCAAGGTGATGTGCAATAGGGTCTACTTGGGATCCCAAGGTAGGCCCCCACCCAATATTTTGCCTAAACAGGCGAGCACCCCTTCCTAGAAAGGCCTCAGAATCCCACATTCCCACAAAATGTGGAAAAAAACTCCCCATATGCATTCTACAATGCAAGCACAGTGTAGAGGCTACCACTCCCATTCTCCATAGCCGTTCTCATGAGACGTATACCTGATGTAAGTATTTGAGTTGAATCAGTCGATATTTTGAGGCTATCGCTGCCTCCCTCGGGGATGAAGGCTCCTCCCTCCAGTCATCATCTGTTAGAAGGCCCAAGTATGCAACCCATATCACTCTAGGAGTGTAAGGTGTGTCTTTGGAGCAGATCACAAAGCTGCAGTAGACCTGCTTCAAAATCTTGTGGGTGGCCAGATCTAATACGGTTATGGTCTCAATGGGGTTTTAGTCCGGTAGCACAGTGATGGAAGCTATGTATGGGAGCAGTGCAAACCATAATTGTAAATAGCGAAAGAATTGACTCTTGTGCATGTCATATTCATCTTCAAGATGTGTGAATGATATGAGCTAAGTGCCTCTCTTAACATCCCCCACCATAGAAATGCTGATAGCTGTCCACACGTGGTAACCATCCAGGGCTAATACTTGACTTAACAACGTTGTTCAGGGCTGATGCTTGACTTAAAGTTGCATGCCAAAGGGAAGTCTCTGTGGTCAGGTGCCCTGAACAACCCAGGGCTCTGTGAGTGTTTCTCCAGACCTAAAGTACCACCCTAGTGGTTGGTGGAAGTGGGTTCCTACTAGGATTACTGTTTAGTAGATGCAGAAATAGAATATTTCCCAATGATCAGAAGAGAATGATGGATCATCCGCGCCTCCGGAAAACCATTAATTGATGATTATCAAATATGAAGCTCTATAATAGGAGGTTTTATCTGGCGTAGGTATGACCCATCGTAGATCAATTTATAACATTTAGAGAGGGATATGCAAGGGACCTGATGGTCCCACAGGAAGCTTTGTAGTGCTGTCTCCAAAGTTTTAAAGATGGTTTGGGGTAGGCGGAAGGGGTAATTCTGTAGTTGGTAGAGTAGACATGGTAGGGCTATCATCTTGAATATAGAAGAGTGGCCCATAACAGGCAAAAGGAGTTTTGACCAGAACTCAGTGTTTCGGGACAACTGTGTTATATGGGAATTAATGTTCTTTTCCCATGCCCTCTGTGCGATAGTCATCATGTAAACCCCAAGTTATTTGAAGCTTTCTGTCTGACTTTGTATGTCCCTGGCCCAATCCAGCTCCGAGACTGGGAAACTGATAGAGTATTTTAGGGATTTGGTTTTGTTCAGGTTAAGCCCTGTTAACGTTCCAAAAATATACAGGATCAGGAGTGCTTAAGGTCCCGAATCTTGAGGCTCAGCCATAAATATGAGGAAGTTGTCCAGGTATAATGCTGTTCGGTCAGGAACAGCTAGCATACAGTACACTACCTGGACCGGAGCATCTACCCTCACCCACCGGGCCAAAGACTCAATCACCAAAGCAAAGAGCAGTGGTGATAGAGGGCACCCCTGCCGAATCCCCTTCTATATCTTAAACTTGTCAGAAGCAGTGCAATCCATCCTCACTCAGGCCAACAAGTCTGTTTATAGAAGTTGTAGCTTGCTACTAAACTTAAGGCCAAAGCTTAGTCGAGTCAAAAGACAGAACAAGTAGTCCCACAGTACCGAGTCAAACATTTTCCGAAAGTCAGCTAGCAAGAGAGCATGTGGCTCCGGCTGCTGTACGGCCAGGACCATGGCATTGTGAACGTGGCAGATATTGTGATACGTCGCTCGATGCGGCATGAAGCTGGATTGATCAAGATGAATGAAGGGCAGATCATCTGGAGCAGTCGGATAGCTAGAACTTTGGCCCATATCCAGTTCAGCATATGTCCTACTGATGCGAGTCCATAACACTTGCTCTATATTCTAGTAGTTAGTCTGCTTTCAGATTTGTTAAAATAAATATATTTTTACTGTGTTTGTGTTTCTTTTTATTCTGCTGTTTTTCCTCCCTTCCTCAGCAAGATGGTTACTGCTTAGCTGAACTACAGCTCTCTCTTCTATGGGGTTGTACCTGGATTGTCGCCAGCTGGTTATCAGTTAGAAGGTGGTAACAGAGGGATGAGATGTATAAGGGTGGTAGAATATCACAAATTAGTAAAATCACAGTAGAGTGTAAAATTGAGCAAAAAAGCAGAGCATTTCAATTGACGATTGAAAAACATATGAACTAGAAATGTTGATAACTATCAGTAGGGGTTAGTATGGAGCGAGCCTGCTTTCTAAATTGGTGAGGGAAAAGGCCTACCATAACACCTAAAAGCAACAGTAGCCATGAACTCACACAAATGTTAAAAGGACGGGGCAAGAGAGCTTACCAAATATTGTAATGTGACAAATTTCTGGAGAGTGTCAGACTGTCAGATGTAGTGTTCCATGCTGATGTGATTTGCAGAACTTGAACAGGCCCACGTAGGTTGTTTGTAGGCACCTCAAACATCAGTTTGACTGACTATCTAACTGAATAGAGAGGGTCGTTTACACACACTGATTACATTGCAGTTTTTGGTTTCCATGACATTGATGATGCTGTTTGTTCTCTAGGCACCAACCTAAACCTAACCCATCATACATGTGGCCACTGCTAATATAGTTTTTTGGCAACTGTCTGGAAGAGCTTCTTCCTTCAATCACAACTTTCGTAAACAGTTTCTTCTCAACTGCAGACATTACTGATTCTCTAAAACAAGCCTGGCCCATCTCACTGTAAACAATTTGCACTGAAATCTAATCAAGATCTAGAACAGTTGTGCCCCTTTCTAAAAAATAGTTTTTTAAACTGTAATCAAGGCAAACGGTACAGTGTAAGCAGTTACTGGAACAGAGAGAATACATAACTCTCAAGCAGCACAGGACCACACAATAGCTTTTGAAACAAGTAACAGTGAAATTTGATGCTCAATCTTTGATCCATAAGATCTTTTATCTTAAAGCTCTCCGCTACCTGAAAATATGTTACAAACTCTACACCTTTGCACACACTTTTTTCTCCTGGAAAAAGTTACTCCTGAAAGTACTGGAAGTAAAACATATTTCGGGGGTGGGGTGTAGGAAGGCACTCTTTTGTTCTACAGAGCCCTTTGAACTAATTAATCACCATGTTAAAACTATTTTTTTTGTCCCACCTTTTCTTGTTCTGTACATTTTAGGACTTCACTCAGATGCCACTTTAGGATTAGTTTGAACAGTATATGAAAATTATGACTGTCGTGATGAATTTCTCAAAGAAAAACACTGACAACTGTGCATTTAAAAACACTTTAATTTTTTGGGTTGGTTTGATTAATTGGATAATGCATGATAGGAATTCTAAAGGCATTTCATTGAAAGTACTTTTCATTTGTTATTGGTTTTTAAAAGTGGTTTTGTGTTTGGTAATATTCTACAAAGATTTTACAGATAGGTAATCAAGATTACCAGACTTCTTATTATGATAAAACTATGCAAACAAATTATGTAATTACTCAAGAAATACTGTGCCCACAATTGTGCTTTCCCTATGGTGAGCATATGCTGGTATTTGGGTAAAAAATCTGTCTCTGGTTTTCATTGGCAACTGCCACTTTCCTCCAGAGACTGGTTCATCTCCTTCATCCTCCTCGTCCAGGAAGCACACAGGCTTCCAGCTGTCACCAGCATGACAGCATCGTCGTGATTGGTGTGAGCGGCCAGCTTCAGCGGTCAAAGAAGGAGTGAAGGCCTGTGCACTTTCTCCTTCCGGCTGTGCAATACAGCCAGAAGGAGAAATGCAGAGCGCATGCATGTTTGGTCAGCCCAACATGGCCAGCCAAATACACATGCGCACTTTTGGTGCACAAACCACTCCTTCCTCCAGCCCCGCCCACCCTAACCTGACTCAGCAAAAAATAAAATGATAATAACACTCTGTTATTATCATTTTATTTTTCCTTCTGCTAAAAGCAGTGGGGTGACGCTCCTCTGCTTCAGTGGAGGAGCCGCCCCTGCTGGTTTTTCAGGGGAATTGTGGAGTGGAGATTGTTCTTTACAGTCACTAAGTTACGTCAGCAGACAGACTGTTATTATAAATAAATTTCAGGTAAATGGCAGCCTTTTTCAAGGATAATACAATGGATGGCACTTTTTACATTACTGCATAACATTAGTCCAGAGCATCTCATTAAAAGTCAGCTAAGAGTGATAATGCTTGGCTTGAATGCAGTCTGATTCTAATAATAATCCAGTATTCTGAATCCTACTATTGTTGTTGGCCTATTTCAAGCACCAAGTGTGCCATGGAAACTGGTGCATTCTCTTTGCCATGGAACCCATGAGCAGTACCTGATGCTTTTCCTGTCTTCAACATTTAATTGCTTAAAAGGTCTTTTACCATGTTTGAATGACGGGCGGTACCTGTGTTCATTACCATAGCTTTTGAATAAGCTAGGGATATCAATTTTCCAGTTTCTGTCAGACATTCTCTCTCTCTTTCGCTTTAACTATCCCTCTATCTCAAGGTGGTCAAGTATAGAAATTTTATTTGAAAAATGATCTCCTTTGCATGGTATGAGGTAGTTATCAGGCTGATCAAGGGCACCAGAAGCAGCACTTTCATGGGTTTTGGTCCCATCCATCTTTCAAGTGGATTTCTTTACAAGACTGGAGGCTACCATTATGCATCAACCTTTTAATTGCCACTCCTGTGCACCTTTAAAGAACATTCATTACAAAGATAAACTTCCAGAACAGGAAATCCATCACAGAATAAACCCTTCATCATTAGAACACTCTTCCTCTTTTAAATGTTGCTCCTGATCAGATAAGTTCTTTTGAGTACTACATGTGTGAATGAAGACTATTGAATGCCTGATTGGTTTTATTCGTTACAATAAAGCTTCTAATTTTCAGAAGCGGAGTGTGAGACTAATAAATATAGTTTAGATTGTTTTACTTAAAATGGAACTTTTTTTAAGGTTGATTGTCATGTTGTAAGTTAAGATGTGTTGTATTAGCAACATATCTAATACATTTCAAGATATTTAGGATGGTGGGATTTAGTTGAAACGGGTTGTTGTTTTCTTCTTTTAAACAACCGGAGTAAGTGAAGAAATAATGTCATTTATCACAGCCTTAGGTGCGAGCCTTGTAACGTGTGCGCTTGAGCCTCGTGGAAAGGGGAGCACAAGAGATGTTTCCAGTGCGTAAGCTGAGGAGTACGGAGAGCGAGAGAAATGTCTTGCAGATACAAATTGCTTAATGCCACTTCAGTAGTGTTGTTTAGAGTTATGAGATAGTTTGGATTGCTAAACAAAGAAAAATAATATTTACATGAAACTCACTAAATAAAGTTGAAGACGTTGGGAAAAGTTCAGTTGTATTCAATGGGGCTCGAATACGTGGTGACACTGTATAAGGAACTATCACGAGAAGTGACGGCCATATTGAATTGGACAGTCTTCTATTGAAACAAATGTAAATAGTGGAACTTGCATGTTTAAATAAGATCAATTTGTTTACAACGGCCAGATGTTGTTGGGACATAGAGTACAGAGGAATTGTGAGTAGGAAGAGGTTAATAATTTTGGTATATGATGAACATGGCATCAGAAGAAGGGAGCGTTGAAGTAAATACTTCTGAGATGGGTATGAATGAGGAGAGTATTAGAAGATTAATTCAGGATGAAGTCAGAGCTTCTGTTTGAGAGGTTATCCATGTTGATTTGGAGAGGAAAAGGATTGGTGTAGGGTCAGCAGAAGAGTGTTGATCATTATCTGAAGATGAGGGTGTAAAGAAGAATATTATAAAAAGAAAGAAAGTTGAAAAAAATGAAACATTTAGCAAAGGAAAGGAACAATGGTTTGAATGCCATTAAAAAGAGGGTTGCCCATTGTGACACAAGTGGTGAAGCTGCCCTCAGAGGCATGCAAAGAGAAGGTGTCCTTAGCAGCACACATGATCTATCAGATGATGAGTTTCTGAATCATAATGAGATTAATACTTACAGAGATGATAACATATGGGATGAATATATCTTGGATATAAATCAAGATCATGATTAAAATGACACTAATGAGGGCCCCAGCATGTCTTCAAATGTGATACTCATAGACCAATTAGGAGAGGAACTGCCTAGACTGGGTAGTATTAGTCGTCCAAGGAGTGCTGATTGGTGGCCTCTAGATCACATTGGAAAATATATTAAAGAATATATCAGTAAGCCTCTAGATTGAGAGGTGAGAAATGTTTTTGAAAGCGGAGTGTGCACTTAGCAAATAAGGAAGCATCAGAGGATGCAAAGGATTGGCTCTTTGGTGAGGGCATGGTGAAGAGTCTAGGTAAATATGTTTCGACTTTCATCACATTAGATAAGGCACAAACTAATTAATGCAAGGTGTTTGGGGGTGTTTTTGGAAGGGCAAGCAGATGAGGACCTTATGTTGGCCGTGGATTTCAAAGGTCCCAATACAATTTAAGTTATAGAGGAGTTGGAAGTGGTTCAAAAGTTCTACAAGATTCTTCCAGCAAAAAAGTTGTTCTGCTCGAACCAGAAGCATCAGAGGAAGAGGTAAATTTTCGACAGGATGTAGAGGTGAGTGCAGGGATTTGTTTTGGTTCTTTCCACTGAAAGGAAGGTGGTCCTTTGAAGAACTTTGTGGAAAGGTGGAAGGAAATAACGAAAGATCCCTGGGTTTTGAATACAGTACAGGGTTTCGAAATAGAGTTTTTTGGGTACCAGTTCAGAAGAAAGAACCAAAAAAAAATATTTAACACAAGAACAGAAAGTAATGGCAGATGGGGAAACAATGGCAATGTTGGAAAAGGGTGCAATACGAAAGGTAGAAGAACATGCAAAATGGTTTGTAAGCATATTTTTAGTGGAAAAAAGGAGAAAGGATGGAGGCCAGTGATAAATCTAAGGGAGTTCAGTCAATTCTTACTTTACAGACATTTCAAGATGGAAGGAATCCATCTGTTAAGAGACCTGCTTCTGCAAGGAGATTGGCTAGTAAAATGGGATTTGAAAGACACATATTTTACAGTGCTTATGGAAGAGGTAAGTCAAAGATTTTTACAATTCAGATAGAGAAAGCAGCTTTATCAGTTTCTCTGCCTACCTTTTGGCTTTTCAATGGCTCTATGGTCTTGGATACATACTACCTTCCATGGGCCTTTGCATTACCGGGCATTGAAGAGAGTGAAGGCAGAGGCTTTAAGGAAGGGATTATAGGATGGAGACAAAGTGACACTGAATCAGGAAGCGAGAGAAGAGTCAAAATAGTGTATGCACAATCTAGAGGCATAGAACGGCAGAGTGATTTTAGGATGTGTTCCTGATTGTGTACAAGAGACAGATGCCAGCCTTTCTGGGTGGGGAGCTCGGACCAGAAAGCAGGAGATAGGATGCATTTGGTCTGTTCAAGAGAAAGGACATCATATAAATTGTTTGGAGATGATGGTTACGCTGAATGCTTTGAGGAGTTTCAAGAGTACTTTGAAGGGTCAAACAGTTTTGATTAAAATGGACAATGTATCTGCAGTATCTTACATAAATCAATTAGGGGGGAGCAGATCCCACAATCTAGTGGAAATAGTAAAGGAGTTGTGTTTTTTTGTATGTAACACAACATAGGTCTGAGGGCAGAGCATCTGTCAGGGGAAAAGAATTCAGAGGCAGACTGAAATTCAATGAATATCAGGGATTTCAGCTATTGGAAATTGAATCAGAAGTATTTCAAGAGGATAGACCAGATTTGGGGTCCATTGATAGTTCATCTTTTGCGAGTAGGTGAACATTTCAAGTTCCGAAGTATTACAGTTGGCTTACGGATCCAGGAGCATAATGGATTTTTGCAGAAATAGCCAGAGAGTGGGGGACTATGCCTTCCCTCCATTTTCAATTACTCAGATGGTGCTTCTGAGAGGGAGGAAAGAGAAGTGTCAATTGATTCTGATAACACCTTTCTGGATATCACAGTAATGGAGGTTGCTTGCGAGGTTCCGTTTTTGATTATGGCAGAGGTTAGGAATGCTGACAAACGAGGTAGGAGAGGCACATCCTTTAGTCAAGTCAAAAGTGTTGAACCTTCTTGTTTGGAAAATATTAGGGGATCTAGAGCTTTCAAAGGTCTTTTGCAATCAGCTTCAGAATTACTGGAGAAGTCATTGGCTCCAGGAAGAAGAAAAAGGTACAAAAAGTTTGGAATGTTTGGGTATGCTGGTGCATGGAAAGGAGTTAGGATTCCGTGGAAGCCAATGTGGTAGAAATAGTGAATTTTTAGTAGAACAGTTTGACAGGCGTCTAAGTTATAGGACAGTTAATTGTTATAGATCTGCAATTTCAGCAGGGCATGATATGGTTGGAGGAAAAAAAATTGGAAGTAACATTTTGGTATGTAGAGTGATGAAAAGCATGAGCCTTAAGAGACTACCTAGGGCTAGGTATGACATGTTGTGGGACGTAAATTTGGTGTTGGGATTATTTTTAAGCTGGCCCATGAATAAATACTTGACTCTAAAAAATCTAACCATCAAATTGGCATGTTTTTGTGTTTGATTTTAGGCAAAGGATATCTGATGTCCATTGGTTGGAGGTAAAAAATAGGACATATGGTCCAGATGGAGTATTTTGTGAAATATGGAAGAGAACTAAAACCATATCTAAGTCGATATGTTATCCCAAGTTCGAAGAATGCAAAGAATTGTGTGTAGTACAATGTTTAAAAGATTGTGAGAGTAGAGTACTTGAGAACAGAAGGAATTGTGAGTATCAAATGTTGATTTCATATGTGGAGCCTTTTAAGTCAGTATGTACATCTACAATTGCAGGATGGATTAGAGATGTTATGATGCAAGCAGGAGCGAATTCAGATATATTCAAAGCACATTCTGTGAGAGGAGCAATGGCAAGTAAAGTAACTTGGGCTGGAGGAAGATTAGAAGACATTTTGGAAGTGGCTGATTGGTCAAATGTGGGTACATTTGGTAAGCATTATTTTAGACTAGTAGGGCATATGTCTGAACTGGTGTTGAACGGCTTTCAACATGCTTAATGGTAGCCTCCGGTCTTGTAATGAAATAGCGATTCTCAGATTAAAATGAAAAGAGAACTAGGATTTCATTAAATACACAGAAGCTAACATTATCCCACCCTCGTCAGCCCAAATAAAAAAAAAAATATATATATATATATATATATATATATATATATATACAGTATATACATATATATATATATATAAAAAATAGGGGTGGATTGGTTCATTAAGTTAGGAAGCTGTTACTGTCATTGTAAATATGGTTGTGGAACCTTTTCAGAGGTTTTATTAAAAAAGAAAACAATAGGTATATTTGAAGTTTAAAAGTTTAATGTTTATTTTTTCTTTGCAGACACACAATCATAAGTAGAGAGGAGGATGAAGGAGGGTGTTTGCTTCTTCACCATTTGCATTTAAAAGAGGAAAAGTGTTCTAATGCTGAAGGGTTTATTCTGTGTTGGAATTCCAATTAATGTTCTTTAAAGGTCCTGCATGGGTGACAAGTAAAAGGTTGATGCATAATGTTAGCCTCTGTGTCTTTAATGAAATTGTGATTCTCTGTTAATATGAGAATTGCTATTCTCTTCTCTCTTCTTGCTTAAATCTCAGTTTTTAGGGAAAAGTCTGAGGTTTACTTTCTGCTTTTTTTTTATTTATGCTGTGGCTGTGTGCACATCGCTATCTGATTGCTGAGGTCTTGCTTAATTGCAAGTAAATGTTTTTGAATATATAGTGACCGTCTTTAATATCCTGAACCTCATCTGTTTGCTTTTTCTGCTTTGATTGCAATTTTGTTTATCTCCAGACAAAAGAGAAAAAGGTATATTCTAACCTTGCTCTAAAAAGTGCATTGAGATCATATTTAGATGCTGAGGTGTCATAGTAAAATCAAAACCACCGAACCTGTTTGTATTTCCCTGATTATAGACTCAACTGTAATGTGTTTATCCAATTAGCAGTAACAAGGTATAAATCACTTAAAATATCCCTAAAGCAAATTACTAGGGATGTATATCTTAATAGAGCCTTATAGCCATTTGTAAAGGATATACAAACCACTGAAGGTCCATTCCAGCATTATACGCTCCAGTAAAAGGCTTGAGCCTTTAACAATGGAACAGGTCTTTAATGGCCATTGTAGCTTGCACACTAACCCAGTCTGGAATGTCTTCAGGAAAGGCCTCTAACACCTTTCGCAAACCTGCACATTAAAGTACATTGACAGCTCAGGCTAATCATAGTGTGCATGAGCACTGCTCTCTGCCCCAGCTCTTACAGAATTTGCTGACCTGGCCCTTTGGGATATATTTGTGGGTATAAAAGTTAACTGTGTGAGAGCTTCTCTTGTAGGGCTCTCTAACCCTATAGTCACAGCTTTTAATCCCCTTCTCATCTTCAATAAGCCTGCTGTGTCTCCTTACATACTAAAGTATACAAGGGTGATGGCTGAAATGCTTGAATCAATCTCAGCTGCTGGGAATTACTTACTTGGGGTGCATCCTAGTCCATTATTGTTGTGCACATGGTTCCCCTCAGTTTGGACTGAGCCAAATCAAGTCAGTCTTGACCCTGCTCCAAACGAAACATTTCAGCTCAAACTGCCAGGCCAGGTCCTCTCCAAAATAGAATACAAACAACCTAGCTTGATTCCAGTGACACAATGTGCATGGGACTCACTTCTAGGCAAACCCATCCCACTTAGGGTGACATACTAAAGTATTCAAAATGTGATGTAAAAATGCTTGAATTATTCTCACCTTCTGGTAATTATTAGGGGCCACACCCCAGTCCATCACTATTTTGAACATCATGCCACTTCAGTTTGGACCTAGCCATATGCAAATCAGTCTTGACCCTGCTCCAATGGGAACAGTCCAGCCCGAACTGCCAGGCTATGTCCTCCCCGAACGAGAATACTAGCAACATAGGACCAGTTTTGCCCTAGGTAGGGCTCATCATCCAGGTATACCTTGATTTCAGTGACTCTGTGTTCACAGGACCTACGTCTGGGCATACCCATCTCACTTGTGACAAACTGAAGTATACAAAAAGTGATTGATAAAATGCTTGAATTAATCTCAACCACTCATAATTACTCAGGGCCACATTCTAGTCTATTATTATCATTTTGTATAACATGCCACCTCAGTTAGGACCCAGCCATATGCAAATCAGTCTTCACCCTGCTCCAATGGGAACAGTTAATCACGAACTGCCAGGTGAAGTCCTCCCTGAACCAGAATACAAGCAACCTAGGACCAGTTTCATCCTAGTTAGGGCTAATCAGCCAGGTATAGCTTGACTCCAGTGACACAGTATGCACAGGACTCATGTCTGGGTACACCCATCCCACTTAGGGTTACATACTAAAGTATACCAAAAGTGATAGATGAAATGCTTGTATTAATCTCAGACACTGCTAATTCCTGGGGCTGCATCCCAGTCCACTGTTATTTTGCACACCATGCAACTACAATCTGGAGCCTCATGGCTCTGGTGAGCTTTTTTTAAAATTCTGTTTAACGTACAGGCAGCATTAACAATTGGCTTCCATAAATTAATTCATTAATTCATTAATGAATATGTGCTGCACTGAAATGAAATGTTACCATCATTTGTGGCATGGGGGCCCTGGTATAAGATGCTGTTTCAGTGTGGTTGTGAAGCAAGAAACTAACATGGTGCATGTAAACTGAAACTAACCAATGTGCAACATAATTTATTGTTACTAGTTGAGAGGGCCCGGCAAAAAGGCAGCTGTATGTCTCTAGCTGTCTCTGGGCACGTCAATGTAAAGGGAGTGGGAAATATGGAAAGAGGAGAGAGAAATGAAAAGAGACGATGAGGATCGGCAGAGAGACAAAAGAGAGAAAAAAGACACAACAGATAGGTGAGTATTCTGTTACACCTCACGTTCTACCATGATGTCAATAGGGAGGAATAGTCGAGCAGGGCACTCTATTGTTGGTTGTTGGTGCTGAAGAGGTGCTGGCGATCGCAAAGCTGCTTCTCTGAATAACTGGATTAAAAGCATCCTCTTCCTACCTCAATGAGTGCAGAGCCTGCTTTCCTTCACTAGTGACCAGTAGAGCTGAGAATCTATGATCTCTGTGACCACTGAGTTGCCTCCTTTGAGACTTGCTATTGCCACACTGCTGAAAAAGGGATGATCTGCATCATGTTGGTTGTCAGAATCTATGCGATTGCAGCATCCTCCTTTGGGGTAACACTAGTACAAAATAGAGCTTGGGAAAGAGCCAGGTTTCTTTCCTCTGGTAGATCCTGTGTCGGCACGGTTTCCAGAAGTCCATCACATCACATGCTGCACATGCATGCCTCCTCTTTGTTGCACACAGTGTCATTTTGTAAGGGGATAGTGACACATCTTGATGATTGCAGCCCGATGCTACCATTTTCATTCTGGACAAATAGGTCCAGTGAAACACATGCCTACAGTTGTGCTGCCATTTAAATGTGGGATTTATTTATAATGGTACACTTTGGATGAACAGTAACATTAAGCCTTCAGCAGTGTCACCATTTTGGGTTGGGATGAGTCTTTCAATGAACAGTAGAACACTAACTACATAACTTTTTTCTACTTTGATCTATGGTTTCGGTAGAGTTACAGCTTTTGGCTGAAACTGAGGGCCATATTTACAACGCCACGTAAAGTCACCCTGCTTGCTTTTCATGGCCTTGTAAATATGGACTGCGTTGACAAACCCTGCAACAGGGAGGCATTCCATGAGTGTTGCGGTAGGTCCTTCGACTCAACACCCATTAATTTTGATGCACTCCCAGATTTACAAGGATTGGCAAACCTGGGAACGCGTCAAAAGCCTACGCCTCCCAGGGGAAGCGGAAGGGAGGTGTAACAAGGAGAAACACCTTTATTTCTCCTCATTGTTTCCTTTTTCTATGTGTGAAGCATTCTGCAGCACACATAGAAAGAGGACAATGCTTTTCATGATTGTTTTTGTGTAGGCAGGTGTTCCTTCCTGCACAAAAACCATCACCCCTTCAATGTAGACACCCTTGCACCATGCAGGCCATTGTGCGCCAGCGTAGGGGAAAGGACAGGAATGGGCTGTATCTTGTAGATACAGACCAAAAATAACATCTGTTCTTTTTGCATGTATCTTATAGATACGGCACATATCTGCCCATTTCTTTTCATGCAGGGCAGCACCGCAAGAAGGCTTGCAGCGCTGCCCTGCACCAAAAACTTGTAAATATGCCCCTGAGTTTCCAGCACAACCTCTTATAACACCCCATTTGAAATGTACTTTATTCCAGTTGCCTTGAACCATGGAAGGAATTTCAGTTCCTCCTACGTTTGTAACGGAGGCTGTTATGCCTTCTTTAGATTGGCTTATATGGAAAGAGGCATTTAAAGCCCGTTTAGACATGATGGGCATCAAAAGAAAAATCTCTTTCAATTCAAAATTTGGGTACAGAAAAGTGATCCGTGCTAACAACCTTGCCATTACAGGAAGTGAAAATGTCAATTGGCCAAGAAGGTGCATGAGAGGAGGGGATAGTCATGCCGATTGTGGATGAATATGCCATGGTAACCAAAACTCTGGATAAAAGATTTTTGCCATCTAGGAATGTTATTTTAGAAAGAGATACATTTTTGCAGAAGAGTCAACATCATAGTGAATCCATTGGAGATTTATTATCAGCTTTAAGAAAATTGGAAATTGCATACAATTATCGTGATGAGATCAAAATAAGGGATGAGATCATTCATAATCAACTAATTGAAAAAACGTCCAGTAAGATAATTCAAGACAGGTTCTTTTCACAGCAGGCCCGATCTTGAAACTACTTTGGCTATTGCCACAGCCTTTAACAATTCAGAGGCATATTTTAAGGAATTATCAACTCTAGTGGATTCAACCTGTGGCAAAGTTGTTAATTTGATTCAAGCAAAAGAGGAATTTAAAGGCATTAAGTGAAATTGAAAGAAAATGGAACATCAAGCACAATGGAAACAAGAGAATAATTCTAGTGCTTGTATCAGATATGGGAGTCATATTTGTATGGCTATGGCAAAAAAAATATCCAGCAATCTCTCAATTTTATTTTAAGTGCATTCACAAAGAACACTTTGCTAGCTTGTGTTGCAACATAGTATTGCATTGTGGAAGCAAGCGTGGTGATTGAGAACAAGAGTGATTTTATGCTGCCTGTGACTCAATTTGAGGGTTTGGAGTTGTATGAAGTGAGTGAATTGGTGTGAGAATGTGCCTCAGCTAAGATGATTCAAAAGAAAGCTCCTTTATTGCAATTTATGTGTCAATGGAATTGACATTCAATTATTGGCTAATTCAGGGTCACTATTTACCTTTATTGGTCCAGAGGCTCAAATAAATTTCAGCCGCAAGAATTAACATCTAGAATCAAAATGTTTTCATATGGAAGGACAAGTATTGAAATTGAGAGCAAGTATGATGGAGAGTAAGTGTTTAGGGGAAAAAGAGGGCTGAGTGTCATATATATTGGGATGGACTTACAAAAGTGAATTAGACATTATATTACACCTGAATCATCCTGAGTGTGTGATCTTCAGATACAAATCTACTCATATGAATGTGAAGCCTATGAACCAGTGGAAGTTTGGTTATCCGGATGTGTATTTTGAATGGTTAGGTCATTTGAAAGGTTTCCAGCATAAGATATTTTGGGGAAAAAAGGTCACAGTGACTGTGCATTAAGACCATTGCCTTTCAGGGGAGATTTAGGCAAGGAGTTGGACATGCTGAGTGATCGCGAAATTATTGAATGGATTGAGGGGTTTAAGTGGTTAGCTATGGTTGTTCTTGCATGCAAGGAAGGTAACTGTTTATGGTTATGTGTGGATCTGTGCAATCTAATTCACAATATCTGGATCGATCCCAAACCACTGCAAAAAAAATTCTGAAATGTTGGGTACTTTGGAGGGTGCCACTGTGTTGACAACATTGGAAATGTAAGCTGTAGTGGCAGTGGAGTTCAGCGATAAGTCCAAACATCTCACGTCCTTTGTTACATCTGAGCGAGCGCTCCCCTTCAAGCGCATACCATTTCATAAGACAACAGCTTCCCTGGTGTTTCAGAGTTCAATAAAGCAGATGTATGAGTACTTCCATGGAATACTACATTCTAGTGTATGGCAGTGATATTCATGAGCATATTGACAGATTGATGAAGGTGTTACATAACTTTCAGGAGAAAGGTTTCACTCTTTGATAGGAGAAGAATACATTTAAGGAGTAGAGTGTAGACTATTTGGGTCATCCCATATTAAAACATTATGTGTAACTAACGATGAAATTACTGAGGGCAATCGAGAAATCTCACCCATTCAACAACGACCAGGTAAGGTCTTTATAGATGTGATTGAATTTTACTCAAAGCTTGTTCCGAAGTCGGCAGAAAAAAAAATTCAGCACCATTAAGCCAATTGGTTAAGCAAGGTATGACATTATGATTGGGGTAATGAATGTCAAAACGTGTTTGACACAGTATGTAAGCTCATTGTCTCTGCTGAACTGTTAAAACTCTTTGATACTAAGAACATGAGAATCATTTGACACATACTAGCAATTTTTCGATTGTGTAACATATTTCTGCGGAGAACAATAGATGGTAGGGAATAAGTGGCTGCTTTTGCATCCAGGGCACTTTGGGATGTGGAGCAACATACTCTACAATAGAGAAAGAAGTGTTAGCTCTAACTTGGGGAATACAATATTTCCGGACTTACATTTGAGGTGTACCATACATTCTGGGGATGGCCCGTAAGCCACTGATCAAATTATTTAACACTAGAGTGGTTGATAAAGCAACCCCTAGAATTGCAAAATGGCAATTTCCATTGAAAGAGTACAACTAGAGGATTGTGTATGTTACAGGTACGAGAAATGTTACAGCAGGCTTTTTATATAGAATGCCTTGTGTAACCAGAATAATTATAGGTATGACGACACCAAGTAGGTGTGCACAACTAATCAGCTTGATGGGATTTGCAGGGAGCTCTTGATGAGAATGTTTTGAGAAACAGTTGGGAGGATGACACAATTCTCAAGCAAGTCATGTAGGTAGTGAGTAGATGACCTAATTCTAAAAAAATTGTCTCAGGAAGCTGTCCTTTATGTGCAGGTTGCTCTCAAACTAAAGTGTGATGAAAGGTTGTTACGCAGGTTAGGGCAAATAGCGGTCCCTACTGGTATGAGGAAAAAGGTCTTGAAATTGGCACATGAAGGTCAAGTAGTATTAATTCAATGAAGCTCAGGGCATGTCATCACCAGTTGTTCCTTCTGAGGTACCCTTGGTGCCCTGGTCAGAATTGTCCCTTTGGAGAGAGTTTTAAGTATACTAGTGTGCCTATGTATTACATAAAGGAATGGCCAGAAGTTATATATGAAAACAATGGTATCAGTTTAGCTGTAATCCAGTTTCAGAAAAGAAAGTGTTTATGAGAGAATGCACCTTAGGGGTGACTTACAAGGTTTAGACCTGGCAAAAGGTTTTCTTTGCCAGGTCAAAATGGCAGTACGGGCTTCAATGGCAGTCCTGAGGCACCTTTTATAGTGCGACTTCGATGGGTGGCAAAGTGAGTGGTAAAGCCCTCTTGTAGCCTTTAATTTAAAGGCCCTGGTAAACAGAGTACCATTTACTAGGGACACCTAAGTAGATTACATGTGCCAATTGTGTGTATACCACTTCTATCATGTTTGGAAGGGAGAGCACAAGCACCTTATCACTGGTAAACAGGAGTAAGGTGTGCAGAGTCCTAATTCCTAATGCCAACCAAAAGAGGTTCAGCAAAAAAAAAAAGGGTACTGAAGGTAAAAATCTGGAGGAATATCAGGTACAACAGTGGTTCCCAGCCTCTGACTTCTGTGGACCCCCACTTTATCATTACTGGAACCCAGGGACCCCCAGTGAATATTTATTTTAATCCACAGACCCCCCCACTGAGTCATTACTAAAAGCTGGGGACCTAATCTGTTCATTTTATTTACTTTTCTAAGCTGTCACGGATCCCCTAAAGAGGCTTCACGGACCCCCAGGGGTCCCCGGACCACAGGTTGGGAACCACTGATGCACAAGATTGTTATTTCCAACAAGTGTTTGGGTAAACAGAATGTTATAGAAAAATGATTAGCAACCATTCGGTGATGAAAGCATAGACCAATCCTTTAGCAGTTTGACCAAATATGTTGTATAGGTATTACATTTTTCTTAATTTGTTTATAACGAATTCAATATAACAGTCTGGTTTTTTGTACAATGCATGTGGGTATGCAGACATTGATCCTGCATATCTGTGAGGAATCATTCCTCGTCTTGAAATTGAACTCTGTCTTTTGCCAGTGCAGCCTTCCATCAGGGCTTTGTTGGGACCACTTTTGAGTGTGTCACTGAGTAGACACCTGTTTACTGATGCATTCACGATGGATCCCACTGAGTATGCTAACTGCACTTGCTTTTGGAGAATTATTTTCTATTTCTACAACTTTTATAGGACAGACTTTGGGCCTAGTGTGGGTCTCCAAAATTTCTATCCATAAAAGTGCCCAAAGAACCTTTTGTGTTCAAGACCTCACCAAAAACAAAATCCAACTGCAGAGGGGCAGCACCATCCTGAAAAGCTTTGTGTTAGATTGATAGCCAAAACAACACTGATATTTGAGGAATACATTACAAATTGATGAAAAATTAGATCACTAGAGAATCCCTCTATGTGAATAAAAAATGCTAAGCTAGTGATTTTATTCAGCTTAGGAAGTCAACGCTCAAGGCAGTGAAGAAATAGAGACAGTCAACATGTATTTCTCTCATTAGTGGTAGTCTTACCTGGGGCTTTTCAGAGCTATATTGGAACATTTGTAGTCATGTTTAAACTTATGTAGGTTTCAATGGTACGTACCTCTGGTGTGAATCCTATAGGTCTGAGCAAAGTTCTAGTCATGTCTTCTTCATTAGAAAATTGTTCTAACTTTGCATTTGGCCACAGCATTTGGCTTATGATGCTTGTAGCTACAGAGAGGATGATACCTATGCCTCTTGCTTGGCGGAACCCTAGTTGAAATATGGGTGGTAGTTAAAAGAGAAATGTATCTGATTTTTGTAACCGTTGTTTCTTTTTATCAACCTTGCACTGATTGTAATCAATCAATTAATCAATCACAGTTCTTTTTGTGTGCGGCTAATCATCCGTGAGGGTCTCTAAGCGCTGGGGGGAAGACTGGGTTCAGACAAAGAGCCAGGTCTTGACTTACTTCTTGAATTGAGGTAATGAGGGCAATTGCCTAACATGTAGAGGAAGAGCTTTCCAGGTTTTTGCAGTGAGGTAGGAAAAGGATATTCCTCCAGCTGAGTTCCTGCATATCCTTGAGGTAGTGGCGAGGGCCAGTTGGGCAGATCGAAGGTGTCTGGGGGGTGTGTGGAAGGTCAGGCAGTTGTTGAGGTACACGTGTCTGATGTTGTGAAGGGCCTTGTATGGGTGCATGAGGTGCTTGTATGGTTTGGAACTGCAGTGACGTCACTTCGTTCAATAGCGTCACAGTAAAATGTCGTTAGACCACTTCCTAGGATGATATTGGGTGAAGGTTCATTGGATGTCACGTGCTATAATGTAATTGGGGTTAAAGGGCAACAGATGTCACTTCCTCTACCCCTGGGATTTCTGTGAGTCAACATCCATGGATAAAGTGTCCAACTACACAGAAACATATTTTCAGAGGCCTTTGAAATGTCTGGAAATATCTAGGAAGACTTGCCATTGTTTCTGGCCAGTTCTCCTCAGTGTGAATGCTGGGAGTGTAAACTGTAGAATTAATTGTTAACTGAATTCCAATGATTTGATGAAAACCAAATAGTAGAATAGGAATGCTGTTGTCCATGCAGCCCCTGTAAGTGTCCATAGGCTTCATTTTAACACCCATTTCCTTTGTCAGGTAGGATTTGCCTTTGAGAATAACAACCTGGATAGGTATAATATTTTAGTGGGCACTAACATATACCTTACAGAACACACTTAAGGCCTGACATATCTCAGCGGAGGGGTCACTCCGTGGCAACGGTGACGGATAACCCATCTCCCAAAATCTAAATACCATTGTTTTCTACGGCATTTTGACATGATTTAGATCTCGGCTGAGGGGTTGCTCTGTCGCAATGGTGACGGATATCCTGTCCATCCAAATCTAAACACCATAGATGTAAATCAGGGCCTTAGTAAAAAACAGACCAGTGCCAACTCCCTGAAATCGTGCTGTAATATATCCCTGTAAATGTACTAGAGGAAAAGAAAAGCCTTAAGCTTCTAAACGTAACGGGTCATGCAGCTAACTAGCACAGGAGATAGATTTAAATGTAGAATTTTATTTAGCAGAATTATAAAATAAACTATATACTGTGTTGTGCTGCTAAAGGACAATAAACAAATACCCTCCCCTTTCTTACGTGGTCCTCTGAAAGCCAAATAGTTATATACAAAACATAAGACGATGTGTACAAATGTCTAATTCCAGGATACGTTTTTCATAGATGAACATGTTTTTAAAAAAAAACGTAATTTTATTTTTCCATGCTATTTGATACCTGAGCCTTCATAAACAACTTGCCATGATTTAATATTTTAATTGCAGTGGTCAGCCTTCTCTGAATGTTCATGTTCATTGAGAAAATGTAGGATTAAAAAGAACGTGTTCTTTCTGTCTGCCTCTTGAATTTGGCTGTTTTACACTTCTGCACATAGACTGTATTAATTTGGAATAGTAGTTTAGTGATTAGCTGATTATAGTTTGATTGAAGCTGTAATTGTGTTAAGGAGAAAGTCATTTGTATTTAGTTTATAGTATTATCCTGCGCATTTAAGAGTGGTGATATATTTAGATATTTCCGAGAGCTTTTGTAAAAGGACGGGCAATGAAGTGTGACAGAATTGTTAATGACATCAGGCCAAAGGTATTCGCTAGTTCTAACAGCTGATTTAAGTATTTACTTAGCACAGTGCATAAAGATGTGCTTTCAATTGTAGTGATGAAGTGCTATATTCAGGACACGAAACCAGGCTGAGCAACATTGCGCTTATCTGAACCAACAATTTCGATGCAAGAGCTCAAAGGTGAATGTGCTTTGCCACACTAAGGGAACAATCAGTCTGATATGTTATTTAATCACACATAGCCTAGCCCTTTCTTCCATTTGTTGAATACCCCACTACACCCAGTCTTCTTTCCAGGAGCATAAATAGTAATTTGAGGGAAGTCTAGACGCCGTGCTTTCACTGTGCAAATGAAAGCAGGAGAAAAGCAACACACCCCATGCAATGTACTTAAGGGCATATTTGCAATGTATTGGCGTAAGGCAGTACCACAAGACTTTGCTGCATTGTCCTACGCAGGGGTGGCTCCTCCATTATGGCGGAGGAGTGTTGTCCCTCGGCCAGCAGCGGCAGCTGCAAAACTTTTACCAAAAAGCTATAATAAACTGTGCTTATTATAATTTTTTGATAAAAGGGGTGGGGCCACTGGTTGTGACGAGCACTGAGAGGAGGGTGCACAGAGCTCCCCATCAGTGCACATGTATGTTTGGCTGGCCGTCTCTGGCAACACAGTTGCGGTGCTGGAGAGAGCATGCACAGGCTCCCAGTCTACATGGGGGTGGCCTGGCTGGGCGCTCCCAGCCAATCCTGACGCTGCTCTGAGCAGCGTCAGGATTGGCCGCAGGGCAAGCTGGGAGTCTGTGCCTGCAGCAGAGAAGCAGACGGATCGGTGTAGAGGAGCGGATGGATCAATGCGGCACCGGCGATGGAGGTAAGTGGCTAAAAAAAAAATGCATTCAATTTTTTACACTCCTCCCCTGCGCACCCGGCTCTACCCCATCTGTGTGCCACGAGCCACGACTGGTCCTACGCCAATGTGAAAGGGCAGGAGTTCACCATATTTATGAAATATAGTGTATTCCTGTCTTTCACCCAGTGCACAATTTGGTGCCTAGTGCCAACGCAGGTACCCTTGCATCATGGTGCAAGGGTATCTGCATTGAAAGCAGGATTGTTTTTGTGCAAGAAGGGGCACCTTCCTTTGCATGGCTTTTTCATGGCCTCATAGACATGGTTCTGCAGTCTGCTTTACCGAAGCATCTAAAAAAGTGACACTCCGGTGGCACGCAGGGCTTGTAATTATGCCCCTTAATTTACTGCATTGCATTTTATTTTTGTAATTTGATTGTGAGGGCCACCTGGCTGAATGTGGTTCTCAAAACTACTGGTTATAGAAACAGTGCAAATGTTAAGCATTTATTCATTTTCAGTTACTTTACTTACATTCATGCCCATAGATTTTAAGGACCTCCCTTGTGGGTTATGGAACATGAATCTACAAATCTGCATCAGCGTATATAAAATTATATCACTTTCTAATGTGGTCTTCTAGTGGTTTTCAGATATTATACCATTTCTGAGATGGAGTAGAATCATATGCCACTCTAATGACTGGAAGTAGTGTTGCAAACTATTTCAGTGATTGATGAAATACTGTCCAAATTTTACTTTTTATGAGGCGATCAGGAATGTGACTGTTTACCATGTAAGATTCTAAAGAAAAGTAGCACCTATCACCATATCTACTATGTGTTTCCTTCATTAGGAACTTGAAAAGACAAACCAGGGTCGCATCAATGCCATGGCAAGGGCCAAAGCTTGAATTGATAAGCTTCAGGAAACCACACATTCTAACGTTTATTGGGAATTGGATTGTGGCTTTTGTTTTTCTGGGGTTTATAGATAGGATGATCTTCAGTAGCCACGGAAAGGAAGCAATTTAGAAGGGGTTGATGAGTTCAATATAACAGGGATTAGGGTCCAGTGTATCGTGACTGAGGGGTAGGAGAAACGCAATAATGAGAGCTCCAGCCTCAGTTACAACAGCTTTTGGTGAAGACTGTGTCAAAGTCTACGTTTTGAAGTAGGAAGTTATTTCCAGGGAGGGAGTTGATTTGTTAATTTTATGCCTCCAGATAAGTGGAACCATTTTAGGGTGTCTGGGTAAACAGCTATGTCATATGGCCAGCCATTTTGAAGAATGTCCAAGGCACAAAATGTAGTAACATCAGAATAGGCATTATGGGCCTCTTTTAAAGGTTCACAGGCTGTACTCTGTCTGGCTGGGGAGCAGAGGGCATTTCATCCACAGCTCTGACAGGCTACTGCCTGACAATTTTAGAAATCACCGCTGGTTCAATGGTGATCTCTGTACTTTTTTAGGCTGTTGCAGCTACTGTTAAAGTTAAAAAAGCATGGTAGATGGGGAGTGTCTGCTTTTTTGCTGTCTACAAAGTTTTTAGTTTTCCAAAACAAATTCCCAAAGTCACAGCTTGTTACTGAAAAACAAAAATACCCTTAGCCCCCATACCCAGGAACTTTCCGTCCAGATGTGCGGTTCACTAATTGTGTTTTTTCTGTGCCTCACTTCCGGGCTTTAGATGGTGGTGACAGACATAAAAAAAGGACATCAGCCTTTCCACCCCAAATAGATGGGCAGACTAATGTCCTTCCTCTGACAGCCCCTAATCTGATATGCCATAGAAGGAAGCTTTCAATCAATGGTGTCAATGGGAGCTCAGTCAACAGAAAGGTGGTGGTCTTCTCAACCCAAAGAAGGGCAGGCAGATGGTAAGTTTGGTGGACAGGGTACTCAGTCATATTTACAATGGTGTATTCTGTCCACCAATCTCTAAATCTGGCCTCAGCTTCCAAACTACCCAACATGAGTGATGAGCATGCTGCAGAACATAAGGTGGCTTCAGGTGGGACCATGGTAAATACTAGCAACAACCTTTGAGTGGCCTCAGACTTGGACACAGCTTTGAGATGCAGAGTACACTCCTTGGGTTTTTCAAGAATGCAGAGCTGAGACTTGGTTCAACTTGCAATGTTTTGGAGACTTTTGAGAAAAGATTGTCTGAAGGGATTTCAGTGCTTTGCTTTGGTCAGGAGGAATTCTGTTTTTTGTTGCTTGATATTTTAATAGGGCCATGCCATCCAAACCACTCAGTTTTCACTGGTGATTTATCAGGTTTTTAGGCAGTGTATGTCTTACAAAGGGGTGATTTATATATAGCTTTATGTATTCAGCACAGTGATTTACAGTAAAGTTCAGTATTAACCAGACTTCACTTTTATCTCAGTGTACATACGTTTTAAGAATGGAAACATTTTTGATCCATTTACTACTCATTGGAAAGGATGCACACTTGAATCGTTCTATTCAAATAGATTGATTTTTGTTCACAATAAAGGATGAGAATCAGTTCGGCAACAATTTTCTAAAGGACCAGGCTTGTGTATGCTAAGCATTGTATTACTCAGTAACCCCCAATCAACTATGTCAAATGTTGCACAGATATGAGATGTGGGATAAGTCAAGGGGGTACAGCCTTCCAATTTCGTAAATACATTAAATACCATCTGCAGAGTAGGATCCTTTGCTTTGTACTCAGAGTTGTATTACATATATTTCACCCAAAAAGGGCCATCAATTTGCACTATTTGTGCTGCTTGAGAAACATGGAATGAAGGAAACTGTATTTGAAAATAAGTGTAAACAAGGAAAAAACTATTTAAATAATGTTCTCCTCTTTTTAAATGTGATATATAAGGGTATGGGTAAAGTAAATGTATTTTTCCTCTTTTTATTTGATCAATAGGAAAAACAATGCAAACTTACTTTTAATTTTTCAAAGGGATATTCCTGGGCAAGTCATTCTTTTAAAAAATCTATGACACTAGTAAAATGATTGCTAGATATAACATGTAATACATATATATCTAAATCTACATCTGCTATCAACAGAAAAAGCATTTTTTGGTTTGCTTATAACTTCGCCCATTTGTTGAATCTTCACAAAACTTTCCCCAAAAAGTTCATTCACTTTAGCATATTCATGGAAAGTTTTTTTTGGTGATGTTTTAAGCAGAGACCGAGAAAAAAATATGAGTCCCAAAATGCAAAATCCCCTTGCATTTTCAAAAGTCGTCTTTAAGACGGACTATAGCAAAAACTGCTGAACAGAATTACAACAAATTAGTCAGAATGTTAGATCTTGGTCTACAGATTGTGCTTTTTGTGATTTGGTGCAAATCTGTTTAGTAATTTTAAAGAAATTAAGGGTAAAAACATATAGATAGCTGGACTGTTGGGCCAGCAACAGTGTCTTGCCAAATGGCAGTTAAAAATTGTAGCCTTCTGATTGGCCCAGGCAGCTTTATTTCCCTTGGGCCATCTTGCTCCCATGGAAGACAGGCACCCGGGAGAGCGAGCGCTCTGAATGGATGCCAGCAACATGAGAAATATGTTGCTGGCAGCCATTACAGAACTAGGGGACATAGTTAAACAAACTAACAGTATAGGGGGAAGGGTAGGGATACTCTGACCCTTTAGACCTCATAGGGGTGACCCAGAGGGAACTCCAGCCCCCACCCCAGGGCTAGAAAAGTAAGTAAAAATGGCAAAAAATGCTGTGATCTCATGAGACTCTCACAGGATCGGAAAAAAACAAAATGACGGTAAGGCTGCATTTAATTATCTTATGCCCTGGGGAGTCAACTTCCAGGACTGATTTCATAAAGGCTAGAGGGGCCGCATGGCTCTCTCCCCTGAGCCTTGAGAGACCCCAGGGAGCATAGCCGCAGTGCAGAAATTGAGGAAAATGGGAGGACTGCCACATTTTCCCGTGAGCTTCAAAGGCCTCAGAGAAGCCCAACCCCAGGGCCGATTACTTGGTGAGAGGAGGGCTGCTTGGCACCCCTTCCTGAGCCATTAATGGACCTAGAGACCCCATCTCCAGGGGCGAGCTCAGCAGCCATTGCCGCCGGAGTCCACCTTCTGGACATAGTGGTTTTCTGCCCGCAGAGGTGCAGGCAGGGAAACCTGTGTTTGCTTTCACTTGGTAGGAGCATTTTCAAAACTCCAGACAAACGGGAGCAAACATCAAGTCTGTCCCCAGAGGGTGGAAGCTTAAAAAATTCTCCTACCCGCTGAGAGCGAACTTTAGATATGTTTCCCTGCACAAGATGATGCGGGCAGGGTACAGATCTAAATATTGCTCCTGTGGGCGGGAGCAATGCCAGCTCCTGCTGAATGCGGCGAGACCACTGGGGCTAAAGGGGTCTTGGGGCTTCCTTCATAGCCCCTAACGACATATACCGGGGCACCCACCTTTCAGAGTGTGGCCTGGGGGATGGTGTCTCTGGGGCAAACAGCCCCGAGATGGGGGGCTGCATGCCCCCTCACCCTGAAATATGTGTCAGGTCCTGGAGAATGGAGTCCCCGGGGCCGAAATCGGCAAAGGGAGGGGTCCTACGTGCTCACTCCAATATGCACCAGACCCTGGAGGATGGGGTTCTTGGGGCTGAATCCAGGCCCAGGGAGGGAGAGGCTGCATGCCACCCTCCACCTGAAGTATGCACAGGCCCTGGGTGATGGGGATCCCTGGGGCCAAAATCAGCCTGTGGAGTTGGGCCACATTTCCTTCACCCTTCAACATAATACTGGGTCCCAGGGATGGAGTCAAAATGGGGCCATAATCGATCCGAGGGGGGCTGCTTGTCCTCTTTCTCTTAAGCATGACACTAGGTCGCAGAGATAGGGTACCTGGGGTTAAATTTGGCCTCGGAAGGGGTGTCATGCACACCTATGGTGTGTGATGCCTACTTAATGAGTCAGTGACTGTTTAGAAAAATCTCTAATAGCAGCAGATTGATAAAGTATACATACACAAAAGAGCAAAATTAATAATTGAAAATTTTAAGACGCTCTTTAAATGTAAAGGAATTTGAAATTGTAGGTCAAAAATGTAATTGGCATCGTTAGCTTGATTTGTGGGAGCAGCTCATGTACAGAATCTAGCATTTACGAATGATGGCCTCATATATAGGGAGCAAAAACACTCAATATCTAGCATACTAATTTGGCTTTTAGACATAAAACCACATTCTGTAAAGCTTCAACCATCCTGTTAATGTAAAATTTCAATATTTTGTATATGTTTTTCTTTGTGATTTAAATAAAGTATCTAATAATTGGTAGCTTTGTTTACTGTTTATGTATACCTACAAGCTTGTTTCATGCATACTTGTTAATATGCATTTTTGTGCATTGAAGTTCAAATCATACAAAATGCTTGGGCCAGGTTCCCTGGCTTCCAATAGTGATTCACTGTTGGTCTACAGAAGTCAAAGGTAAAGAACTGCTGCTTAGAATTATATGTTTATGAAGTAAGAGAAGAATTGAATAATAGCACTACCATTCTTTCTTTCAAGAGTTTGGCCGTAAGACATCCTGCATGCAATCCAAACTTCAGCAATGGTGTCTGAGCTTGTTGTCTGAGAGAGACAGTGAGAGCAAGCAAGAGAGGATGTAGGAGTGGTGTTACTCTGCTGATGGAGATGAAAGCGCTGATTGTTATGTTGGTACACCTGGATTATATGATTGTCCTTGGATAGGGCATGTGCCAATAGCTACTGTATGTTGAACAAAAGTAACATAGCCATGAAAAGAATATGAGGCAATGTGAATTTACCAAAGTTGGATTCTTCACCAAGTTCTCGGCCAAACTTCAGCATTGCTTCTGATAGTAAGGCCTCTGCCTGCGGGTAACCTGGGCCTTTCTCCTGGCCTCGAATCTTAGACATTGTGTTGACCATGCTGAGTTTGGCTCTTGAAGCTGTAAGAAAGGAAAAATCATAAATTAAATCAAACATTATGTGCAAGGACCCAACAATGAACCATTCTCAATATATGGGGATAAATGGATGTGCTAACAAATTAACAATTAAAACATCAATTAATCATTGTGGACAATTATTGTCCTAAATTTATTTTGAATAATTATTAGTGTTTTTGTGTCTCTCTCTTCTATTCATATCAAAAAGTGGATTTACGTGAATACTATAATACATATGGTACATATAATTCTTGAACTAAAACACATAACAAAGAATACAAAAGTGAAGAAAAAAAAACTATCAATAAAAAAAATAGTTCAAAGCACTGGAATCAGTCTTTTTTTTAGCAATAAAGCTGCTAGACCATCCTGTGGCAAGCAGTCTTGTATCATGAGGTAATGATGCTTGGTATCGTTTTTCTTTCAGGGGTGATAACTCCCAGTAATTGTGGATGATACCATTTTATTTTAATTATTCCATTGCTCCAAAATTATCCAAGACATTCCTCCAAAACATGGTCGACGCGTTTCGGCCTTTTAATTTCTGGCCTCCCCAGGACATCAGACACAGTGCCTATATATGAATTTACAGTGAATTAATATAATTTGGCATCATATCAACGACAACACCACCACTACTGCCAAAGGCAGCAATGTTCACCCTTATCTTGCACCACATATGTGCTCATAATTGTATGTTATTTGCTACCTTAATAATTAGCACAGTACTGCCACCATCCTTTGTAGCATACTCGTCTGTTTTAGGACCCAACAATGAAGCACATTAATTTAGTAGTTCATTTTTACATGTGTAATTCGCCAACTTTAAGATACAGTTCTTAAGTAAGTCCTGTATTTTAATGAAGTCCTTAACCAATCGAAATGCATTGCATCTACTTATTCCTGTTTTAATGTGACACTAGAGTGACATTAAAAGGAGAAGATTATAAATATTACCTTTTTTGTTTCAATATTTTATCTAGGGAACAAGAAGAAATAAAAAATGCAAACTACACAATCCAATCACACACTCCTCATGGTGAGTCTCATGCTTGCCACCACGGGACACAACAGACATACTTTTGTTTGTTGGACTTCCTGTCCGTACTTCCATTTAACACAGTACAGGCTTCTATTTGTGAAAGGGAGAACAATGAAACAGAGGAGAAAGATGAAGTGGGAAAGAAAGTAATGATGGTTCTAAAAGCTTCAATAATTAATGTGGTTGGCCTATCTCAAGGGATAGGCACCTATATAGTAGTTCTGAATAGGAATTTTCCACAATTGCATTTTTAACTATTTTAAGTCTCATTACATTCATCAAATCCTTAATATCAGAAAAAACATGAGCGACAAATACAGATTCAGGATCCTGTGAATGGTGAAAGACCGGTTGAAAGTTATCTCCAAAATTTGAAGCCAACTGGAGTCTGACTAAGAGGTGAAAAAGTGTCTGGATGTAAATGTTAAAAAGAAGGAGGAGGATGACAGAAGTGGTGTGATACATTGCATTGTATAATCACGGTTCCCCTCTCCAGTCACGTCAGAAGGGTACCCAGCATTTCTATATTCACTGTCAATCTTTTGGAGGGTATCAAAAAACAATAGTGCTCAAGGAGCATGAGTAGCATAAGGAAGCCTTAATCCACAGTCTTCAGGGCAGTAGTATTAACATCACGGTGGCCTCAGAACCCTGGGAAGGCAAAATACAGGCTTTCTGTCACTAAAGATATTATTGTACTACACATACTCCTGCAGCTGCATAGTACCCGATCCAATGGGGATTTTCAGAAAGAGTGGTGTATCAGAAATCAGGACACAGTTTTTAGAACCCATGGCATCTTGGGGTTTGGTGAAGATAACAAAAGGCACTGGAGGACCTAGGGAGATTGTACTTCATTTCATATGTTTTAGAAACAATATGAGGAGATTGACAAAAGCAATATACTGCTAGCTTAACACAGCAAAAGTCAGTCATCACTAAAATTAAATTTTCTTATGACCACTGTGGCAAACACACAGGATTAGGTCAGTAGTTTATTTACTAAACAAATAAAAGACTTTCCGCAAAGATCAAAGGCCCTTACAATTAGGAGGGCACAAAGAAGTGGTGGGTGCAATAGAATCACTAGTGGGATATGTCTGAGTCAGGTATTTGCCCTTCCGAATTCTATATGACATAGAAGGAGCAATTGGCATTGGAGTACCTTAAAATATACTTGAACACAAAGACTATGGGAATGATCAAAGACAGTCCCTAAACCCAACCAAACCTAAACAAAACTGAAATAAAATGTGAATCTAAGCATAGACTGGATATAAAGGTCCTCAGCTAAATCACAGCCAACAGGATCCAATGAGTGCCAATATCACCTTTCAATGGGTTCATGTGTGCTTTGTTCCTGAGAAAAAAAAATCAATATGGGCAGACTACCTGGATGTAGAAAATGTGTTTCACTCCCTGGGATGGTATCACCCTTTGGAAGGTTAAAATGGGTAGACTTTGGCCCTTCCATTAGGATGGTTAATTTGCTTTCTATCCAAGGGATAAAGTGGGTAAGATGGTGTGTCAGAGCTGGAAAATATAGTGAGGCACAAAACAGTGCTGCCCTTTATCACTCACTCATTGCATTGGGGATAAATCTACTGCTGTGAACAAATTTTGAGAAAGAGGTATATCAACAGACAGCAACTAATAACAGGTAATTTCACTATATATAGATTATATTGTCCATAACAAACGTGGTAGAAAGGATATGAGCTGCCCTATATGAATTTCCTCTCTCATCACCTTTATTTATATTGAGCAAAGGTTTTCCTGTGTACATTTGGTTGTCTCAGAGAAGTAGAGAGGGAGGGAGGGAGAGAAAGAAAGGAATACCACAAACTAGAGGAAGAGGGAAGAAGAGTGATAGACAGAAAGGGAGAGAGGCACATCCACCACTATAAAAGGCAACAAAATAATCCTGATATTGGGCATGCAGATCATTTGCTTGAAAGAGGACACATTGTTTAACAACACACACAGGGTGAGCATGGACAACTTCAAGATTAATCCCCTGCTACGTCTGATGGGGAGGGTGGCAACTAGAAAGAAGTTGGTCCACCCATTGTTATTATATTTTGTCCAAGGTGTTCAAATCAACTTTGCCACAGGTTTCTTTAGTTTCTTCAGAGACGTGGAGAAAAGTCTCTGCAGAATGTAATTGAAAAAACAAAAACAACCACATAAAGGCATAGGCCTAGGATTGGTAGATATAGAACTGTTTTACTGTTTGCCCAACTGCAATTTGCATCACCTTGGAACAAAAGTTCAGATTTCCATGGAGAAAAATTGCTAGCTAGCAAAGTTATTGCTACTGATGTGACCGATCTAATAAGAATCTCTTTGTTGCAATTTAGTCTTCACAATGATGAAAGGGCACTCCCTTATCACAAACATGCTTATCTACGTTAGGTTCACTGCACACTTAAAAACACCTGCACCTTGATACACACCTGAAAACTTTAAAAGATCAAATACCTTTGGTTCTGACGGCTGTATATTCCTATTGCTGAATTTGAAAGTTCCTGTAACAATCAATTGTGAACTTATATTCAATGTGGGGTGTGTGTCTATAAAATGGAAACCTTGGAGTATATTCTCTGCATCTGTTGAAATGTATTGTGCTTGAGAAGGAAGTATCTACACCAATCCTTCATTGAGAATAATAATAGCATTCTCAAGGAAGCAATGAGCTGCTGCTTCTCTCCTCAAACTCTTTCATAAGTAAGTTTTTAAAATGTAGCTTATCTCAGACGTGGCCTCCTGGCAAAGCCGGGTCCCCTTATTTAGGACTGATAAATCTCTGCTGATCTGTACATAAGTATAATCTGCTGCTGTATTGGATCCATAATATGATGATTCTTGATTTTATAATGGTTTTATGAAGCCTTGTTATTATGAATGGTTCTTATTTTGTAATTTTTGTAAATGATTGATTTAAGTGCAATAAATATCACCGTATACTCTGTTACTGTGTTCTGAAACATGTAATATATTTACCAGATAGGGTTGGAGCAGTAAGGCAGATATAGCCCAAAGCATATATGAAACAAGGTTTAGAGATCCCATATACAAATATGAGTCAAATGCCCCTTTCAAGAAAGCAGCTAGGTAGATGCATATCATGCTATGGAAGGTACAAGGATTTACTTTTAGGTCTTCTATATAGAATCTAGAAACTGATTTTTTTATAGAAATAATGAAAGACTTTGTGACACACCAAGCCAGTCTTTACAGTATGAGAAACTGATGTGGGTGCTACAGGAAGACTGGGGACCTACGGTGATGCAACTTTAGAAATATCTATCACTAATATACCCCAAGAGTTTGGAGAGATTACCATAGATGTCATAAAACATATTACTGTGGAAAAGGTAATCAGGAATCTTAATCACTTTGACCAGTGGAAAAAAGATCAGGCAGATGATGTGGGGAAATATATGCATATGTAAATCAGACATCTATGAGTGATATGTTTAAGCTAATCCTTTACAGTTTGTAAACAAGTCCTGAGTGGCATCACACTTTGCACAAAAAGTATGAACAAAATAAGAAAATTCTTAGATGCATCTTTGCAAAGTCAGCTTTGTACACATGGTGCAGAAATGTGGCATGGCCTTCCACATAGGCAATATGTACTCTTGAAAGGATAAAAACGAACATGTGTCTCAGATACAAGTATGTGCGTACCACGCACATATACATTTTACAAGAAATAAGAAAGAATACCTACAGAGCAAAAGAAAAGACCTGGCATTATTCAGAGGTTCACTGTGATGTCTTGATTTTCTACAGGTGAGCCGCAGAACTTCCTCTGGCAATAGAACATTTACAAGTTCTGAACAGACAGAGAATCTTTGCAATCATGAACACACCAGTAGAAGCCTTAGGGTCTCTTTCATATGTGTTTCTGGCTCCCAGAAGAACCTCCACCTTTCAAGACTGAATGAGAATGAGAGCAAACTGTATACTATCTTAAGGGTTACAAAGGCCATTTGTAATAGTAAGCAAAACGTGATTGGTGAAATCCGGTGGACATTCATGAGGTAAATTAACTGGGCATAAATGCTGTATTTTGACTAATACATATTGCTCATTTAAGCACATGTTTATTTTGTTAATGTTTTTTATTGCTAGTTAAAAAAAAAAATCCAACATTTGATATTCATAAATGTGCTTTGTAGAGAGCTATGTTGGATCAATTAATTAGGTACAGAACCAAATAAAGTGTATTAAGACTCCCAAGATTTGAGCAGCTTCAACTGAGTTAGTAGGCGACTATAGCAACACTATGATTCTTTTTTCTCTCTATTATGTTTTATGTTTGTCATTTTTGGACATTGATTGAATGAGTTTTACTAAGCTTAATTCATCTGATAAATTCCGATTCTTTCATTCTTTAATATTTTTGTTCTAATTAATCTTAATGAAGGCTAATCATGTTTTTAAAATGTATTTATTTATTACGTGCTTTATGATGACATTATATAGATGGGGGTCCAACACTTAAAACCTAACAAGATTTTTGCAGTCATGATTTTATAAGTGATGACAAAAGTTAACACCATTTGATTTGTCTTTTATGTTATCTTTTCATAATTTTAATCTAATGATATTAAATATAACAACATGTTCTTTTCATTTTATTCAATACCATGTCTCATTGATCGACAACATCCTAGAAAAAGCACATGCATGTATTTGTATTTTGCCAAGAAAGAAAACATACCATGCCAATGCTAATTAGGATAATTGAGATTACACCATGGCCATTCATTTATCTTGTTCTATTTTATATTTGTGAATGTTCTGCCAATAAAACCCTAGTTTTGGGAAACTGACGTAATGTCTGCATCCTGAAACCATTCTTAATGAGGGCTGTGGGCATCCAGTTATGCATTAAACAGCTCCCACATGGTCTCTAATTTCAGTTGGACCCCAGCACTTTGACATAAGAGATTTTCATGATAAAAAAAGACTATGGCCCTGATTTAGAGTATGATGGATGGGTTACTCCATTACAAGCGTGACGGATTTCCCGCCTGCTGTATTACGATCTTCATAGCCCATAATGGGATCATAATACGGCGGACGGGATATCCGCACAGTAATCCCCTCCACCAAACTCTAAATCAGGCCCTATTTACACAATCAGTAAGGTCTGATTCCTCAATAGAGGGTTGTGCATTTCATTCACCGCGATGTGGATTTCCTATAGCCCAACACCTAGGACATATTGTTTAGGGTCAAGGACAACACGTTTTCAGGTTTAGTTTGTCCTTGGGATATGTAGGTCCAACCACCTGCAGCACAAACCCTTTGGCTGCCAGTTTACAGTACCACATTTTGGATAAGGAAGGGCATTATCAGCACTTAAGCTAATATTTGTGTCCATTAGTTAATGTTATTCAAATTTATATTGAATGGTTCATTAACGCGAAATCTTTATTATTAGGTTGAGCATTCTAAATAAATGTTGTAATATCTGTGAAATGTAGTATGAGCAAATATGCATGTGTAGGTTTGCTCATGTGATAATCCGTTGAGCGTTTACAAGTTCACTTTCCCTCCAACCACTTTTTCAACCAACCCTAGAGCTAGTTTACTTCTGCACTTTTCCCTTTTCAGGAGTAAATTTCCAGTCTTTTTCAGTATGGGAAAAGATTGGATATGAGCTGGTAAAAAAACCCTTAAAGCAAACAAGATAGTAGGTTTGCACAGACTCAGAGGGGCATTCCAGCGCTGGTACTATTGTTTACCGCTACTTCCAGCCCCACTACGTAGATCTCCAAAAAGGTGGCAAAATAAGGTAATTGGTAGTACTCAAAACCTACTATAGTATTAGCCATGGCATAATCAGAGAGACTATTATCAGAGCTCTTATATAATGAGATTGCAGCCATAACTTGTCACTGCATTATGCAACACCAAAGGGATAAGTGGATTTTTTTTTACAGGACAAGCAAATTTTTAAAGCAACCTGAACACGGACAAATAGAACTTATTTAGAATGCTCACCCTAATTATAAAGGCTTTGCCTTAATGAAACAAATATAAAATAGAATATCATTAACTAATGGACTCAAATATTATCTTAACTGCAGACAATGCCCTTTCCAATCCATATTGAGGTTCTGTAGACTGGAAGGCAAAAGGTTTGTGCTGCATAGGGTTGGGCCTACGTGTCCCAAGGACAAAATAACCCTGAAAACGTCAGGCTATAGGAATTCCACATCCCTGGAACTTACATATGAGCTGAGCCGAGGCACACCCTTGCACTCACAGTATTGAACCCTAGTTATATATACACCTGCTATATATAGACAACATTCCAATTACACACCTTCCTCTCATACCTCACCCAACAGATTCATCAGAAACTGCTCTGTAAAACCTAAGATACCCACTAAACAGTAATCTAGCTAGATAACTAGCAAATGATGGTGGTCAACACCACTAACTTCATGCTGGGCAGCAGGCAGTCATTGGCCCTGGAGGAGCAAGCCATATGACAGTCATACGACATGCACAACAAGGCACATAGTTTCACCATCATGATGCAATATAACAAACAGTCTGATCTTCTCTTGATCTCCTGACTGACAAACACCAAGGGCCCAATTCACAAGCTGCATTTTGTAGTAAATACATTAGCACTTTAGTATTACTGGCATGTAGTACAAAATAAAATTCTCAAACCTGTGGTCGGGGGCATACATCTCGCTTACCATTTCTTTGTGGAGCTATAAGATTTAGGGCCTGCTTTAGATCTTGGTGGTAATGGTCCCACCGTCGCCTTTTCAACTGGAAACTCATAGTGCTGTGATGGTCCACCCACCATGTTTAGATGCTGGTGGTCCCATAGACGAAAGTCTGCATTCAAATGGCCATCTCTGCAAAGAAATACTGCCCATGTCAAGGGCAGGAGAGGGAAAAGGGGATGCCGGCGGGATCCCAGCCACCCTTCCCACCATATAGATTTGGATGTGGCTTACCACCAAGAAAAAAGTGTCTGAGTTGGTGGATTGGGGGAAAAAGGGGTGAAAACTCACCTTTTCCCCATTCCACCCCATCTTCAAATGTACATGACTGGACAACATATGCAATCACTGCTGCCACCGATCCATGGAGAAAACACGATTCCCCCGTCGCCGGACTTGAAGGTAGGCATACAGCATTGCCAGGGAACATTGGGTGTTCACTGCACGGGAGGGAGACCCCTGCAGGCATATACATGTCACAGTATTTTTTTAAAGTTACTGTGACATGCATATTTCAGGGACATGAGTCGGTCAGACACGGATGGGGCCACACTCGTACACACTACATATCGCACACATACACAACTCTCATTATGGTCCAAGTGTTCATTGGCAAATGAATTTCTGGCACCACAATGGCAGTACATTCACACCTGCCAACCGTGTCCATATGTACACGTTGCCAGGGGACCTGTACCTGTCATTGTTGTGTGGTGAGTTGTTTGTGTGAGTCACTACATGTAAGTATGTATGTGTTGCAATTGGCTGGGTGAGGGAACTGGAGTGTGCACTGTGGTTGTGTCAGTATGTGTGCCACCTGTATATGACTGTGATGTTGTTGTGTATTTTGTATTATGTGTTGTGTTGCTGTGCGCAACATTTAGGTGAGTTGTGTTGTGCGGTTTTATTTTTTTGGATGTGTGTAGTTGTGCTTGTGTGTAATTGTGCTTGGGTAGCTGAGTGTGTAGTTGTGTTGGTTGTTGTGGTTGAGTCGTGTGTGGGTGCAGTATCAATGGTGAATGTATGTTGTGTCATGGATGTCCATCAATGTTCGTTTGCAGCATGTACAGGTTGGTGGAATTGCAATGGATTACGGTGTGTATGTGGCGTGTTGTGTTGTTGGTTGTGCAGGGGGACCCATATTGCAAAGGTACAGTGTATGTATGTAACTTACCTCTATTCCGCAGCCACTGCCATTGTCTGTTGTCCATTGGGTACTTCGGTGTCCTCCCTCCGTCAGAGAACCACCGCCAGTCTTCAGCTTGGAGATCTGTGGCATCTAAATATGGCAGACTGAACACCATCGACTTGACGATCTTCTTGGCCCCACCACTAACGCTGATTGGTGGTGTGGCCAGTAAGATCTAAATCAGGCCCTATGTAGTAAATGTGGGATGGACCGACAGGAATCTGGAATGATTGTCGCTAAATGGGAGGTGTTTCAGGAATTTCAAGAGGGTTTTCATAGTGGCATGCTAATGCAAAACACAAACCCATAAAATAGTAAGATAATTATAATTCATAAAATACACTTCTATAATTACTACAGCATGAAGGGTGTTAAAAAAGTCTCAAATGAACTAGAGTCCTGGCTTAAATTAAGTCAAGCACCACACATCCACTGGTACTTCAAAGTATCATCATAAAAAAGAGCTCAGGCAGGGCAATAAATAACATCCCAAACGAACTAATATTAAAAATATTAAATTAGTTTGACATTTAAAATTACATATATTTTAAGTACCAAGTAATAAATAAAATGTATCTTTTTAAATGTACTAATAAGCCTAATTAAAAAAATAATTAAACTTCAACTTTAACAAAATAAACTTTTTAATGAATTAAATAGATAACTTTTAATAGTTTTCTAAATGATAAAATAAATGGTTAATCAGTGAGAGTAGAAAGAAGATTTATACACAAAATTATTATTCAAAATTATTTTACTATTTAACAATTTATTACACATTGTATTTCATGGTTTACTGCTGTAAAATTGTATTTTATTATTTCAATACTGATAATAATGTAACATTTATTTACATTTAGATTATACATTAAAATATCTGTAATCATCTTTATTTTTATTTTTTTATAATATGAACTTCATTAACTTTCCCTGTACTTTCCATGGGGGGATATCAAACCTGGTGGCAGAGATCACTACCAATAAGTGAAAGTTATTAGAAGTCACTTTACAGTCGACAGTTTTCTTGTAGTAGGCTGCATCACCTCATTTGAGGGGGAGGAGGGGAAGAGACATTTAAGACTACGCCTAGATGTAAACCTCCGCTCAGAAATATTGAATAACAAAAACGTGGAGAGTTTCCCTTTTGTATGAGTAAATATACAGATTAATATTTACCTTTGTGAATCAGGTCCATTGACTCAAGACCATTAAACCTCAGGTCAAATGAGAAGTTCTGCAACCATATGGAAGGGCATCCAATTTCAGACAGACTATCAGCACCATATAAGAAATACACCATATGTAGACTGATAATATAAAAATGATTTAAAAAACATATTTGCTGTTTGTATTCTTGAAGGACTGTGGGGTTAGAATTATGCCTGGCTGATCTAGAATGCATAATGTTGTCAGTGGTTGGACTGCCTTAAGAAGGCTGTGTTTAACTTGCTTAAAAAATATAAAGTGTTATTTCAAGGGGACTCTCCTGATAAAGTAAAATAGTTTGATGGAATAAAGTGTTATTAGATGACATATTTGACTGATAACTCATAATAGTTACGAAATATTTTGAACTGATATGATTTTGGAAAAACACATTCATTTAATATGCTGTAATGTAAACATCTGAATTAATTCTTGACTTTTTTATTTTTTTGATTTAAGACTCTCAATTCTTGTAATTATAATTAACATTTTTAGTTCAACTGTTTTTTTGTGGATCTTTTTGAATAATGTGGATGTTTTGTTCCAATTTGTTGTGTAGTCTTTATCAATCAGGCAGATTGATGCCTTTCCAACCATGCTGTTGGCCAGGGTTCTAAAACAAACAAGTTCTTTCTTAAACACTGATTTACCTTTCTGATATTTTCACTACTCTTTTGCCATTTTCATCCTACCAGGAATGAAAGCCTGTCGTGCTTTTACGTTTCTTAAATGCAAAATGTCCAAACGATCATTTTGGGACCATACGCCTAAAGTTGTCATTTTATGAACTTTGATATAATTGCAAATCAAAGTTTATCAATAAAAGAAGTATGTCACACTATTCTTCAACATGACCTACAAGCGTTTAAATCTGCACCACTGTAATAATGCACCACAACATGATTGATCTGATGTAGAGAAGAAATTGTCTTAGAAAGCAAAATGGATACTGCAAGTGGAAAACCATAGAAGATTTTTTTACAGAAAGTTAGGAAATGTTTGGGGTGATTTTATAGTTATTCAATTATAAGATTACAAAGGTTGAGTAAATATTATAAAGCCATTGTTTAAGTGGTGAAAAATCATATAAAAATGGAGGTTCTCCTCAATAGCAACATTAGTTAAAAATATTGGTAGAATGCAACACACACAATATTTCTGGGAGGTATTTGGAGCATATTAGTTCCCAAGTAGCCATCCATGGATGTGACGCATTTCCAGATTCATAAAAGTTTGCAAACCTGGGATTCTGTCAGATTGATCATCCGCCCCCAGACAATGGCTTAAAGAGAAGATGGATTTTTCTCCTCGTTATTCCCTCTTTGTAACGTGATGCATTCTGCATCACCAATATAATCCAAAGTATCTCTTTGTATTGTTTCTGTGCAGAAAGGTGTCCCATCCTACATGAAAACAATCCTGCCCGTAACCTATGCACCCTTGCAAGGATGCCTGCCTTGGCACACAGTGTGCCAGCGCTGGGAGAGAATAGAAATGCTCCATTTCTTTGTAAATATGTAGCAGTTATACACTCTCCCTTTCACACAACGAGGCAAAGCACATTCCCTTGCTCTTCTGCGTTGCTTGAAATAATAGTAAAGGTGTCCCAATATTTTATTATTTTTTTGTATTTACCTTCAGACACACAGTTAATCTTTAGGAAGGCAGGGCACGCATGGTTTGTGCAAACGCAACATCCACTCAAAAGAAACCAGTGAACTATCCCATATCTTCTTTTTACTTCAACAAATTGAGGTTAGATATGATAAAATGGAGTTGTTGCTGCTTGTCTGTAAAAGAACGCGCAGATTCTACCCTGAATGCTATGATGGATCTGGTGTGCTGGCTGGGGGGTGTGGGAAGGCATTTAATGACAGGCAATGAACAGAACACTGAATATTTCACCTGCACAAGCACCACCATAGACTGTATTGTCTTTATACAGAATGTAGTACACACTAGCTATATCTAGCACGTCGTGCACTACCAAATCTGTTAAGGGCTGGAATGGACAAATTATTTCTTCCTGGTCTCCAGGGGGTTTGTGGTGTTAATGTGAGCCTCCATAAAAGAAATGATTGGTATTCAGGCCAAATCAGCAGCAATGTTGATAGCAAGATGAAATACCATGCATGAGGCCCAATTTACAACTAGATTTTTAAAGTCTCAAAAGTATGCCCCATTCGAAGCTGCGGCGCCTCCGATATGGCACCCACCCCCACCCCCGCCTGCAGAAGCAGCTACAAATTGAAAAATAAAAACGATATTAAACAATGTTTATTATCGTTTTTATTTTTCAAGGGGGGTAGCCATGGGTAAGGACAGGGACGGAGTGTGACTGATGTGCACTACCCTCAGTGCACATGTATGTTTGGCTGGCTGTTTCAGGACAGCCAAACACACATGCACACTGAGCTCTGTGTTAGGATTGGCAGCAGGGCAGGCATGGGGCTCGTGTCTGCAAGTGGAGCCGAAAGAGCAGCGTGGCGCGTGAGATAAGTTTCTTTTTTTATTATATCTATTTCTGTTGTGTTTGTTTTGTGCCCCCGCCCTTCCGCTTTGCCCCTACAGAAGCCGCCCCCTGCCCATTCTCTCCTTCCACAACAGGAGTAGATTACTGACAGTTAAACCAGTGCCCTTTCCCCGGGTAGAAAATATACCTGTTTAGATTTCTCTGAAGGTGAGATTGCACTGCAACGCATGTTCATATTTGCTCCATAGGCAAACTAACTTCTCATGTATAGAAACTATATTCCCTCGTAAATGAGGGAGTTTTGGTATTTTTAATTTCCCATTTGCACACTTAATCCTTCGGTGTTTAAATACTTCTATAAGTAAATAAGAAAAAAAATCTATTCGAAAAATGGACTGTCCCGGGGAGGACTGGGTTTAGAAAATTGGCCCAGGCACCAAAATAAAAGTAGCCCCATCAGCGAATCAGATAGCTAGATAAAGTGGCCCATATTCTGTAAATCGTGGCAGTTTTCTAAAGACACGCTGTATAGTTGATTTGCAAGATGTAGGAGACTGCTTGCAGTTGTGCTTACTGCAGGTAATGTTTGTGGTTTTATTAGAGAAAAGAACAGTAAAAAGCAGCTCACCAGACAATAAAAAAAAGCTCACAAACACTCAAAAAATGATGCACACTCTAACTTGTCAGACCTTAGGGGCTACCATACTGCCTTATAGGCGCGTCGGGTCCTGCACTATTCCTAAAGTTAGAATTTGGGGGGAATTTACCACAGTTCATATGATAACGTCTATACTCTGCACTTAGTAACACTCCTGTTGAAAGCTCAGTCAGACGTGCGAGAACAATAAATCTACAAGACAGGCAGACTTTCTGCTGTCAAAAGTGAAATTCGTAATCCTGAAATGCAGAATTTAGGAAGTGAAATACACAGAACATAGGGGGTGATTATGACATTGGCGTCCGGCGGATCACGGGCGGTAACACCGCCAACAGGCTGGCGGTGTTCTGCCAATGTATTATGACCGTGGCGCATTAGCCACAGCCATACCACCGGCCCTCCACTATACCGCCAAGGGCTTCCGCCAGGTGGGGATTATGAGTCCCCAACCGCCAGCCTGTCCATGGCGGTACCGCCATGGAAAGGCTAGCGGTAAGGGGGACTCGGGGTGCCCCTGGGGGCCCCTGCACTGCCCATGCGCTTGGCATGGGCAGTGCAGGGGCCCCAGGCATAGCCCCATCGCGCATTTCACTGCCCCAATTTCGGACAATGAAATGCGTGACGGGTGCTGCTGCACCTGCTGCACATCAACATTGCCGACGGCTCTATTATGAGCCAGCTTCAATGCTGATGTGACTTTTCCACTGGGCCAGTGGATGGAAACGCTGTTTCCGTCCGCTGGCCCAGCAGAAATGTCAATATAGGGTGCCACGCATACCGCCAGCACTGGTGGTATAGTGTCGCCCGTGGCTTCGGTTCCTTGCTATCGCCTTTGCAGTTTAACCTGACTAATCTCTGGATTACTGTGCTCCTTGTTGAAAGTCTGCCAAAATGCCAGTAAACAGCCAGCTAGAGACGGCTGGTGAACTAAATACATGGTATGTGCAAGTCCAAGCTCTGAAGTGTACTGTGCAAGCAAGCGCAGCTAGTGAGGCGTATTCCACCAAGAAGAATAGTGCATTATTTTGTTCTACATGGAGCAGTTTTTGTATTATCCAGTCTAGATGGAAAGCACTGTGCTTCAAAGCTTTGTGACGTCAGTGATAGTAAGCATTAAATGCAATTACAATTAAAGTTGTGCATGCTCAGTTTGTAATCTGGAAGTTAAATAATCGAAAGCTCTAACCCGTTCTTATGGATGTCTCTGTGTTTCCATGTTTGTTCAGTACTTAACTTGTGAAAAAAAGAAGTGCTGGGGCCCAAAGTTTTACCTTTTTACAAGCGCTGCAAATGTGGGTTTGACATTTGATTCAGCTACCATCCTACACTCCCTTTCCCTTTATCTCACTTTTGTAGGTTGTTTTCACTCCTGCTTTTTTCCATTGTCCCTCTTTTCCAGTCTTCCTCCTTTTTTACCTCTTTTCTGCCTTTGTCTCTCATTGACTTCTGTCCAAGTCCCTAAACAAGAGTGCTGGTGACCACCACCCGAATCTACCTGCTCTCACTAAGCACTGGAAATGGGAGCCATGATAACACTGTGGAGCTTGACTTTGGCTCTTCCTGCCTTGCTTCATTTTTTATCAAAAGTAAGCAGCCCGAGAAGCTACCCGAGGCAGCCCACCTCAGACACTAGCAGGAATGTTGGTGGTGTTCAGTTACTTATCTGTAGTGTACCGTGTCCTGAAGGGAGGAGATTGAGGCATCCAGTAACCAATAAGGAGGAGGAGACTCAGGCAAAGCTTTGCACTGTCCGTTCACTATTAGGGTAACTAAGCAGGTCTCATTTTTATTTGAGTGGACAAAGCACCCTGGGACTTGAAGTTTCACTTTTGATCACCAAGACACAGTATAAGTGACAAGTTAAAATCTATTAATGATAGAAAGTCTCCTTCATAATATTGTGTCAGTAAAGTGACTCTTGCCGTGAATGGAGGTAAGGAATGCTTCAGAACATGAAGGAAAGGGGTGCACAGGAGTCATAAGGAAGTCTACTTTGTAGGATCTCAGACCCTGTGGAACACTGCAAAAACCTGTAAGGAGGTAGAGCTACAGGAGCCCAGGGGAGTGAGCACAGGAGATTCAGGTCCTAAAGGAAGGGAGAAGTGTTACATGAGCTTGAGAAGGTTATTAAATAAAAGAACGTACACAGTTGCTACAGGAACCCGTAAAAAGAGGGAGAATGACAGGATTAGGGTGACCAGATGTTTCAGTGTCACTGGGACACTACTTTTCCATTCATGAACTTCGCTTTGACATATTAGTGCATTCTGGGAACCATAGTCTTTTTTATTTTAATTGAGCCATTTAGACAACACACCTGCTAACAATGACATGCAAAAAGCAAAGTCCAGGAATGGAAAAGTGATGTCCCAATAACGTGGAACCAGCTGGTCACCCTACACAGGATCCAAGGATGGAGGAGGAGTTTAAGAGGTATGTATTAGAGGTTTGCACAGCTGCAAGAGCCTTTAAGAACTTTAAGTCCTGTTGCTGAAGTCTGGAGAGAGGTAGCCTGCAGGATCAGGAACAGAGTAAGTGGTTCAGGGATTTAAGAGACTTTGAATTCGGGTGCACAACTTGTAGAACAATGCTCCGTATTTGTGTGTTTTTACACGTTGCCGAATTATGTTGTAGGCCTCGGCCCTGCAGCGTCCAGATAAATCCGCAATGCATACATCTGGCTAAGCATTTGTATTCACCCAGTTGTGTCACACTTATTTGGTGCAAAGAAAAGTACGGCTTGTTGCTACGTGTTTTTCTTCTCTGACGTCTCCTGTACTTTATTGAGATTGTAGACGATAACTGTACTATTAAAGGACGCTGGGGAGCATGGGCTGAGTGGGCGCGCATGCTGCACTGGAGCATCCCTACCTGTCAACCTCTTGAACTAGTCCCGGTCTCTGAGAAGTACAAAGAGAGCTACTTACTTGGCATATTGAGGCTGAAGTCGATCCCAAAATCTCCCTTGCAGCTCAGCACCTGGCAGCAGAGTGCCAGGTGGATATCACAGACAGCGGATGCCTCAATGGCACCTCTGAACCTTACAGACAAGGGCAACAGGAGGTCCAAAGCGCAGGCATTATTTCTAATTGGAAAAACACATCACATTGACATTCATAGGCCTTCTTCCTTCCCCACCCTAACTCCTTATCTCTCAGCAGCAGGTGGTGATTTTAGCTTCTGAGGGGCTCTGAGGGCCCAGCGATAGTGCCAGTTTAGCTGGTAATGTACAGTGTTAGGTTTTGGTGCAATATTCAGTGAGCCAGCTGATAGATATCAAATTTTACTAATACATTAGTGGCATAGAGGTTGGCATTTGGTGACTTATAACCCTTCATTTAAAAGCCTAACAGAGAAATTAACATGAAATGTAATAATGTGCACGTTTGAATTATGGGAGACAATATGACCTCCCTTTCTTTTTGACACTGTGAAATATGTTGTGCATTTATATTCAAGTGAACTACTGATATTAATTAATATTAAAAGTATTATTCTTAGAGGAATAGTAGAAATTAAGTATGAGTATTAAACAAATATGAATTATTCATACTTATATTGATGTAAATGAATTTATTAACGCAAATTACATGTGTGCAGAGAAAAAGATGCATGTTTAAATCATTTCTAATTTCAGAATTTGTTTTTGCAATTAAATAATTAGCTATGCCTATTTGATTCAAAGAATAAGGTGCACATTAGGATTTTTATGTATTAATTGCATTAATATGTATTTAGGTTTTCTTAGCCAGACTAGGCCTAAAGAGTCATTTTTGCAGCAGTAAGAGGAAAAGTACTAATTCATTCTGGTCCCTTTGACCTGAATTAATTCCTAGGTTGCTGATGTTTTGGTGAATGTCTTGTAGTATTAAAGACAGAGAACATGTAGTGACTAATAACAAATGTAACAGTATTTTGTTCTAGCTGTCAAACAAGACAGGAAGCTTTGTTAAATTCACATGAGAACTGTTAGAATCATCCTGCACACTGTGAGGAAGAATCCCAAAGTTACAATTGATGAACAAGTATTCTATTTTGACGGAACTGTCATCGAGAAAATCTGGAATAGTTGCAAACTTGTTGTCGTCAACGATTTTCCATTTGATAATAATTAATTAATTTGCCCAGGATTAGCCCACATGGAGGACCAATCAGAAACATGTGGACATTTCTAGTTAGGGAGAGACTTTTGAAACTTGGAGTTAGTTCTCCTGTTCCTCTCCAAGTCTTCTGCCATTTTTAGCCTTTATCTTGTGAGTTTCCCTTTAGTCTTATAAGTCCAATTTAGTACAAATATGCCCAGTAAATTCTGAGCTGCTGAACTCCTGTATGTGCAGCTCGTGTTCTGCACTGCCCCGATGCTGTTCTCTACTGATGCTGAGAAGCTGTGAGCATTCTGAACTGACAAATCTTTCCTGTCTGCTGTCCCATGAGGAGAGGGATAATCTATATTGTGGTTACTTGTTTCCTTTTCAGCTTAGATGATTACACCAGTGTACTTTTATAGTGAGTTGACCTAGTTAGATGACTTCCCAATTTATTTTTGTCTCTTCTTTTGTTTTGCCCGCTTGTGTTAGTCCACCCCCACACATGCAAATCCAAATTCGTATTAGGGATAAGGATGGCCCAGTCCTGAAAAATGATTGTTGTTAATCGAATTTTTGTGATTTAACGACGTCACCACCATCTTCATTGAAATCTGATTTTAATGAAGATATTATAATTCTGTTAATTTGTGTTATCCTCCTGGAGTGTTTGATGGCATTGATGTTTAGTAGGCTGAATCTCTTTAGACATTTTGGTTAGCCTATGGTTTTCATGTATGTTTATAACTTAGTTTTGCGTACCATTTATGTTACACTGACTTTGTGGTTTTAATAAAGCTTTGAAACCTTATTTAGTTTGAAGTTTTGATTCTGTGGCAGTCATGATGTTTAAAATTGTTTATTTTCTCATGTTATTGATCTGTGTTGAATAAATCCGATTACCACACTCCTCACTGAGTCCAAAGATCTAGTCAACCTCTAGTGTAGGTGGGATAAGTTGTGGCATCTCCTCAGAGTGTGTGCAGTTTCTGAACCCAAGGCTGGAAGAAGAACTCCGCATGCACTCCAGCAGCCAGCCCATAGGTATAATTATCCATGGTAGGCTCAGGCAAGGTGTAGGTGTATTGATGTATGGCTTTGAAGATGACTGTGGGAAAAATTCAGCTGTGTGTATTTATTTTTGAAAAATTATCTGCACCACTACAGCCCAGGTGAAAGACAATTATAGTACCGGCCCTGTATAATCATCAGCACAAATTAAGCACTGTTCTGTTTTAGTTCTGCATTGTTCTTTGTCTATCTGGGTGTTTTGTGTTATGGGGATACAGTCTGCATTGGCTGTGAGAAAGACTCCTTATTCTGTACTTGCCATACTTAACGCTTCCCAGTCGTCTTTACAGCTGGATGCTTCTCCCAATCGCTCCTCACACTCCCTCGTTTCAATTCCAACTTTCACCATGCTGTCACGATCCATACCACAGGCCTAGCACGAATACACTGTAGACACATGCAGAGCACATGACATCACGACTTACATCCATGCAACACACATGAAAAGACAAGCCCTTACACACAAACTCGAGACATGCCACATATACACCTCCACGTCTGTGGACGTACCTTTGTGCATCAGTGTCTGTACATTTATTTGTATTTTCTTGTGTGCTTGTCCACATTTGTGTGCACTGCCCACGAGTGACTGTGACTATATTTGTGCCTGCTGTGTGTTTTTTAATGTTCCTCACAGAGGGATAGCTTTTTGTGGTATAGCTCTGTTTTGGAAGTGATCATGGCCTCAAGATAATGGCCCGCGTCTAAAGTGCTAGTACCTATAAAATCTGTGTTTAAGTGAAAGCTCCTACATACTGTAGTAATCACACAGGTAACTGAAGGTAAAAGATGTTTATTTCTCAACTCCTCACAATCCACTGGGACTACTCAAATCTCAACATTCTATGGCAAACTCCCGGTTGATCCAAAGTCCCAACATTCTAAGGTGAGCGGAACGTACTACTTTAACACACCTGAAGCATGAAATATGTACATCTTTAAACAATAACTCTATATATCTATGCTAATATATATATATATATATATATATATATATATATATATATATATATACATATTTACAACAACAGAAGGTATTTTTCCCTCACGTTTAATGCTTATAACATATATCTCCTTCCCTTATGGAAAGAGTACATAGTCTCTCTGCCACATTGGAGATCTTCGGTCACATGAACTTACTCTTCTCTGAGAGGTACTCGGAACTTGTCTAGCATTGTCCATAATTCCGGTCACTTCTCCGCGCCTGTCTTCTCCTTCATTGTAAGGTACAATGCGATCCATGCTCCATACTTTACCATCCTGTAGTCTAACTACATTTCGATACACTTCTTTGATTTTAATGGGATCAGAAAATTTACTTCCGCTACCCTGATTACATCTAGGGAGTCGAACCTTTACCCATTGACCCGCATACCATTGCCTGTTTTTGGTTCCAAATTTTTTATTGTGCCACTCCACATACTTATTTTGTTTACGTTTAAAACACTCTGCAGATACATCTCTTTGTTCACAAATATGTTCACCACCTCTTAGCCAATTAGGGTTCAATTTGGTACCGGGCTGCCTTCCCTTCAATGATTGGAAAGGTGACAAACCCGTGACTGAATTCGGTGTATTATGATATGACTACAGCATCTCATTCAGCACCAGCTCACCTTGCATACCTGACATTTTGGCTCTTTGAATGCATTCTTTTATCACTCTATTCATTCTTTCCACTAAACCGTTAGCTTTTGGATTATACAATGCTGTTCTAAAATGGTGCACTCCCCATTTCTTAAGGAATTCTTTCATGTTGTCCGAGGTGAACTGTACTCCATTATCTGTCACCAAGGTGCTTGGGATACCTTCTCTCATAAACGCTTCTTTCAGAAACTTAATGGCTTTGGTTGTGGTTATTTGGCTAACTATCTTGAACATAGTCCAGCGTGAATGATAGTCAACTAAGACAAACATGTACTGACCCTTGTTCCCCAGGTGACTCATAAGCCCCAAGATGTCAAGACCAAGTTTGTCCCATGGCTTCAAGCGAATGTCCACAGGAGACAGTGGAGCCTTACGTGTTGAGTGAGATTTATCATTCACTGCACATGCCCAACAATCCCTCACTACTCTCTCTACCTCATTATCCATCTGGGGGAACCAGTACGTAGCACACAATTTGTTTTTAGTGAGACTGCGGCCTAAATGTCCCTCATGTGCCAGTTCCACCAGTTTGGTCCACAGATTACAAGGAAGTACAATCCTTTCGCCTCTCATTACCAACTCATCTGAAATGTGAGGTTCAAATCTGACATTCCAATAACTCTTTAAATGTTCTTCCACATCTTTTGCCTTATCGGGCCACCCATTAATAATCTTATTCTTGATTAGTTGCAATGTTTGGTCCTTTCCTGTTTCTTCTATCCATTCTTTTTTTGTGAGACTAGCGAGATCTATCCATAATATGGATTCAGCCACTTGCAAATCCTCTTCTTGTTCCGCAACTTTTCCATCTACTTTGTTACTTCCCGTAGATCTAGACAGGGAATCAGCGATGTTATTTTTGTTACCAGGCACATATTCCACATTAAAGTTATACCCCTCTGTTGGAAAATGGGTTATTGGTAAGGGCAGGTAGGTACCTACACCTAGCAACAAGCCACTAACCTCCACCTAGGTACAGTTAGGTCTCAGTAAATTAATCCCAGCTCAACCCTTGGTAGCTTGGCAACGAGCGTCAAGGCTTAACTTAGGAGACAGTGTGTAAAGCATTCAAATATCACAAAACAGTAATTAAATAAAACACAGGAAACAGTTTAAAAATCCAAAACCAATTTATAAAAATAGTTTATATTTTTATCTTTAAAATGACACAAAAACGATTAAAATTGGTTCAGGGGAACCGGAGATATGAATTTTTAAAGAATTATTATTTTTCTAGCGCTTAGAAACAAAAAGCGCCAATCGGGTCATCTGGTTGCACCTCGACCGGGGCAAAGTCAAAGTTTCAGGCCAATCGCGATGGAGCCCTGCTCGGCTACAAGTCGCGGGAGGCCTCGGTTAAAAACTTACCTTCTGACTTAGTCTTTATTTTGAAGTTTTTCTTCACCGGGACGAACCTGCCAGTTGAATCCGACCTCCTGGAGCCCTTGTCCGGATACGCGATGTGGGTTTCCTCTGTGGAGATTTTTACCTTCGGACTTAGTCGTTTTTTCGAGATGAAAATCCTTCGACCGGGGTAAACCTGGATCTTGATCCGACGTCCGTGGAGCCCTTCTCGGATACGATGGCTGGGAGGTCCCGGTCAACTTTTTACCTTCGGACTTAGTCTCTTTTTCAGAGGTTTTTCTTTACCGGGACGAACCACCAAGTCAGGCCAGGTCGCGGTTGAGGCAAGCCGGCTAGAATTTCCGCGGCGGGTCGGTCCCTCTCTGGAGCTTTTTTTTCAAAAATTCTCAAATCTTTTCCAAACTTCTGGGGCTTCACCCAGATGTTCTTTTAAGGTTCTTTTGGGGTCCACAGCTCACCCCAAGGGTCCAGAAGTTCTGTGATGGTCCTTGGGGGGTGCGGACTTCAACTCCCAGAATGCACCTGGCGCAAACTCCTTTTTGGCCACTGGACAGTGGTCAGCTGGTCACTTTTCAGGAATTGGTGCAGGGGGACTCTGGATAGCAATTTTTCACCTGTAGCAAACAGGGAGTCCCTCCTTGAACCAGTTGAAGCCAGGCAAAGTCCTTCTTGTGGTGAAGCCCAAGTGTGCAGCTGGTGCACTTCTTCTGAGTGCAGGTTCCAGGTGCAGGCCAGGGGTCCAGCAGGGCAGTCCTTCTTCTCCTTTAGTTCTTTTCTTGTTGAAATCTGGTAGGGATCTGAGGTGTGGGGGCAGGTCTGCCAGTTTTATCCTTGCTCCTGGGTGAAAAGCAGGGGGGTCCTGGTTCTCCAATCAGGTACAGAGTCGTCCCCCTGTGATGACTACTTCCTGGGAAGTGTGGCAAAAATCCATCCCAAAAGGCAACATTCTCTAAAAATCCAACATGGCTGAATCTGATTTTTGGAGGTTACATCTGGCTGAGCCCACCCACTGGTGTGGCTAAAAATCATAAACACACCCCTCTCCTGCCCTCTCCTAATCTAATCAAGGGGGCACCTAGCTGTCTGGGGTTGCAGGATGTGGGGGTGTTGCTGGTTGCTCCAAATGTCCTTCTCTGCCTTTGAAGACCAGTTTGGCAGCCCTCCCCCTTCCTGCCTCACCATCTGCTGAGGGGAGATTCTCTCCCACAAGCACATTCCTTTGTGTGAAGCCAGGCCACTTCACACCTCATCAAGGCAGCTCTGCTAAGCTGCTGCAGGCTATCCAATCAGAGCACAGCAGCAAAAACAATGCAGGGCTGAAATTGGCAACTTTATAGGTAAAGTCTATAACTCTTTACCTGAACAAGTTATATTAAATCCAACAACTGGAAGTTGTGGGATTTATTACAACAATTAATTTGATACCAAATTCTTGGTATGCAACATTTAAGGAGACTTTAAAATTTAAAATAAAGTCTCCCCATTCTAGCCTATGAAGGCCATTTACTTCCATGAGGGAAAAACGAATTTGGCTGTTTTTACCTCACCAGAGTTTATAAATCTATTTTTATAAAGTCCCTGCTTATAGTTACATGGCATCCAGCCCTAGGGGCACATAGGGCACACCTTAGGGGTGACTTATATGTAAAAATAAGGTAGTTTAAGACTTTGGAAGTACTTTTAATTCCAAAGTCGAATTTGCATATACTTTTAATTTAAAAGCAGCCAGAAAGGCAGGCCTGCCTTTAAAATGACACTGGGCACCTCAGCAGTGCACCTAGGTGTGCACCACCTATGCTGTGGTACCTAAACCTACATGCCCTACCATATACTAGGGACTTATAGGTAGGTTAACTTAGCCAATTATATTTAGCCTAATTTGCATATCCATTTTACACAGAGCACAGGCCCTGGGACTGGTTAGCAGTACCCAGGGCACTATCAGAGTCAGGAAAACACCAGCATAAAGTGGAAAAATGGGGGCAAAAAGTTAGGGGGCCTCTGCAATCAGCCCTGTTTTCTCACACCCTCCAAACCTAATAACCATTTGGCTATTCGTGGAGTAGCACGTTCCCTGCCTTGCGTAGTGAATACATTAATGTTTCCCTTTCAATGGTTGAGTGTCTGTTTTCTGCTTCATTTAATGCTTTTGATGCGAAAGCCACAATTCTTTCCTGCCCATTAGATTTCTGACATATCATAGCTCCCAACCCTTGACTGCTGGCATCTGTCGATACACAGGTTTTTAGTTTAGGATCAAATTTTCCTAGGTGTGGTGAATGTATTATGGCTTCTTTAATGTCACAGAATGCTTGTTGGCATTCACTATTCCATTCAAATTGAGTGCTTTTTTTCCAAAGTGTTCTTAAAGGGGCAGTAATTATGGCAAAATTTCGTACAAATTTCGCCATGTATTCAGCTAGGCCTAGAAAAGATCTAAGTTCCTGTTTGTTTGAAGGAGCTAAGGCTTCTTTTACTGCTCTTACTAGATAATTTTTAGGTTTGACACCCTCCTCCGAAATATTGTGACCCAGATATTCTACTGATGACACCCCAAACTGACATTTTTCTTTCCTAATTGTCATTCCTGCCTTGTGTAAAGCTCGAAGAACACTCCTTAGAGTGTCATCATGCTCAGACTTGCTGTTACCATAGATCAACACATCATCTTGGAAGCACAGCACGTGTTCCACATCCTTCAATATATTCTGCATGATGCGTTGGAACACAGCCGCAGCAGAGGCCAATCCAAAGGGCATCCTGCGATACCTGTAAGCTCCGAAAGGTGTAATAAATTAGGTGAGGGAGCGTGAGGATGGATGAAGCTCCACTTGGTGATACGCTGACAAGAGGTCCAATACACTAAGGGGGTCATTCTGACCCTGGCGGTAAAAAACGCCAGGGCCGACGACCGCGGGAGCACCGCCAACAGGCTGGCGGTGCTCCCATGGGCATTCTGACCGCGGCGGTACAGCCGCAGTCAGAAACGGAAAACCGGCGCTGCACCGCCGGTTTCCCGCTGCCCTGGGGAATCCTCCATGGCGGCGCAGCTTGCTGCACCGCCATGGGGATTCCGAGCCCCATACCGGCATCCTGTTCCCGGCGGTTTTGGCCGCCAGGAAGAGAATGGCGGTATGGGGTGTCGTGGGGCCCCTGGGGGCCCCTGCAGTGCCCATGCCAATGGCATGGGCACTGCAGGGGCCCCCGTAACAGGGCCCCAGAAATATTTTCAGTGTCTGCCATGCAGACACTGAAAATCGCGACGGGTGCAACTGCACCCGTCGCACCCCTTCCACTCCGCCGGCTCCATTCGGAGCCGGCATCCTCATGGAAGGGTGTTTCCCGCTGGGCTGGCAGGCGGCCTTCTGGCGGTCGCCCGCCAGCCCAGCGGGAAACCCAGAATAACCGCGGCGGTCTTTTGACCGCGCAGCGGTATTCGGCCGGCGGGACGAGGCCGCCCGCCAAGGTCAGAATGAGGGCCTAAATATTTTGGCTGGTCCCATTGTGCTTAACATTTCGTTGATTTTTGGTAAAGGGAACCTCTCTACCCAAATATTAGCGTTAAAATCCCTCAGATCTACACACACACGTAATCCATGACTCCCAGTTTTCTTGGTGATCACAACCGGAGCGACCCATAATGCACTGTCAATTGGTTCAATGACTCCTAACTGCTCTAACCGGCACAATTCCTGTTTGAGAGGTTCTCTCATCATGAGCGGCACAGGCCTGGCCCTGTATGCAATGGGGATTGTACCTTCTTTAACTATGATTTTGTGCTGATAATCTACTAATCGACCAAGTTTATCCTCGAAAAGGCTTGGAAACTCATTGCATACAATATAATCATTTTTTGGATTTCCCACCAGCAATACCGGTTCCTCCCTGTTAGGATCTAAGCGTATACCTAAATCACGCTGATGCTCCCATCCTAATAAATTCGAGCCCTTGCTGGTAAAATACACCTTGCCTTTAGTCGATCTACCCTTAAAGGTTATTTGCATAGACATCATTCCCTTCAGAGGTATTGGATCACTATTGTAACCGCCTGGACGGATGTCCGCTGGTTGTAATTCATATCCCTTACTCTTGAATTTACTCTCAAAAGTATCGAAGTTTATAAAAGTAAATGGTGAACAGGAATCAGCATATACTTTTATACGTTCTCCATTGAGATTTATTTCACATGACGGATACGTGGTCTTCATGCCTGTGTTCTCATTGCCCTCTCTCACTTGCAGTACAAATTTGTTATGATTGTCTTGAGTATCTTCCAGTTTATGTACTTTTCTACCATAATTCTCATTTTTCTCTCCCTTACAAGCTCTTGCATAATGCCCTTTGTTTCCACATTTTCTGCATATGCAATTTCGGGCTGGGCAATCCGGGCTGTTAGCCAAATGTTTCACATTACCACACCTGTAACACCTGTTCCTAGAGATCACAATGGTACGTTTCTTATTAGTGATTTCCTGAATTTTGAGTTCCTCAATTCCACTATGTTCCTTACTTTCTTGGTTAGATATAGTCCTAACCTCCTTTACTTCCTCCATAATGGAAGAATTTTTAAAAGCTCTTATACATTCTGCTGTTTGCTCAATACTCTTAGCTACCTCAATAGCTTCCTTCAAGGAAGGGCTTATAATTAACAGTTTCTCCTGTACTTTGCTATTATTGGTACATCTCACCAATTGGTCTCTGATAAGAGAATCTTCAAGGTTACCAAAATCACAGGTCGCAGCCAGACCCCTAAGAGTGGCTATATAACTTGAAACTCTCTCATCCCTCCCTTGGACTCTACTGAAAAATGTATGTCTTTCGAACACCACATTTACTTTTACACCAAAATGTCCTTCCAATTTTTTAATAGTCTCTTCGTACACATCCAGCTCTTCATTCTCATCCTCCTCCTCCTCCCCAAAATCTGTCAAATTGTCAGACTTTACACCCATGTACTCCTAAGTTGTGCAATAAAATATGTTGTTTCCTTAGTGGGGAAAACTTCTCTCCTCCAATCGCTATCAGGTAAGATTCAAACAACCGTCTCCAGTCCTTCCATAATAGACTGGGTTCCCCTGTATCATTTAAAAAAGGAGGAGGTTGAGACATGCTAGCTGCAGCCATGTCCGCCTACCAGTTTTCCTATTACTCAATACTACTTACAGTGTATAATATCCTTTCAAAATCCGCAATAATCAAATTCCAGAAGCATTTAACATAATATTTTCAATACATCCACATAAAAATTACTTCTTGTTTCAATGTAGAAAATAATAATTAACTAACAAAATATTGCTTGGCGTAAGCAGGCGTTAGTGTAAAGCTATTCAACAATGTTCACTGTGAAGGACTTCACCTTCCCTTCACAAACAGATTATACCGTCTTGAGAAAGCAGGAGTTTACTCTGGACGCCCCTTGGAGAATGTCACCTTCGTCACTACGAAATGTAAGATGCTGCCGAAGTGCTAGCGGATCGGGAACAGCCTCCCGATGACACTCCTCAAGCGTGTCAAGCAGGAATACTGGGGGTTGTAGGAGGTCGGTTCCAACTTCTTGACGAGACTCAGGGAGCTACGAAATGTAAAATGCTGCCGAAGTGCTAGCGGATCGGGAACAGCCTCCCGATGACGCTCGTCAAGCGCGTCAAGAAGGAATGCTGGGGGTTGTAGGAGGTCGGTTCCAACTTCTTGACGAGACTCAGGGAGCTCCGCCTCAGCCGTATCCGTGCAATGCCATCAACTGTCCGGATCGGATCCAGCTTCCGATGAACCAGGAAGCGTCGCACCCGCACACGACTAAGTACACCGTCAAGCTGACCAATAGGTATAACTCCTTGCCTCAACTGCTTCTCAGCTTGCCGCCTGAGACACCCTCAAAGTGGTGTACACACTACACCATCACTGCTGCTCCGGAGGTTGCTGTCACCACTGTTCCAAGTGGTGCCACCGTGACGGCGTCTCCCAGGTGACTCCTTCCATAGGGATGCGTCTGCTCCAAATCTTCCGTGGCGGTGAAAGCAACCTGGAAACCCGCTTGGCAGCTTGCTTCGGTACTACAAATGTAAAATACCAAGTCCGCTCCTAATATAGATGTCTCGAAGCCTGAGTAAGATGGTTGGAGGCTTCTCTGTGTCTTCAGAGGAATGCATCAACTTTGACTCAGAATGGCTCAGAATATCAGGTACAGGGGTGAGGAGTCACACTGCCCCTGCGCTGTTCTTCAATAGTTGAATCTCAAGAGTAATCCCACCCTCGTCGCCAAATAAAGTTATCCTGTAGTAATCACACAGGTAACTGAAGGTAAAAGATGTTAATTTCTCAACTCCTCACAATCCACTGGCACTACTCAAATCTCAACTTTCTATGGCAAACTCCCAGTTGATCCAAAGTCCCAACATTCTAATGTGAGTGGAACGTACTACTTTAACACACCTGAAGCATGAAATATGTACATCTTTAAACAATAACTCTATATATCTATGCAAATATATATATATACATATTTACAACAACAGAAGGTATTTTTCCCTCACGTTTAATGCTTATAACACATACTTTCACTCTGTCTGCAATATATACCAACTGAGCAAAGGAGGAGGACTTATGACTCCCACTTGTTACTCTAAGTGGAGGAACCTGTGGATCAAAAAATTGGGTCTATTTTCAAAGGGGTGTGACTGATCGGATTCCCGTCAAACATTCACCAATAATTTTAGGGGTTGGAGACACCCATCTGCTTGCTTTTGCTCGAATTTAGACAGTTAACATGAATTGTTTACCCACTTAATGTTATCATTTTACATTTTTATAACACATGAGCCTGCAAAACCTGTACAAAAGCCATTATCTAATTTCCCTATCACATTCGACATCTCTAGTGTAAGTTATTACCGTTGATATTTGATGTTACAAAATGACTGCTGCCGTCAGTCGGTAAAATGCAGGTCATGGGGCATCATTACAGCTGCAGTTTAAAGAAGAAAAATGGGAACGGATTTTCCTTCTTCAAATATGTTTCTAGACAGAAACAATGATCAGCAGAAAGAAGATGCTTATGGCAACATTTTTATTATTCCATGATGTAGGTCATTACAAGAAAGATATAATTTCTGCATGTTCCGAGACAATCTGAACAACATGATTTCTTAACCTGACTTAAATTGAACTGATTCTTTCTTTTTGCAAGAATGACTGCTTTTTCGTGTGCTTAAATATGTAGTACCAATTCTGCATTTTTTCTTATGATCTGCAAAAAAAGAATGAAAGAGCAAGACAATAAGGGCATCATATTGTAAAGCACTTGTAATATATCCTTATATCCTAGAGCACTTGAAGAAAAACAGAAAACATATCTCTCAATGTTGTGACAGAGTATCCGTCTGCCAAACTTTAAATCAGGCCCAAAGCATATAAACTTTTCTTGGGAAAGGTAATCTTGTGATTATGTATTGTAAGTAACAAAATACCCACTGTCTTACATTAAAAGAATCTGGTTGTTATAAAAGTGTCAATGAACAACATTCCTCTGCTAAAGAAGCCTGATGATATGCAGCTCTTAGATCAATTTCACTCCCAATACTGCACTGCGGCTAGCATGTCACTTCTAATTCACCCTGGAGTTACATGATTTTATATAATATTAAACCTTAGGCCTCGTTCCGCTATATGGTCATGGAACAACTCAGTGACTATCAGTGCTAAATTTGAGCCATTGGTTGTCGGTGGTGGGCATCTGCAGCAGATATTTACTAAGGGCAAGAGAAGGAAAAACACACAGTTAGGAAACATGCAGGAAGGCAGAAAACACAAAACCATCACAAACAGAAAGTGAGATAAAGCCACAGGGAGTGTCTGGTAGTGGATTAAGGAAAACCGATCTTGGTATTTGAAGCGCAAACATTCAATTGCCCCGGCTGCCTACTCTATCTTTCACAAACTAAGCACTGGTGACTAGCAATATGCTTCTAATGTATGACAGGGCACACTTTATCTCATACATTAGGAGGCCTTATGATGTTGTGAGTCACCTTTCTGTCAGCTCAAAGAGATGTCAGTTAACTTCAACCAGCTACCCTCAACTTCTCACATTCACCCATCCACTCACTCCTTTGTCACCCCATCTGCTCATATTCACCTGCTTACCCACAGAAAGTGGAAGTGTTTTACTGAACTAGGAGGCTACAACTCTGCTATGTTTTTAGGTCTTGCCTAAAGAGCAGTCTATTGTCAAAAGGCGTATTGTGGCCCGCAGCAAATCATACAGTGGACATAGCATTGTTTGGCTTTCTTGTCACTCTCATTGCTTGCTTCATATTTAATGGAGTTCCTTTACCTTCTTGTGTTTGTCCCTCCCTGTAGCATTGTTTCTTTACTATCTTTTTGACTGAGTAAAAGTTTATAGAGTTCATCCTTTTGTCATTTTTACTGTTAATGTGGACATTTCCAGTAATAAATAATTTTTTAAGATTTCTGCTTTACTCCCGGACCCCAGGCAATGAATCTTGGAGATGTAGTATGAGACAGGGAAGACAGGGAGATGGTGCAATCAAACCATGTAACAATTTCAGTATATAAATTACATTTCTTTAAGAGTCAATGATGAGAGTTTGAAGAATGTTAAGTATTTTTATTTTCAATGTTCTTAGTTTCTCATCTTTTATGGAAGAATTTAGAAATCATATATCAAAGTTTACAGAACAATGCATGAAGTGTGTTCCATACAAATATTATCCTTGTCTAATCTAGAGGATGGTTCTATAAAAGAAGACAAATCAATTAACTATAGGAAACCATAAGGAGTCCATAAATTCAAGATGTGAAAGCATTTAGACACTAAGTAGAGTTTAGAGCAAGTACATTTCAGGCAAATGTCTCAGATTTGAATCTAAATGTCAAAAATAAAGTAGCACAATGTGGGTCTGAGTAGTATATCAGAGAGCATCTGCGAGAAATCAGAGTATCAGAATGGAGGAAAGAATTTGCTGCAGAATGAACCCAAGCCTCTATCTCTGCTAAAGCCTCTCTGAAAATAATTCCTACACTAATCTAGGAACACACATTTTGTAATCACACTATTTTGAAACTTCTATTTTCTTTCTTTGTCTCCACCACTCGCTCAGCCAATCAATTCCGATTTCTTCATGAGACCAGGACAGTTTCTATCGACTAACCCCTCTATAAAAGCGCTAAGAAACATTTTATTTATTTTGTTCTAACGTTGCAACTTGGCTACCTACTGGATGCCGGTTCTCACCATTGCTTGAAATAAGAGAGAAAAGTTAAAGGTTAGTGTAATGCATATTTGCTATTCACATTTCCTTTCCAATGTCCTCTTTTCTATCCAGTCTATTTATACAGAAACAGATTTTCTGATATTACTAACATTTTATTCATTAGATGAACTTATACGCGTGAAGGCTAAAAGAATATTGTGAGAAATGTGGTTGTTGATTGACTGGATTGCAAACCCTGGTCACCCAACAACTACAATCCCTTGCAGGGTGAACAACAGAAAGCACTATATTCACCTGTGCTTAACCCTGGGTAGCTTGGCACAAAATGTAGTCAGGCTAAACTCAGAGGTAATGTGTAAAATATTTATGCAGCACACAGATAGTAATAAAGTGAACACACAACACAAGAGAAATCCAAAACCAATTTATAACAATAGAATAATTTTAAATACATTATTTGACACCATAACCATCAAAATCCAATTAGTAGAACCGGAGTTATGAATTTGTAAAGTTTAAGGTTCAAAATAGCAAGTCCTCGGTTTTGGAAAATGGCAATGTAGGAACCTTTATCACTGCAATCAAGGGTCCAGAAGTGGATGGAGACCAGTTGGGGGTTCAGGACTCACTTAGGCTGGATCCATGTGGGAGTTCAAAATGGGGTGAGCCTCTTATGTCCCTGTGGCTCTGAACAGGAGGCCAGCAAACCTAGCCCTTGAAGTCACTGCTGACGTCCTGGATACAGCAGGGGAGGCCTCTGATGGTTCAAGGCAGGCTCCAGGCAGCTTTGCAATCCTTTACAGTGCAATAGTGAGTAGTCTGGCAGAGTGCCAGAAGGTCACAGCAGCAGGCAGTCCCCTGAGAGGTCTTCCACAGGTCAAGCAGTGAACTGAAGAGTGGATCTAAGGGTCCTAGTTTTTTTATACCCAGGTGCCCTGCTCGTAGAAGGTGGGGGTAGTTTCCAGAAAGGTTCTTTGCAGCAAAACGTAGGAAGAAGGCAGCAAAATGTTTAGGAGGGCTCCTGTAAAGAGGGTAATTTCTAACACAACCTCACTCCAGCCTAATGCCAGGGTAGACTAATCAATACCTTGATACCCTGTTTAGCTGATAGAACGTGAACAATGGCCTGCTACTGCAGGAGCACTTGTCAGTGTTATACCTCTCTCAATTCAGTTGGACCCCTCTGTCAATACTTTCCTGAGCCATTGAACTGACCCATTAGAAACCCATCTCCTCACCTTTGGACCCCATCTGTGTAGCACCTAACTGTAACTTGCTCACAGATGAATCCCAGTAGGCAGACAGTACCACCATGGCCAACAGAGGGATGTGTCCCATTTCACTCTCTGGGTCTGACTTCTGTCCCCACCCAAGGAAACAAGGAATACTCTATCCACAAGGACAACAGCGAACATAGGCCTCTGATAGCTGTCAGTGTTAAGAACCAGGCTCCAGTCCTCCCTGGAGTCTCTGACCTCTGAGGTTTCTCAGAGTGTTTGGCACCCTTTCACTGTTCTCCCTCCCGCCAGTTCAGGGGTGGTATCCTGAAACCAGTCCTTCAACCCATGATCTGTACCCTGAGACTGAACAAGAGTCACCCCATGCCCCTTCCTTTTCACCTCTGTACTCTCTACTATGGAGTGGTACCCCTAGAAAATGGAGATGCCCCACCCAGGTCTTCTGATACTGTGGAGCTTGCGTCAGTACTTCGTCCCTTAGTACAGACCTAGTCCTCTTGCTTGCCCTCCCTCTGGGAGCAGCCCAAGCACTGGGGCTGGAAATGGGGCATCATGGGTATCCACCCACTGTAACCCCCCTCCTACCCATGGAAGGGTCATGAAACCCCTTACCCCAACACTACAATGGGACCTGTCTGGGTCACTGCACACCTTCTTCTCTCTCTTGTGGGGGAACCTGAACCACCCTCCTTTGGATCACTCCACCATGCCTTGCCAGACTCTCTGCCACTTACCCAGAGGTCTGCCTAGTTTGCAAGCTCCCTGGGATCAGTGAGTTTGCAGTCAACCAGGTGTTGGCATAGCTCTGGAAAACAGTAACTGGACATGTGCTCTCTAGCAATCAAATTGTACAGCCACGCAAAGGTGTTTACCCTGCTACCCTTCACCCACCCATCCAGTGTCTTGCAAAAGTAACCCACAAAATCCCTCCAGGACTGGTGAGACAGTTTCCTACTATCCCTTAATCTCAAACTGCACTCTCTTGGGGTAAAGCCCTATCTCTTCACAATGGTACCCTTCAAGGTGGGATACCTCAGTCTGTATGCCTCCATATGACAGCTCCAAAATCCTCCTCAGGGATCCTGTGTGATTTTAGGGTGACCTCATATACCCCAAATCACCTATGTCACCACCCTCCCTGACATCAGGCACCAAGTCTCTGAGTGTGAGGAGCCTTCCTTCAACACTAGACACGGTACTTTTGTTGTCACCATTCCTGCAAGACTCCACTAGCTGTTTAGCTTTCATGTCCAGCTCCTTGAAACTGAGCTCATTGGCCATCTTCGTCTCTCCCATGGTCAGTCTCTTTTCCACTGGGGCTCTTTCAGCCTTCCTCTCCTCTGCCTGGGCTTTGTCAGCCTCAGCTTTTCTCTCCTCTGCAGCAAGTTAGGCCAGCTGTAGCCTCAGGTTCCTCTCAGCCTGTCTGTCCTTTAACTCCTCAGGAGACAGGGCTAGGGAGGTGACACTGCTTCCTGCATGGTATCCAGCATGGGACTCCTTCTCTGTGGGCTCCCTTACCTCCTCTGGAGCCTCTACCAAGTAATGTTTCCTCTCCCCTGTTTCATTCTCTGGCCCGCTGCCCTCTTAATCCTCTGACCCATCCAGGAGGCTCCAGGGTTTTGCATTCTTTGAAATTCCTCCTCAGAGTCCTCCCCAAAGTCATCTGTTATTGCTCCACCCCAGCGTTTGAACTCAAATGCATGTAGGGCAAGGCTTAGGTCCAGATTAGTGGATCCTCTCTTCACAGGCAGCCCGTTTTTCTAGCAGAACCTCATCAACTCCTTCCCAGTGTAGGATGCCAGGCAGTTGAGATCCATGGACATTCTCTTAAGGTATCAAAGGTGCAACAACCAAATAAAAAGAATCCCAAGTTAATGAAGGTGAAGCAGGAGTCAAATTAAGAAAAATCACAAAATTGAGAGAAAAAGGGGGAAATGAAAAAGAGGTCAATTCTAATGCCAAATTATTCATCTGAGATTTTATTGTAACACAAATCATTGTATGGTGCTGCACAAACACATGTCCTGATCCACACTGCTGAAAAACCAACGTGAGAAATTGGGCTGTTGGTTGACTGGGGTGTGAGCCCTGGTTAAGCAACAGCCACAATCTCTTGCAGGGTGAAGCACAAAAAGTCACTAAATCAATCTGTGCTTAAGCCTGGGTAACTTACAACAAAAAGCAGTCAGGCTAAACTTAGAGGCAATGTGTGAAGTAATGAAGTATTTATGCAATACACAAATATATATATATACATATATATATACACATACATATATATATATATATATATATATATAGATACATAAATATATATACACAAATATATATATATTAACACACACACACACACACACACACACATATATATACATATATATATATATATATACTCACATATAAATATATATATAGTAATGCGATTCTAAAGCTGATACAAATCTATTTTGTACTACCGTATATGGTACAAAATAGATTGGTATCTGCTTTAGAATCGTACTACTATATATATATATATATATATATATATATATATTCCAGATATATTAATGTATGCAGTACACAAACAGTAATATAGTAAATAAACAACACAATTAAAATCCCCAAACAATTTAGAAAAATAGAGTACATTTTTAATAAATTATGTGCCACCAAAACCATCAAAATCCAATTAGTAGAACCGGAGTTATGAATTTGTAAAGTATAGGGTTCATATATATATATATATGTATGTATATATATATATATATATATATATATATATATATATATATATATATATATATATATATATATAGTACAAATAGATTTGTATCTGCTTTATACACATATTGCATTCTTTTATTGGATTTTGCACTTAATCTTTAACTTTTAATTTATTTTTGCTTTAGCTGTGTCACTACCTTAATGCCCTTATGTCAAAGGTTATGAGGCAACACATTATCTAACATCATCAGGGTCAGAAAGCAATGTGATGTCACTTCTGGGATGTCATCAGCGACTGACCATGTGGAAGATATCACTTCTACTACCCCTGGCATTTTCGTGAATCGATATCAATGCACACATTCCTCAAGAACCAAGAGAAAAAGCTTCTTCAATAAATGCAGAAATACTTTCCCTGCAAAACATGCAACGTAACACTACCAGAGACTTCTCAGTAACAGAGAAGGCTCCACTCTCCCATCAGGACAAAATCAGGATTGTATAAGGCGACAAGGAACCTCTGACAATGTCATCCATTTCCACCGAGCTTATTCTTAACTTCTCCACTGCTCCTTATCTGAGATTTCATTTGGCTGGCATGTCAATTCTGCTTAAGCAGAAGCAACATAATTTGAAATTCTAATGTGAATTATTTTTTTTTTAAAGTCACATTTCTCCTCCGTGCATGGAAGCAGTAGCTGCAGGAGGCTCAGAGGACAGAGAAATTTTCATCTGACTAGATGTTTGGTTGTGGGGAAAAGCAGTAAGAGACTATGAAGTGACCACAAGACAGAAGGATATGATGCAGGAACCTGGCAGTGAAACTATCATCTGACATAAGTATAATTTTCTAAATATCTTTTACAAAAATATCGTCTTTTGGCTTTAATAATGGAAAATCCCAATGGGATGATATTTTGTAAACTATTTGTAGGACTCAATATTGGTGTCAGATGATATTTTTGTTTAGATATTGTGTCATACAACCAGGTGATGATATGAAGCGTTGGGAGTGGCTTGTAGTGATTGTGGTGGAAAACATATGGTAGGAAGTTTTAAGGGGGGGGGAGGGAACTGTCAATATTATAGACCGCGGCAGGTAAATAATTGGTGCCCTAATTTCTATCATATAATTCCAGTGGTCGGCAAATGCTTCTGAACCGTGGCCATTCTCACTGTCTCTCCCAAAACCTCACCACCATCCACACATTCACATTTGCCAAGGCTTTTTTCAAATTAATATAGTATAAACGCGCCCGAGGGCATTGGAGTGCTTTACATGAGCACCAGTTACATTATACAAGGTCAGATTCATGCTTTTTAGGACACATGGAGAGTAAGTGATTTGCACAAAATCACAGTATGTTTAGCTGATGCTGGGACTCGAACCTGGTTCCTCAATTACAAACTCAGTTGCTCTGGCCATAATGTCAAGCAGACCATTTAGAATTTTGACAGGGATCCTGCAACACGGAGACTGCCAACACGGCTAATACAGTTCACTGATTTGAAAGTGGAGTAGGGGTGAAAAAACGGAAACCACATAGTCGCTATTCAAAAGGCACACCAAGGCTAACAATGGTGCCTCATTTGTACAAAATGATTATGACAAAAGGGAAAATAAAGTTTTATCTTTATGCAGGTCTTTCAAACGTTTTAACATTTGTATCACCTGCTGTTTTGTAGAAGCATTCTGTCAACAGCAGCTGCCTTAAGAACTATTGGAGCATTGAAGTCCATTTGAGAGCTGTTCAGTTCCTATGGGAACGACTCCTTAAAAAATAGAGGTTTGCCTTCTCCTAGCAACCGAAACAAGTGTTTGGTCAAATGTAATTTTTACTCTTCTTGCGGAACACCTATATTTAGCCACTACTGAAAACCCTAAATTCTCCTCTCAGACCAGTGCATTATTCACATTGAATTCACCAGAAATTACTGCAGTAGAATTGTGCAACTGAATACTGTCCTGGCAATTGGAGGCAATGTCACAATTCCAAGCAACAAATAGTCATATAACCATATGAAGAGCTGTGTTAAAATCGACTTCATGTTTAAAACGGATGCTTCTGCATCCATGCCCACCTCAATTTAGTATCATGAAGTGATCAGTGAGAGATTAGGAGCCTTATCATGATGGGCCGAGTGTTTAGAGTGTCTACATTTTAAGCATTTAACCAGCAGCAGCTCATCCTTAAGGGCAGAGCGGACATGCCCCACACCTCTTGGATATAAAGAGTGTCTGTCAGGCTGAGCAAAGGTCTGCCTGACGGACACTCTTTATTTTCAGGTTGGCCAGCCAGGAGCGAGACATGTGCTAAATGTGCAAGCTCCTGGCTGCTTGAGATGATCTTTGCTGGGCTGAATAGGTCACAGCTCCTGTGGGCATGACCTTCCCAGCTCAGCAAAGGTCCTTGTGACAGGGAGAGCATCAGTGATAGCCTCGTATGTTGGCGCTTCAGGTTTAAGCCCTGAAGTGCCCAGGGCTGAGTGTCTATTACTGACACCTCGTCACAGTGTGTGTGGGGTCAACAGTTTCTCTGAACCCATCCTACTATGTGACAAGATAGAGACTGTTGCCTCTTCTCATTGGCTGACCTGAGGCTAGCCAGTGAGGGGAGGCAGCTGCCCTGACCCTCCTGGCACCACATTGGCTTCTCTTCCCGAGCTGCAGTGCATTTAAATGTTGTTTTTTTATTGACTGTTTGGTTCGTGCGTGTATGTACGAATGTATGTATTATAGTGAGTGACTGTTGGGAATGAGTGTATATGTGCATGTCTGCATGTGAATTCATGGGTGAAAGTGAGTGTGCATGTGTGTGTGTGTGTGTGTGCCTCCCCACCCTCTCATTTGTAATTCCTGCCACCACTGCATTTAACTCAGAATTTCTTCGAGTTAATGCATAAACATTAAGCACAGCAAGATGGAAAGCGTGAGAACGGATTGTTTCATTTTGCTTCAGACTTTTTCTGTCTAAATTTTAAGCATTAAACTCTGAAGTTATATGTTATTTGTTTCACATTTAGACTCCCCCCTTGACCCACTGTCATACGTTCTCATCAGCTCATGCATGAAGTATAGGTGTCAGGGGACCGGGTCAGGGGACCGGGTCCGAGAGTGACAAGTTGGTCCAGTTCCATTTTATTCTTAGAATTTTGGATGTACTCTTATTAATTTCAGTGTAAAACCAGGACTACAAGGCCCACTATTTTAAGAAACAAAATGGGACTGTTTGTGTACTGCGTAAATATATATATCTATGGAATATACATTTATATTAATAATAATACGTTTCTAAACCAGATACACCTTTATTTTTCACTATATATATATATATGGTACAAAATGCATTTGTATCTGCTTTAGAAACATATATATATATATATATTTATATATAAATATATATACATATATATATATATACACACACGTTTCTAAAGCAGATACAAATCTATATATATACATATATATATGAATTCCAGATGCTGCCATCGGTACCACAAGGTCGCCTATAGATCTGCACATGTATTTATGCATATTTAGTCACCTGGCATTTGTTATACAATTAAACATCATGTGATAATTAGTTGGTCCAGGCGGATCGGGATATGTTAAATTGTGAAGATATAACAATATTTAATTGTTTGTGTATCAATATATTTTTTATTGCACAATGTTTTATACAGAAATAGAAGGATGACCTATTTAAAAAAAAAAAAAAAAAAAGAGCACAAACATAACGTTCACATGAGAATGAAATGTCATGTATTTCTATCATTTATATCGTTTATTGAATGTTTTTAATGCTGGTTGGGCACTGCTGATTTGCATTATGGCCGTGACAAAGACCTATTGGTTGAAATGCATTGCAGAATAAAGCTTTCCTCCTAAGGTGCATCTGGGAGTGTGAGTTTTCTTTTGGTAACGAGGATTGGTTACCAAACATATATATATATATATATCTATATATATATATATATATCTATATATATATATATCAAAATAGATTAAAAAGGACCACAAAGTGTGGTCTGTGGTGTGCCCAAGGGCTGCACTGATGCCAGCAAGGTGGGAGTGGGACTTTGTGAGATGTTGTAATGATGGGTCTGGACAGCAAGGATGTCTTCATTACGTATTTATTAAGCACAGTACATAAATGTGACCTCCACCTCGGCCAGCTTGAATCAACCGTTCCCAGGCAGAATCTCACGTTACTAAGACACTGTTTCTATAACAACCCACCAACATTCTATTCTAACCAATAGCACATTATAACATATCCTCCCCCTTTACATAATAACACCCTTTTGATTTGAAGCAAAAGTACATTATCAAACATCACCTAACTAACATTACTTGAACTTTACCTTAAGGTATGTATCACTTTAAATATTACTATCTTACATAATCTTGCAAATAGATAGGAGGACGTCTTTGTCTCTGCTCCCTTACAGGCAAACTCTCTACTGCAGTGTTTTGTACACAACTTGGAACCCTTCGGGAAGATCCAGAGTATTGTTCCACCTCTGGAATAATACCAGAAGATTCAATGCCTGATGTTTGAGAAGAAGACACTCTATTCTCTACCGAATCCTTAGAGAAAGATGTGGCCCCCTTCTTCAAATATTGTGTTGTTTCGCTACTGGGTCTATCAACATCAATATTAAATGTTAAAGAATTTGACCCAATATCTTTAGTAGAACTCCGAGATTCTGAAGTTACTCCTTCATCCTCACCCAACACTGACCCCTCACACTCACTCCTCTGTGTACCAAACTTTGAGTCTTGCGCACCAAACCTAGCTACCCTCCTAAAATTCCACTTTTCACCATTTTCTAACACAACATGCCATCTGCCAACATGCTTAACTTGAAACGGCCCACGAAATTTGTTCAATCCCCCAGCACACCGTCCCGATTTAATTTTTACCCAATCCCCAGAACTTATTTTTTTAGTGTGTCTACTTTCACCCTTCTGACATTCCTCCTCCAAACTATTTCCTTCCAGCAGGGATTTAATCCAAAACGGTGTTAATTTGGTACTGGGCTTCCTGCCCCGCATCAACTCAAAAGGTGAAGATACTAGCGTATTGTGCACAGTAGACCGATAAGCCCACACCAAATCACTCACAACTTTTCCTACGCTTAGTCTATTCGCCAAAGCTAGTTGAATGGCGCCCTTAACTACCCTATTAGCTCTTTCTACAGTGCCATTTCCTTGAGGATTATAGAGAGAAGTGCATGCATGTTTCACACCACATTCATTTAAGAATAGTTTCATATGATCTGAAGTAAGTTGAGTACCATTATCCGTGATGAGACAATCAGGATAACCTTCCTCACTAAAAATCTCGGATAGCACCCTCATAGTAGAAACCGTCGTCACTTCCGCCATAAACTTAACTACTAACCATTTGGTATTCAAATCAATCAATACAAACGCAAACCTCTGACTATAACTTACTCCTGCAATTGGACCAATAAAATCACCACACACAGTATGCCAAGCTATGCCTGGATCCCGCATGGTCCCACACACCGTTTGTTTGCCCACCTTCAACCTTTTCTCACTCTCCATGCATTCAGAACACCTTTCCACCCAGTTTACCACATCATCGTCCATTCCTGGCCACCAAAACTCAGCCCTGAGGCGTTTCTTTGACATAGTTTGTCCTAAGTGTCCTTCATGGGCTATATCAAATAACCTTTTCCTGACACCTACAGGAGGTATCAACCTTTCTCCCCGTACTAAAACTCCTTTGTCCAAGATATATAATTCGTCCAAGACCTTACCATAAGGTCTAAGAGCTGGGGGTAACGTACTCTCTCTCCTTCCCCCTTCCACTATAATTTTAACTACTCCCATAAGCACCTCATCATGTGTAAAAGCTCGCTCCCACTCTTCTTTACTCACCGCCCCCAAGGTCCAATGAGTTACATCACAAACACTCACAACTGCACCTTCACTTTCGTATTTCAGTACACCTTCACCATCAACTACCTCCCAACCTAAAGGTAAGCGTGATAAACAGTCTGCCTGCACATTCCTCCACCCTGGTATGTATTCTAAGTCGTACATATATTCCTGCAACCTTGCAGCTAGTCGAGCCAATCTTGCAGAACACTTGCCAGCACCACCAGAAGACAAAATTTTCAACAAAGGTTTGTGATCGAAACGTAGAGTCACTCTTGTTCCCCATACATAGACTCTGAAATACTCCATGCCCCAAGCTGCGGCCAAAGCTTCTCTCTCGATAACGGAGTAATTGCGCTCTGAATCCGTTAAGGAACGTGAAGCAAACGCAACAGTCTTCTCACCTGTTGGGTGTATTTGTGCCAGAACTGCCCCTATACCACATGCACTCGCATCTACCGTAATTGTGGATTTCTTTCCAATGTCAAATGGAGTCAATATACCAGCGCAGCACACCTCCTCTTTAATACTCTCAAAACACTCTTGATGAATGTTGGTCCATGAAAATCTTGCCCCTTTCCTTAACAACCCTCTCAAACTCTAAGTCTTAGAGGCGAAATTCTTCACAAATTTTGAGTAATATTCTAACATTCCTAAAAAAGACCTTAATTGATCTTTGTCCTGCGGCGATGGAGCCAATCTAATGGAATCAAGTAGGTTTTTTTTAGGCTTGATACCTTCCGCTGAAAGAGTATGCCCGAGATATTCTATCTCCCTGACTAAGAACACACATTTCTCCTTCCTCAAAGTTAGCCCAGCATTAGAAATTCTGTCCAAGACGTGCTTCAAGGTGAAATTATGATTCTCCACTGTGTCTCCAAAAATTAAGATATCATCCTGGAAAAATAGAACATTTTCCAATTCACGGAATACATCAGTCATCACTCTCTGAAACACACTAGCCGCCGAACATAACCCAAACGGCATACGTGTAAATTGAAACGTGCCTTCCATAGTTATGAAGGAGGTTAAAGATTTAGAGTCACTGTGCAATTTAATCGGATGATATGCATGCTTCAGATCTAGTTTCGTGAAAATTTTTCCACCCTTCAGGAGAGTCAAAAGTTCGTTGATATTTGGAAGTGGAAAATTGTCTGCAATAACAGATTGATTTAGGCTCCTCAAGTCAACACAAAATCTCAATTTGCCATCAGCTTTACGTGTGATAACCACTGGAGAAATCCACTCTGCCGTCTCCACTGGCTCAATTATTCCCCTTTTTAACATGTCACATATTAATTTGTTGACCTCTTCTCTTACCAGAACAGGTACCCTTCTAACTTTATGTTGAATAGGAATCGCACCACGTTTCAATTTAATCTTATGCACATACCCTTTGAGTTCACCCATATCCTCACGAAACACATTATCGGCACCCCTAATAATGTCTTCCAATGTAACCTCCTGAACAACCATGACAGGATTCTCCGCACGTGGATTTATAATGATGTGTAAATCGTATTGATGAGCCCACCCACGAATCGGCGGACCCGCTTCTGCAACATATACTTTCCCTTGGATAATTCTTTCACTAAAGGCGATGTCAGCTACCACATAACCTATAATATCAATTTTTTCACCCTGATACCCAACAGGGTTGATGTCTTTCGGCAATAACTTAATGTCTGGCCACTTGGACCTGAATAAACTCTTAGGTATAATGGTATAAAGAGACCCAGAGTCAAGCATTAAGTGAATTGCCTGTCCCATAATGCGAAATTCAGCTGTGGATCTTTGCTTTCTATAATATTCATCCTCCACTAATAATACTCTATCTGGGCATTCATTCAAATTATCATCAGATCCCTCTGATAACACTGCTACTCTCATCTTTGCAGAACTTCGACACATCCTGGCAAAATGTCCTTTTTGATTAGACTTCCTACAATCCTTTCCCTTCGCAAAACAATTTCTTGCTCTAGTTACATGGTTGTAGCTACCACAATTATTGCATGATTTCCCTGTTGTTTTTACCCTCTGACCACCTGTACCACCTTTGTATGCACTGGTACCACTTTTGCTGCTAAAAACTTGACTTTCTGTATGTTGACCGATGATTGACACACCGTTTTTCCATTACTCTCATGCAATATTCAGACTCCTCAATAACTTTAGCTATCTCAATGGCATCTTTTAGAGTAGGATTCTTAGCAGCCCACAATCTTTCTTGTATTTTGCGACTGTTGCACTGCACTATCAATTGATCACGTATCATCTCCTCAGTCATTGGACCAAACTGACATTTTAACGATAATTCTCTTAATCTAGTAATGAAGTCATCAATCGACTCCCCAGGACGTTGTGGCTGAGTGTAAAATTTGTGTCGTCTAATTACAATATTTCGACCCTTTGCAAATCTAATTTCTAAACGTTTACGAGCATCAGAATAAACATCTACATCAGGTTGGTCTTCTTGAATGGGTAAAGCCGGTAGATACTTAAAGATGTGTTGCCCTTCCTTTCCTAAAGCATTCAATAAAATGGCCTTTTTCCTCCCAAGAGAAAAGTTGCGCCCATCTATTGCTTCTAAATAGTTATCAAATACATCTATCCATTCTTCCCATTCAAGCGAAGGCTCACCAGGTTGAGGTAAAAACAATGGTGGTGGCGCAATGGAATGCAAATCCATGTTGATGTTGACACCTAAAATACAAATATCAAAAATATCAAAGTAATCTTCCCCGTAAACAACAATAATGCGATAAGAACATGAAGATATACCAAGTCAAATTTAAAATCTCAAGTTTTCCAGCTTGTGACCAGCTTAAGTTCATGTCAAGTTGATGGTAAGGTCCTTTCCTCTAATACCATAACACCGGAACCACTTGCCGTGAAGACCTCTTGAGATAAAGAACGAACACAGATGAGACTACACACCACTCCGCGCCCACCGTGAAAACTGAGATGAGCTCAAGTCCCACACGCTGCAGGATGTGACCGCACACCACTCCGCGGTCGCCGTGAAGAACTGAGGTGAGTTACGCGCTGCAGATTGCGCTATCCACGCAGCCAGTCTCGCGCTCTGCGCTGAAAGAATAACAGAGCCAGTCTTGCGCTCTGCGCTGAAAGAATAACAGACACCACCACGCTCCACTCAGCGCGCGCGACTTATAATTACCATTGGCTGTGTTTCCTTTACACACAGTACCTGCGCTGTACTGTATGCGCTAGATTGTAGCAATTTAGCGCTAAATTGAAGCACAAACACTGTATAGTAACAAGGCAAAAGTTAAAATTCAACCGAGTCCCTTCTTTTCCTTTTTCCGGACTCTAGCGCTCTGCGCTGAACGAAAGTCGCACTCCACACAGCGCCCGCAACCTATAACTACCGTTGGCTGTGTTTCCTTTACCCACAGTATCTGCACTGTACTGTATGCGCTAAATTGTAGCAAGACGTCACTCCAACGATATCCTTTCTCTTCCCTTTTGGTCTCCAGATGACCACAGCCTCCGTTGATTCCTTCCGACAATCCTAACCTTTAATCACCATCAACAATACAGCTGTATTGTAACCAGGCATAGATTCAATGAAGTCCTCTCTTTTCCACTGCACGCTAGTCCGTTTACTCCTTGAGGATAGAGGTCACACCACTTCTAGGTCTGGCTAGCTCCAACTCATCGCAGCTGGCTCCAACTCGTCGCCAAATTTATGTTGTAATGATGGGTCTGGACAGCGAGGATGTCTTCATTACGTATTTATTAAGCACAGTACATAAATGTGACCTCCTCCTCGGCCAGCTTGAATCAACCGTTCCCAGGCAGAATCTCACGTTACTAAGACACTGTTTCTATAACAACCCACCAACATTCTATTCTAACCAATAGCACATTATAACATGAGACAATGGGGTTAAGGTGGGCACCATCACTAGCTTGGGAGATTCAAGTGTAAAAAGGAAGTAACTTGATTATTGAATAGGAATGAAACAGAATTAACTGCACAATGTGAAAGCAGAAAAATTGGGATCAATCCTGGCTTCCCCACTTGACAAAACTGTGTGATCCCAGCCAATTGTCGAATTTTACTTTGCCTCCTTTTTCTTAGTTTTGACATATAATGGAACCTTGAAATACATAAGTTCAGGATATGTGATGTACAAAACCTTCTATCTTGTGTTTGATTTAATAAACTATAATGTTGTCCATATAAAATAACAACCCAGACCACCCAGAAGGTTCTATGTGACTATTGACTTTCCTCTTAGTTCACTATTGGCATGGTGTTAGTGTGGCCGGAGGCATGAATGTTTCTATGTTCAGTTTTTGAAAACTATCAGTTTTAAAATATTTCTGAATGCCATACCATAATCTGATGTGCTAAGGTGAACGCATCTGCATGTTCATTAAATACAATTTTATTTTTTATTTTGACAAGACTTTATCATATTTTTACACGTTTGTAGCAAAATGTCTTTAAAAAGATAATGCTTTGCTAAAGTTAATTGGTCCAGGACATCTTTTGGGCTTTTTCTCTGTTACTGCTTGATCACGTACACAGCTGCCCAGTGCAGCTGTTCTGCTGGAGGAGGGGTTTAAAGGGGGGAATGGGTGTATGTGAAATTCAGGGGTGCTGCATGTGGCCCCGGGACCGTACTTTGAGTATCACTGAGACGGATTTCAAAAAGCAGTACAAAAAATTGTATGTGCTTTAGAAACTTATACTATTTTATTGATCTACAAATGTAAAATAAACTCATGCACACAGTCTTCATGATTGCAAGTTGTAAATTACCCCACTAGTTTTATCTGTGACCCCCTTGAGTGTCCCCCTAGAAGTCCCTTTCTGGAGTCACTGAGGATACAAACTAATGAAAACGTCGGAGTTTAGGACGAGCAATAAAAAGCAAACCGGGCACATATAAGCCCCATTTTCATTCAGTTCCTGCCCCTTCCTTTTTGATCCCTCATGCTCGGGATTGCAAAGGAGTGTGAGGGGTTGCAAGGAGCAAGCCAGGGTCGCAGCTGCAACCCCAGGTGACCAGTAAAAGATGTCCATGAACAGGAAAGTTGAAGAGTTTCTGAGCAACCTTTGAAAAACTTCCATTGTGACAGACTAGGTAACACCAAGAAGAGTGTGATGCAGATGTCAATAGTTGCTCATGCGGCAGAGAAGCAATCCTATCATCCTCTAGACTCAAGACAGGGGATGAACTTAGGTATATAAGTTACCCCTGAATAAGTTACTGTGATTTCCCTCGCTACACTTGAAGGTTTGTTAATGTTACAGAAATGCAATACAGGCTTTGCTATGTGGAGTGTAGCTCTTGCTCACCCAGCCCTTCTTTTTACAGGGAGCAGAGGGAGCAGAGGAATAGAAAGGGCCTTGGACATTGTGTGGCTCAGCTAACACTATTTGATAGGCACAAGAGAGCAGTTTGAGAGAATAGCTTCTTAAACTAAATCCATTTTCAATCACGATTACCTTGTGGTGCAAGGATATCCATGGTGTGATGGGCCACAGACTGGCCCTCATGTGCATGGACTGAATGAAGGTCCACATAAGATCACAGTTAAACTTACTGACCTAGAACATGAACAGTCCACATCAAATTATCAAATGTGGGTCAATTAAGCACACAGACGGAGGCTGACTTTATCTGATTGTAGCAAATTCCCTTGAGGGACACAACTTTGTGTTTGGATTTATGAAGATTTTTGATTTATGGTACATCTTAGTCAGGATTTCTTGAAACAAGCTTTGTTTCTTTTGTACTGGTTTTATGTAAAGAACCTAGCCAAACTTTGAATCTTCTATACTGGCTTTCTGTAAAGTACCTAGCCAAATGTTGAATTCTGATTAGTTAACTTGGTTATAGGACAGCGACCCTGTGTTGAAGTTTGCTTTCATGACACAAAGGGGGTCATTCTGACCTTGGCGGTCCATGACCGCCATGGCGGAGGGCGGCGGAAGCACCGCCAACAGGCTGGCGGTGCTTCCTGGGTGATTCTGACCACGGCAGTAAAGCCGCGGTCAGAAAAGGGGAGCCGGCGGTTTCCCGCCGGTTTCCCACTGGCCCAGGGAATCCGCCATGGCGGCGCTGCTTGCAGCACCGCCATGGGGATTCCGAGCGCCTTCCCGCCAGCCTGTTTCTGGCGGTGTCCACCGCCGGAACCAGGATGGCGGGAACGGCTGCCGTGGGGCCCCTGGGGGCCCCTGCACTGCCCATGCCACTGGCATGGGCAGTGCAGGGGCCCCCTAACAGGGCCCCACAAAGATTTTCACTGTCTGCTGTGCAGACAGTGAAAATCGCGACGGGTGCCACTGCACCCGTCGCACCCCTTCAACTCCGCCGGCTCCATTCCGAGCCGGCTTCATTGTTGAAGGGGCTGTCCCGCTGGGCCGGCCGGCGGTCTTCTGGCGGTCGCCCGCCAGCCCAGCGGGAAAGCCGGAATGCCCGCCGCGGTCTTTCGGCGGGAACCGCTTGCCGACCGCCGCGGTCAGAATGACCGCCAAAGTCTTGGATTTAATACACTGATCTCCTTATTACAAGTGCATTATATCCTTTGACACTTGTAAGAATATCTATCACATTGTGACAGAGTAACCTGTCCACAAAACTCTGATTCAGGCCCTGAGTCAGTTGACCTGTACTTTGTAGGAGACTATCTTTTGCTTTGCTTTCTTGTTGTGGTTTTTCATGTTCTACTTTGATGTTTCCAACTTATGGTCATTATAAAGCTCATTGAAATAAAAGTCCATTCACTACACAACTAATGAACGTCTTCTTGTACACAGCTTGCAACAGGGCCCATGACACTTTCGCTACACCACTGGCTGGAACTGCTTTGTTTTGAAGGGAGTGCAGATCTGTCAGCCTGCCACTTTTGCTGAGAGCTAATGAAGAACTCTCTTTTGTTCTTTAGGTGGCCAGAACATTTATTGCTAATTATTAGCCAAGACTTAGTAAGAAGGGAATTTATGTAATCAAATATGCTGTCAGCTTTTACATGATTTACTCTTTGTTCCTTCATCATTGCTACTTCTCTTTTAATATCTGCTGTAATATTTTGCAAATACTTCTTTCTAGATTGGGTTCTAATAAACTCTTATAAAATACTAGTCCAGATTTCTTGAGTGTGCTCGTCCAGAAGAAAGGTTGAAGAGAAGCTACTCAAATATCTTTGCCTCAGTCAGGTAACATTAAATTCCTGGTGTGAACTCCCTTTGAACAACTTCATTAGCACTTCATGAAACACAAGCTGTCTGTTTTTCTCATTCTGAGTGGTACGTTGGTGTACCTGTACTGCTATATGGCCAAGTGAAATCTACTGGATTTTCCCAGGACAGATCCTGTCATACAACAGCTATGAGGTAACAAGTCAATGGCGTGGGAAATCATTTTCTGAATAAATAATGATGGATTTGCAGAGTTGTGTGTAGCATACCATCATTCACAAGGAAAAATCAATAATGGTGAGTTGTTGGAATGTTGAAACTTGCTAGCAACACTAACAAGATAAAGGAGCTTGTTTACCTTTAGTTTGAGGTTGTTCAATATACACGGTTCCAGTATGTTGCACAATCACCACTATGGGAATGTGTTTGCACATATATGGGTGAAAGTCACTGAATCTGCTTTCATATTTTCTGTCTGAACAGAAATAAAAAGTAAAAGGCTCAAACAAAACCTTTACTTGCTATAAAAACATCCATATTCTACTGAGCTTCTGACATGTGGTGTGGAGTGAAGAAATGGATATATCTTCTTTGCTACCTTTGTATCCCTTTTGTATGTTGGTAGCGCTGTCATAAAGCATGTCATGCATTAGTGCATGTAACGCTGGTGGAGTCTCCGGGATACTCTTGATGGATAATTACCGTTTTAGGAGACAATGTAGATGATGATGCCTTATTCCATGAACATGGCTTCACATACATAGCACAGTAATTGTTCCACCACACTAGCTATGGTTAATTTTAAATTCATATTACACTTTGCTAATGTACCCTAACTTCATAATTTTGACTGAACAGGAGGCAAACTGCTGATGTAGGTGCAAAAATAAAAGAGCTGCCCTCGGTCTGTGATAAACATTTACTGAATTGGTTTTATTCAACTAATTCCTACTAGACTCTTTAATCAAAAAAATGATCTTCCACTGTATATGCTCTTGGAATAGAAAGTGGACACAAGTTTATGGGGTTATATCTCCCCTCCCAAGCAAATGTGCAGAACCATGGTGACAGCACAATCAAAAGAAGAGAAATTGTAATGTACTTTGTCACATTCATTTATTGCATACATTCCTGCCCTCACAAGACTGATTTTGTTTTTTCGCCCCTTCTAGCTTCATTATTTACTTCATAAATGTGTATCTTCAATTGTTCTACTATTTACCTTTCCTTTGACTTTAATTACTGTAGTGTCTCCGTTTACTTGATGGTACCTGAACAACAAGCCACAATGTAGCCTAGCCTATACATTAAATATTGCACATCACAAAGCACATTCCTAAAAATATGAAAAGGCAGAAGGTTGTTCTCACTTTGAAAACTGCAGCTTGCTTAAGGCTGTGATTGCAAACTCAATGATATCCATAATAGTCGGCCAGAGCTCTAAGTTAATTAAAGAATGTGTCCTGAATCTCAATCACACACCACATTGTAGAAACAAATTGTAGCTGAAGTTAAGGCTAACCATCACATTTTGATCTAATTGACCCAATATCCTTCTATGAAAAACAGAGCTCATAGTTTAGCCACAATAGATAACTATTTACAGGCACATGGAAACTGTCTTCAACATACAAGCATTGACAATGCCAATATGTCTGGATTATAAATGAAAGAGCCTCTTGTGTCACTAATGGGTTTAGGCACTCAATAGGTCATCACACATGTGTTCTATCAGTCATCTTTGCACTGATACAACCGTTCACCCATCCACTGACTCATTCTCACATTCAGCCTCTTACCAATCACAATAACAAAAGACACAGACATTCAACAACATATGGAATGACATACATTCCCCATAGCTGTCCTTCTCTCATCTGTGCTGCTGCCAGAGAAACACAAATCCATAAATTATCTAGTTATCAAAGACACATTTACACCATTACCACGTGTTTGCCCTTGATATTTTTAGCTCGGGCAGCTGCATAAATTAACAAAATGATCACTGCTGCTTAGAAGGCAAGCACTTTTTTGTGGAAGCACACAATCAAAACATGTTATCCTGTCTCCCAACATGTGGGTGGAGTCAAAAACACTCTCTAGTCATGCTCACACAATTGCCTGATGACAGCAGACAATTAAGCCATAAAAACTCAAAGGTCCACATGACCTGAGCAAGAAGTGAGCTAGTAAAACATAGTACATTTTTGGAGGCACTAGTTGTTTAGTGTGTCAAATCAATGCATTGTTAACACCGTCGCTGCAGGATGGAGTCACTCTTATCTGGCAGTCTCAACTAGAGAACAGGTGCAACCGTTGCACCCGGACCTTTTTCCTTTTTGGGACACCTGCATATAAGCAGCTTGGGATCAATGGTGTTGTTAGTGGGATGCGACCATTCTAAGCAACATGATTTGCACCATGGTCTAGTTGCGAGTGAATCTCAAGAATTCCTCTTGCGTGAGGTGCTTGCTGCCAAACCCAGAAAGGAAATGTTAAGGTTTACCACGGTTCCTTGGAGAGATAGGAAGATGGGGCCAATATCCAGTTCGTAGATAGAGGACCCCACAAACCATTCCATCGCCATCCTTTCTCCCCACTGGCCTTTCTCCCATACTGCATGCAGAACTGTTTACTTTATGAAATGTCTCTCATGAAGATGGTGCAACAACATGAAGAGAAGAGGACGAATCTGTGAAAACTTTAAACATCACTAAAAATGATGCAATGTGTTTATCATTACCTGGGTTGGGCTGAAGATATTCAGTGGACTTGGTCATTATTTCCATCACCGCCCTACTGGTCACGTCCACTTTCTGAAAGAAGAAAGAGCAGGATGGATACATGTCTTACTCGTGTGTCTCGACAGCTGTGATGATGGCAGTGAATGCGGTTTGCGCTACATGGAAAAAGTCATGTTGCATTAACTTCAAAAAACGGTTAAAGGTCTACAAAGCATTGTCTATGGCATTCAATTGCCAAAGCGCGCCAAACAACATGCCATGCAAAATATGTTTTTAAGTATAAAATAATATACCTCACAAGAGTGCCCCCCACCGGTCAGGTCGATCATGCACATTAAAGTTAAACTGTTCATAACATTATCATTGTTACATTTAGACAGACATGGCCACGGGAAAAAAGAGACAATGACTTTTGAGATTTACTGTATATTTTTTGCAGAACTCAACATATATACTATCATAGGAAGTAAAGTTTTTATTTCTAAACAATGTTTCTAATTTAAGTGGATTATTAAGTTATTCAGATTTGTGCACGCGGGAGCAATGCCGCATTTGACACTTTGTGAAGGTTAACTTTAGCTGTTGATTTCTGTAAGTAGATGTTAAAATAGATGATTATGTTGCCCAGATAGTGCAGCCCTTCCAGTCTGATGGACTGAGGTCAGGGTTTTTCCTTGAGCAGGAACTAAAAACCTTAAATATTTACTTAGGATTCGAAGAGGGCGGTAGGAATGATTCCATCTTCACTGTGATCTTTTTTCGTGTAACACTTCACATAATTTGATAGTCATTTCACATACGCTGTTTGCAAGTATTTTAACAGGGCACTCAAACTTTAGAAGAATCGTAAACATTTTGATTGTCTTTTGTAGGTCCCATGCCTTGAATCCTAAAGACATCCCTTGCAGAACCACGGACATAATAAATATAAAATGTACTATAGAGTTCTGCAGTGCTGCTTACATTTTTTTTTAATTTTGCGCTTTTATAAGGTGCAAACTTGCGGAAAAAGCATCAAGGCACTTTACATTAGAGCTAGGCATTTTACACGAGAGCAGTCTTTACCTTTTTTATGTTTTATTAGCAATAGGTTTGTCAAGTGATTTGTTCACAATCACACGATGATAAGCTGAGGCCTGGATTCAAACCTGGTTAGCCACTTCCAAAATTAGCATCTCTAGGGTTAGGCCACATCTCCTCCAGAGGCCATATGGCCTGACTAAAGGTAACCCGAAGAACAAAGTGGGAGCTGCAAACAAATGATGGACATTTTTTATTATAAAATACGTGTCCATAGAGGCTCTTTATCTGCTAAGTACAATGTTTTATATGTTGTACATAAACTACTTTTTTTTGGAAGGTAGGAAGGGCAGTGGTGAAACAAAGGCCTCCGCAGCTCCTGTGGTGCTGGGGGGGGTCCCGGGCTCCAGGGGGCCCCTCACCACAGCACACTGTGCACGAGCGGCAGGCCCATGACTGGGTCCGAAGGCGAGGGGGCCCCCAAAAAGGTACTTTGCAGGTCGCCCCCTCAATTTTTGTTACGCCACTGAGGAAGGACATTGTTAATTAAGTGAGGTTCCTGTACTTCTGTATGAAACAAACATTATTAATCGTTGGTAAATAATATTTGAAATAAGAACTGCTGAATGTGTAGTGAATCCTAGTTTGTTTTAATGGGATACAGGAGTTAGCTTAGCATGTGGCTTGCAGACTCGTGACCCCGTCACCCAGTGACTTTTACCCAACTTAGCTTTCTCTGTTTTATCACATTTATTTAATTAAATCTTTTAAGATGGCTGCCTTGTTTGGAGTTAGGCCCATGTTTTAGTATGCGTAATCAGTGCCACTGCTCTAAGGTGTCAAGATCAAGAGACAAAGACAAACAAACTGTAGGTGTTCACTTTAGGTGCCTTGCCTCTTCATGCTTTCGAGGGAATTGTTTAAATTAATTGCCGTCCCAAGCATGGGTTTTCTATTGTTTGGGAATAAACCTATGTCAGGGGTCCAAGTAGATCTGTATAAATACTCCTCACTTTAACACATAGCCAGAGGGATTCTGACCAGATGCCATCGCTGCACGTCGCCTTGACGCTGACCCAGTCTTCGTGTACATACGGAGTCGGTGCAAGAGATCTCATTCCAAGGTAAGGAGGGTTGGGGGCTCTTCTCACAGACAACGCATTGGCAGATTGAGGTTTACCATACCTAGCTCTCTTCTAGGTTAGAGGTTAGGCCTACCATGCTAGGGTATTAGGACCTATCACACACTTCATGTTATTTCATGATATTGCAAGATGGTGGGGGTCTTTGTATTAATGACTCTTGTCTTTACCATTCTGTTTCTTGCACTGTTCATTATCCTAATCATTGCAGCCCATGCAACACATCGCAGATTGCAGTTTTGCTAAAATAAAACATATTGAAACTTTACTGCATCTTATTCATTGCCTGTGTGTGATTGAGACATGTTGTTTATGCGAGAAAGGGGTAATATCCTTTTAACCACGGCGCTCCCTGCGATGTCATACTCTTGAGTCCATGCGAAAAGGCTGCCACAAATCACCTTTTACTGTTTTGAGTTTTTGGTGAGGTACTGCTTGTGAGCCGGAATGGTTGTGACGACAGTTGTGTTTTGTTGTAGGACTGGCATAGTCGCCTACAAACATAAGTACTGTCATCTTTAAACCAGCAGTCTTGCCTGGAGCAAGAGTCCAACTACGACAAATGTTTCACTTTCTTACTTAATAAGCCTTTGTTTTTTATAGCACTGGAATCACTTTTGTACCAGAGTGTTAGAACATTAAGTTGTCAAAATAGAAACACAATTCTGTCACAGATTTCTGCACAATTTGTCTTGAATCACATATTGTGCTGCATAATTTACTTTTCCTTTCCAAATAATTTAGCAAACGTGTTACATAGTTTGGCCCTATCCAACCGCATAACTCTTATGGCTCCGCCTACGGTTTGATTGGTGAAAAAGTCTGAAAGATTAAGAAATGGATATAACAAACAATTGTTCCCAGGTAAGCAATTGTAACTTTGTAACTGAGAAAAATACTTTTTCAATAGTTCCAAGCAACATTTCTGAATGTTTCTTCTCCCAAATGCAAAAGCAAAGTAAAGTCAGGCAGCATACAACAATTCCCCCAATCACAGATGCTGTTTTCATGTTTGGGACATCTGTATGGTTTAATTTACATTGGGTAATAAAATCTCAATAATAAATTAGACCAAAAATGATGATCGTACTGGCATAGAGGGTAATCTGGTCTGTTAGGCTCATCAAGGTCTATGCCCCCCCCCACCCCAGAGAAGAATGAAAGGTTCAAGATGTTTAGAGTGCTCAGGATGCAGGTCGGGACCTCCAGGACCATTCTGATGTGTGGTGATTTCAATTGCATAGTAGAAGTGGCTGTCCACTTTCACCTCTTCTGTTCATTTGTGTTATAGAGCTCCTTGCCGAATGCATCAGAAAAGGAACATCAGAGGCATATGCCAGAAAGCAAATGGAAGGGTGAAGTGAAGTGCTCCCTCTACATAACGATGTCTCGGTCTTCCGTGTGGACGAGCACTTCGTGAAGGAACCGGAGAGGACTTGCTTTGAGTTTAAAAAGGTGTCAGGGGTGAAGATCAACAGCTCCAAGTCAGAACCCTTGCTCATCAGCCACTGGCCCCCCATCCGAGACCCACTGCCATTCCCTACCAAGCAGGATTTCCAGAAGATCCTTAGAGTCGGGTTCGGCAGAGAAGGTTCCGCGGAGGAGACATCGGAGGAAATGGGCAAAGATGAGAAAGAAGCTAGGACACTGGAGCCTCTGGAAGCAGATGATCAAAGTGAAGTTTTTGGTCCTGTGGAACGAGACCCTGCCAGTGTTCCAGTCCACTGCTCAAATATGGCCAGCGCAGCCTTGAATCCCAAGGCCATCACAAGAATGATTTTCTTCTTCATCTGGAACTCCAAGATGAACAAGGGAGGCAAAGGAGTGCGGGACGTCACCACAATCCTGAGGGGAATATACATGTGTCACTGCATGAACTGCCCCCTGAGGACCAAAGATGAAAGCCATTTCGGCTTTCTGATGACATGCTTTTCCCTGTAACCCATGTGGAGATGGCTCAAATGAGCAGTGTGGGTGAGCGCTGTCTCCTACAACAGGGATACCCTGTGGTTCTACAAAGAAGTGGAGAAGACTTTTAAGGAATTTTGTCTGGTGGCTGCTGCCCTGAACTAGTGGACTCCGAATATCATTCAATGCTAGATCCATGTGAGGGACACCAGCGAACAGATTGGTGCCCTCTTGTCTGCTACAGTGGACCACGTGTGGAAGCATGTCACCTCCAAGCTCTTGACCAACCACCACAAAGACATTACTCAGATGGCAATCCAAGGAGGTCTAGCAGTGAGAGCCTACATGCATGCTAGAGGGCTCAACTGATCCAAGACCTGCCTGAGAGGATGCACTGTAGACTAGACATCCTACTATCTCTTCTGGGAATGCGCCTATGCCCAGGACCTGTTGAAGACCCTAGGCACGGAGTTTGCACCTTGATACCAACAATGTGCATCTTCGTGGATTTGGTAATGTATGGTTTGTTCCCAGAGAGGCACACATTCGGAGACCTCAAAGACAGCTACAGGCGTCTGTGCTGCTTTAATTATGTTCTTATTTTTTCCAGAAACTGCCTCGTAGTAGGAAATAAGGCAACATCAATCTTGGTCCATAGTCTTCTGCAGGACTACACAACACTGGACAGACGACAGTGACAATGGCACCTGAGGGCACGAACGGGCTCCCCTGCCCAGGTTCTGGGTGTCAGGAGTCCTGGAAGGACAGCTAACCTGTTTCTTTATTTTTCTCTTTACTCCAGGAACTGGATGGTGACCAAGGAGAGCAAGATACAGATGAAGACAGGTGTAGTAAATGTAAAGTGATGCAATATATTGTTTTTGACTAATGTGACCTTTTTTCTTAACATGGTCAAAGGAATATCTTGTACACATGTTGCCGACGTATGAGTAATGAGGACTTTGTGAAAGTTGATGATTGTATGTATCTGAACCAAACATGAATTCCTGACAAGAAAAAAACATAGATTACTTTCCCAATCACCACTGCAAATTATAAAATTGTGCAATAATCCAGTGGGTTGTTACCATGTGAAAGCAACTTCAAGTAGGCAAAACAGTTAAGTGGAAGTGCAGTGGAACGATTTTTATAGCAGATAGCATGTTTTCTTTAAGTGTAATGCTGCAGTTTTGTAAGTTACTGATGCTTTGAATGCAGTAGATTATCAGTGAAAGTGATATATGAGACAGAGAGAGAGAGCGCGCGCATGGGTGTGTGTAATAATGTAATAATTAATAAATTAATTAAATGAACATGTAATAATTACAATTATCAAAACTGAGTTCTAAAAACATTGGGGCATATTTACAATCCCTGTAAAAAGTGATGCTCTGCCGGAGCGTCACTTTTTTTGATGCTCCAGAGGGGCAGACTGCAGAACCGTATCTAGGAGGCCATGCAAAGCTGCTTTTCATGGCCTCATACATATGCATATGGAGTAAAGCAAGGCAGGGCAAGTCGCTGCATTGCCTTACTCTGCATTCCTTGGGCGTTGCTTTGGGGTTTCTCACCCATGGATTTTGACATTGCGCCATATTTACGAAATTACGTAAACCTAGAACAACACCAAAACCTTAAGCCTCCCAGGGGAGGCGTAACAAGGAGAAATATTTTTATTTCTCCTCGTTTTTTCCTCTTTCCATGTGTGCTGCATTCTGCAGCACACATGGAAAGAGAAACCCCACTCTCCGGGTCGGTTTTGTGCATGTAGGTGCCCCATGTTGCAAAGATGTCTGAGTTGGCACCAAATTGTGCGCTGGGTGAAAGCACAGGAATGCACTGGATTTCACAAATAAGGTGCATTCTTGCCCTTTCACAGTGGCGTAGGGCAGCACAGGAAAAAAGATTTGTGGCGCCGCCCTAGGCAATCTGTTGCAATTATGCCCCATGGTCTTTTTTCCGAGATGCCAGTGGGTAAATATCATGTCAACTTAAGGCACTAAGGAGACACTGACAAATTCTCTAGGGCTTTTATGATTGAATAAAAACTATATTCGTGCAGGGCGAGTCTGCTGCCGAAGGAAGACATTGCATTTTCAGTTTTATATATGTGGTGCACCTACGACCAGCCAAGCAACAGCGAACTCTACAACTCAGTTGACTACCATGCATGGCGGTAGTCAGTTCATGCTTACACGAGGACCCTCTCCAACCATGTTACCACTCTAAGGAATTTCACAGCAACTTGCAGTCTGAAACCTTGCTGTCAAAAAACCTTTTTTTTGTTCAAAATCCTGCCTCACATTATGTATCTCATAAGCGAATCATTATATCCTGAACTAATTAACCAGTAACATTTTAGACACAGTTTCTGAAGTCATTCTGTGAAGTAGTTAAAGCAGTGCAGATGCTATTGCACAAATCCAGTTTCACAGCTCCCAAGAGGCATTTTCAACTCGAACTAGTATCCCAAGTACAAAAATTAAGCAAAAAGTGTGAGCATAAAAAATAAAAATAAAAAACAAAAAATCCTGAAGTATGCACATTCATTAATCAGGATTTAAGCAAGACAACACTGGCATAAACTGTTAAGTGGCAAGAAAGTGAGATGTAACTCTGCCTGAAATGTTTAGGTACAGAATGGATTTATCGATCGCCTTAGGAGTGCTGCCCAGATAAAATGGAAAATCACGGAACAAAAATAACCAGCAATGCACGCGATACCCCCTGGTGACTCAGAGCAGCGTCATGAGATGTCTCATCATCTGCAGAAGCCATTTCTATTTTCACATCCATGCTGCTGAAGCATAATCGCACGGATAATTGTAATTTTACTTGGGAAAAGCCTTTGTCCTTGTTCCTTTGGAGCCAGAATTGTGCAAGGTGACTGAGGAGGTCCGTTCCACCGCCCTCGCATTACCTTATAATGAGGGGAATCCAATTACCGGAGCGGGAGATCGCCGGCAGCCACTAGCCCGCGTGGCGTGATTCATCTCGCGGCCTTGGTGACTGGCTAATAACGCTCAGATTGCTATTAACAACATAAGGCACACAGATAGACGCTATTAATAGTAAGATTGTAATGATATCAGTATATATAATTAAGTAGGATATGTATTATCATATTTGGAAATATCATGAACATTTCAATATGGAGTTGACTATGGTTGGCTTGTTCCTTGCAGAGCTGTCTAAATCAGATCTAGTGGATCAGGTGGCTCCGGGGCTCTTTAAACTGCTCAGTCTTTCCGCTAGGGGAGCTGGGGCACGAATCAGTCCCTGAAGAATGCCGTGCAAGCTCTCTAGCGAGAGGTTTAGGTACAAAGGACCGGTGCTTGATTTGCACTACTGGCTCGAGGTGGTGGGCACCGGCACTCATTTTAGGGTCAGGAACTTATTTTTCATCATTAGACTTTGGCGCAGAGCAAGAGAGAAGTAATGGCATGATTGGTTTATGGAAGTAGAAAGATAAAGGTAGGATAGAATAGTGATAAAGGCTTAGATGAAAAAGAACCTTCAAGAATGAAGTAACAGGGACAGGAAGTGCAGGGCGGTGGAAGAAAGAGGCCTGAGGTGGAATCAAGACTAGGTAGACCAAGGGCCTGATTCACAAGGGTAAACTCACACGTGTGTATGTTCACTATTTTTGCTTTCACAATCTACAAGTTTAATTGCACTAATAGTCATTTTGCAACTGAGGAGTTTCCGCAGTCGTGGCTGAGAACTCCACACACATAAAGCTATGCCTATCTTTATATGAACAGTCTCTGCAGTAGTATAATTACTATCAGTAAATTAAACTCGTAGTTGGTGCACACAAAAAAACAGTAAACTTACATAAAAGTGTAAGTTCACCTCTGCGACTCGGGCCCTTGACATTCATCAAACAGGACATTCAGCAGTGCCAGTGGTGAAGAACTGTATGCTCATGTCTCCTTTGCAAGGTGCCTATGGACATAATCCACCGGCATGGAGGCACATTGGCAAAGATGGCATGATCCATAAAAGCGTGGGGAGGACTGGTTGCAAGAAATGTCAGTAGAATGGGACCAATGGCCTAACTAAAAAGATCTGAACTAGTTCTCAGTGGTACAAAGTGCTTGATATGTGCCCATCGAGGAAGAAGTCGTGTTGCACTAAGCACACAGTCATTGAAGCGGCTCTGTATTTCACTTCTGGGACCTTAATTTTCAAGCCTCCCCTGCAGTAATTTAGTACTGTTCTGTTTATCATGCTGGTTACTTGATCCTTTCTCTCCCTCTTGACTTTCTTCCCTTTGCTTGATGCAGATGTGATAAGGAAGTATTCCATAAACAAGCCCCAGGACTGGGTTTGGCAAAAGCGTCTCATGTAAAGTTTTCCACAACACCTCCCATGGACTCCCTTTGCTTTGGGCACCTGCCATATAAAGATTTTCACATCCTCTTGTCGGTGACGGCTTTTTCACCAAAGGACTGCCCATTTCTTCTTTTCTCCCATTATGAAATAGTCTCTAGGTTTCTGATTCTGCTGAGGGGGTCTGTGAGGGCAGCTCAAGAATTCTTAACATGACTTGGAGCTGGGCAACCTTTTCTTGAGCGCTAACATGTTAGTTATTGCATCTCCCAGTACCTTCGATCCCCTGACTTTATCACTATTGCAGGCCCTTGCTCTTTCTGCCTTGCTACATGAGTGTCAAGTCCCTTTACCCATCTTTCCAAGCTTGGACCAATTATAAATAAACACACTCATCTGCATTTCATTTTCTTCAACAGCATGACTTGTTAACACTCGCTTTCATGATGACAGATCTCCCCCGTGCAGCTAAAGAGGGGTAGCTAGAAAATTAAATGACACCCACTTTGAACCAAAGCTCTTATGGCACAAAGCAAATGAAGCAAGTCATTGCAACCATTCCCATAAGAGCTTGTCTGTCCCTTGTTGTGAGGCTATTTTAGTGTTTATGTAGGCACATATATTTTAGCTTGGGTCTGAGGCCTGAGCCCTCTCACCTAGTCACTTGTCATTTTATTCCTCTTAATATTTTAGCAAGGCATCGTTTTAGTAGCAGTGTGTTATTGTTTTATATCAGTTGCCCTTCCACACAGAATTGTTATTCGTTTCTCTGCAGGACATTTTATCCTGCGTTCACTCCAAGGCCATATACAGTATTTTACGGGTACTGCAGGTCCAGAGAGCGCAATAACCCTATACAGACAAGATGCATTATCACATCAGGGCAGTTATCAGAAAACCAACATGTTTTATTATAAAACAAAAAGCTGTATGAAAATAAGTCAGAGGGGATTTTCCAGCCAGCCTGCCATCTCATGCTGCACGTCGTCGCAGTTCTCCTGAAACCTCACGCTTCCTCTTTGTTTACCTGGGAGGACTCCCAGCAGACTAACAGACCTCTTCGTTACCTCTAACACATGTCTTTCCCAGGACTAGATGGGCAGATTAGGGTTATCATTGCTTGTTCTCATTTAGAAACTTAGTAGAGTAGGGAGGGATATTAGATACACTATAGTGACAGTATGGTGAGACTTTTCCTGTATTTCACTTCCCTAGGTTTCCTGGTCACTGCTGTACTAGTGTTGGGTTTCATTATCCTCATAGTCACAATTCATTCCTTTTTACATAGAATGCAATTGCTTCAATAACACCTATTGAACCAAGGTTCTGCTTCTGTTTGTCTTTGCATGTAAGAGACTTGTTTTAGAGAAAGGAGTATGATCTGTTCTACCACAACTTCCCTCAGGAGTCTAAGTGTCATGCGATATCGTGCCGCAAATCCCTTTTACCTCTGGTGCTGGTAAGGTGCTGCTAGCTAGCCGAAAGGATTAGGCCGACAGATGTCACACAGTGTGGGATCAGACTCAGCCCCCCATACTCGGTGCTGCTGCCGCCCAAAATCCAGCAGTCTCATTACTACAATGGGAGCCCTACGACACCCTTCCACCCAAGCATCTATCTATTCATCATTTGATCCTTCCATCCATTCGCTGATATCCACCCTTTCACCTTTACAATCTGTCATCCATTGGATCTTTCATTCATCATTCAGTCTTTCAGCATTCCGTGCATTCATACAACCCCCATCCATATCTAAACCAATCCATTTATCTTCAAACCTATCCATCCATCCTTGCACTCAGTCATCCCTCATCTACCTGTCCACCCCTTCATCCAGCATCCATCTACCCTTCCTTTCACTTACCTAGCCATCATTTCACCTATCCATCCATCCACCCTTTCACTCAGTCCATCTATCCTGCCTTTCAGTCCATCCATCCTTACATTCATCCAACCATCCTCCCTCCCTTTCACTTATCCATCCTCAAACCAATCCTTTCATTCATCCATGTATTAATCATCCACCCTTTCACTCATTCATCCATCCATCATTCCTTCCACTCACCCACCTTACCACCCTTTCAAGTATGAGTCTTTGTCTGCTGATCTGCAGACAGAAGAGGCCCATCAAGAGCTCCCACCTCCGCTTTAGCTGGTAAAGTGGGTGGGGTGTTTGACGAAACCCCTGTTTTAGTTTATGCCTTACAGAAGACTATGCAGCATTCACTTTTCATCATTTCTCAATAGACCCAAGGCAAAGAAGTTCCATTCATTTGCACCATTGCTGGCCAAGTTGTGCCAACAATTTCCCTAGTCGTTTTGTGCAAATATTGCTGCAAATTTGTCCGTCAGTGATGTTAACTGATATATCACAGTCCTTGTCTTTGATCTCATTGGAACCTTCTTTGATTCCAGTCTTCAATCGTCCTGTTTATCTTTCTAAGCTCAGCTCTCTTTCGCCACGCAGGTTTTTGATCTTCTCCCATTTCCTATACAGTTTTTTACAATTCTTTTTTTGTATATGTTTGTTGGTTAATAATGTATATTTTACACACATACAAAGAACACCAGTAAGTAAACAAATGGCTTGGCTCACCAGGACACTGATCTATCTATCTATCTACATATATATATATACATATATATATATACACACACACACACACACACACATTAATATATATATATATATATATATATATATATATATATATATATATATATATATGAACCACAAAAACAAAGGTTAAAGTGACACTATGGTTGGGAATTCTGAAGGTGAAAATATCACATGCACAGTGGTGTCATCAACAATGTAATTTCATATATTGCAGTGATGTTATCACTGATGTCATAGAATATGTCAAGAGTGATGTGATATGAGAGGTAATAAGCAGCGGATGATAAAGGCACAAGTCATAGTTACTCGAGCTAATTGTAATTGGTGGATTTCAGTTTAAAAAAAAAATTAAAACACTATGCTTGAACTGACATTTTCACCTAACTGTAATGTTCCTTTAACATTTGCTTTTTCAGTGAATTTCTAAGGTATGAGTTGTATGTGTAATGCGTGGTAAAACAATATTATAATTCCTAACTATGCCATCACTTGAACCTTTGTTTCTTCTGTGAATTTCTATTGCTTTTAATGTAAAGAAAGATGCACAATACCATGTGCAGCATGGGATTAGGTGCAGGGTTTTAACCCGGCACCCTGCGGGTGCTCTCCCTCTGCTACACAGGGTGTTATGAGGCACTCCTTGTCATAGTAGTGAAGGATAAATGAGCAGCTTCTGTCTCTCATTTATTATTCTTGTTTTTTTCAGGGGGTGGTGTGCTAGTGGCCACACTTGTTTACATTTCTTTTTTATAAGCTGAGAGCCCTGGCGGGAGTCAACGGTGCTTACGGTCCCTGCTGGTTTCTCAGCCAGCACCAGTACAGGTGCCAGAGGGAGCCAGAATTTTTTTTTACATGGGTGGCGCGGTGCACACCCATTCACCCTCAACATACAAATCGTTGGGGTTGTGGGGGAGCCCCAGGGCCCACACAGCCTCTGACGGCTCCTTAGCCAGCAGCCATATCAGGTGTTGGTGGAAGCCAGCAATTATTTTTTAAAGTGGATGTCTCGTTGACCACCAGGAGCAACCATAGCATATTAATCATTAGGAGCCACAAGGCGAGACCACAAGGGCTCCATGACCCCTGCTGACTCCCCGCCAGCAGCCTTCATGGGTGCCTGCAGGAACCGGTTCGTTTCCTTTGTTCTCCCCTAGCCGTGAGCAGGTTTCTGTGCTTCCGACTGGGCTATAGCAAAGTTGTGTTCCCTGCCCAGTAAAGTGCAGGCAGGGAATACATTTTATATTACCTGCCTGCATTCTCCCAGGCAAGGAACACAGCAGTGTCCTGAGTTATGGGGTCCCCATGACACTGCTTTGATCAGGCCCTGGGTGATGGAGGTCCCCAAGACCGATCCAAGGTTCTGAGAGAGGGGCCCGAATGTCCTTTCCAAAAAGAAAACAGACCCTGGATGATGGGGTCCCTGAGGCCTTAAAGAGTCTCAGGGATGGGGCCCCCATTGTTCTCTCCCCCGAAACAAAAATCCCTCCTGGGGATTGGGTCCCTGGAGCCTAAAGAGGACTGAGGAGAGGGGCCACACCAATAATTAACATACAGAAGGCTCAGGGAGGGGGAGGGCAATGCCCACCTCTCCAATAAACTACATAGTGTCGCCCCCCCAGGACCCTGGCCTAATCTGCGGGGCATTTTTAAAAAAAGCACAGGAGGCTGCTTCTTTTTTAACGAGACCGCAAATCCATGGATCCTCCACAGATCTATGGTACTGTTTAAAAAATGGTTTCTGGTTCGGGGGCCACTCTGGGACCCCCACCAGGCTTATGGGGACAGGTATCATTACCCTGCCCCCTATATGTTTTAAAAACAATAACAGACTTACAATGCTTCATTAACTCAAAGTTGCCACAGTGCCATGATCTTGATACTATTTTCAATTAGTTATATACTTCTACCTTGAATGAACTGTAAGTGATTGAAGAGTACCAAAGTCCATGTATCTGCAATGCATCTAGTTTACCTTGAAATGTGGATTCCATATTCCTTAGATTTACGTGAGATCACACCCCAGTTAACATGTTTCAGTAAACAACCCAAAGCACCTCATAGAGGATGCAAAATTTCAAACTTTTGCTTAACTAGGCCAAAGTTTAATCTTACTTGCTCCTGGCTGGTCGTAGAAGGCAAGCAAAAAACAACCCTTTGGAATTTGCAGTGTGGGAAGTTTAGACACATTCCAACCTTATTGGCAAATTTGCAAAGCAAAGAACAGGGATTAATTTGATACTATTGCCCCCAAATTGGTCCAGCAGATGGACTGTCCAACTTTTTATTCAAGCAACAAAAGGAAAAAATTAGATTGGAAAAAGTTGTTCTCATTTCCAGTAGAGGGGCATGTGAGGAGCCCATATTATCCACCCTCTGTGATAATTATATGTGGGTATGCTTGTTTACACATGCCTCCCCTTAGCCAATTATCCTAGCATTTCCCTAGAACGAGGAGGGTTAGCCGCCAAATTGTTTTCTCGATCATACCTGTCCAGCTGTTGAAGAGCTCTCATCAAACCAACCCAAGTCTGGTGAAAAATAACAAGATCATCCACATATTGCACAATCTGTATGTGTATTGACCCTAACTTTGGCAGAAATACCCCCACTTTCTCTAACACAGTACCACAATCTTCTGCTTTATGGCTGAAAAGCAGGGATGCCAAGGTACAGCCCTGCTTCAGATCCTTAATTGTGGAGATGGAGTAGTTGGTTTCCCACCCATGAGCAAGCTTGACCTTTACCCATGCCTCTTCATAAATAGATTGTATTACTTTCAACAGACTGGAAGCAATGGCCCTGGGTGCTAGCATTTAATTACTGTCCCTGGAAGTATGGTTCCATGAATGGAAAATGTCCTTGAACATTCCATAAGAATACACGTGCAAGTAGATGAAGCCCAACAGAATGACTGTCCACAACTTGCAATGTGCTATAGAAGAAAACCAGTGGGTGCTCAATATGCTACAGGTCTGTCAGTGTATATGGGTGACATGTAAAAGATGCCTCTATTTTCTGTTAATATCCTACAGACTGCCTACCTTTGAGTTCTTTGCAGGTTACCATAGTAGAAGTGTGATGCACAAAACAACCTTTATGTGCACTCTTATCAAGAATAGCAACTAGGAGATTTGTCGTTTGAAAATTGAGTAGCCTCAGTTTTTTGCATAAAGGCAAAAGGGTCGCTTTTCATACTGATGGCTACATCTCAGGAAAACATATAAATTACTTCCATGAATATCCCAATAAACTATCCTGATCCAACTTGTCCTGGCCTCAAAAAGGGAGCAAACAATATTCATTGACTTCTCATTTTTAACGACTGGCTAATGAAGTGGTCTGACATTGGTGTTAAACACCATACAAACCACCTAAAAAATGAATAAAAAAAGGAGAAATGTTTCTGAAAATTAAATTTGTCCATACTGGTGTTCGGAATTAGGTTTTATAAAGTCTTTGTGTTCATAAGCTGGTTGGTTTAATTGGCTTTGTTTCCAACTATTCTATTAGCAAACTTTTCTGATGTTGAGACAAATAGCTTTAGACAATGACCCTTACTTTACTTGACATCAGGTCCAAACTACTTGCGCGAAATATGACTCATAACTGTGCAGTAGTTCATGTCCTCCTTTGACGCTTGAGTACCAACCAGAGGATGCAAATACAAAGTCCTCTCTCTTTTGAGGAGAAGGGCCTCTGCTAAAGACAATGAATAGGAATCTGTTTTTCAAGAGTTAATCTTTGCACTTTAAGCTTTACTGGCGTGGATCCTTCAGCTAATAAGGAATGTTTGTTAGTGTGCACGACTTTTCTCTTTAAAGCTCTGCTCGAATAACCTTGGAAGCCTGGACTGTACTTCTGCTAATGAAATACAGAACATTCCTCTCCATGGTGGACTGCGAGGCACTCTTTCTTTGGGTTTGCATTTTTAGCCCATCGACATTCCAATTAGGAGCACAAAACATGAGAAAGGAAAATACATTTCAGCTCTAGGGTCACACTAATCAATTAGCACAACAAATGTAACACTCTGAATCGAATACGTGCGGTTATTTGTAATGCTTCTTTTATGACTGGGACAATCATTTTTTTAAAGGAACATTTGTGGTCCAAGTATTCAAAAAGTAAGTTGTACTGTGCGTACTGTGAAACAATCCCATTGGTTGCATTGCATTTTTTTTTTTTTTTAAGATAATTGACAATCTGTGTTATTCCTGACTAGGCATACCTTCAAAGCTATTTGCAGTACTTTGAAAGTCCTAAAACTGAACACTCTCTCTTGAATATCTAACAAAGCTGATCTCATCAAGGGGCCACACATATCTACAAAGCAAATCAGTGCTTCAAACAGAAACTCCTCTCTTTCGACTTTCCCTCTCATTCTATGACTTACCAAAATAAATTAGACTACTTTTGACCCCAAGAGTCTGCGTGCATTAATTACTTGCTAAGCAACCAGCTATAAGCCACATGAATGATCTTATAGCAAGTCATGCAGCCTCAGAAAAACAAATTCTAATTGAATATCTACTGCCTCCTCCTTCCCACGGTTGAAATTATAGTAATTTACACAGTTAAAATTAAAGTAATTTGTCCAATAGTTTCCTTATCTAAACAAATCATATTTCTCTCATGTGCATACTATGTGATGTAGACATTATGACCTGCCTTCCTTAGAAAGTCGATATCCCATATACATTTACGGAAAGCCTCGATGTGGACTAAAGTCTTCTGTAAATTGTCTTGCCTCTCACTCCAAAGCATTATGCTATTGGCTGTTCATCGTTTTTATCTGTTTTTCTCTTATGATCTAGCAGTGCCTGCCCAGGTTGTAAAATGCTGATCTGTACTTCTTTGGGATGTCCATTGTCTCTGTGCATACATTTAACTGGACTTTCTGTTAGCTGTTCTGACTTTTAAAGTGTCCTCAAGTACAATGGCATGAGTTATGCTGTAGTGGCTTGCAGACCATAGTTCCTGTCCCCTAAAGTGTCTTATTTTCGCATTTGGTCTCCAACAGCTTTAAAACTTAAGTTTGTGACTTGCACAGTTTTCCAAAATTGGTTCCTATTGTTGTATGGCTAGATCTATTTCATATTTTTTTTCTCTTTTTCACATGATTGCAGATTGGTGTTATTTGTATGTATTACCTGCTTTTATGATTGTGAGATACAATCGAATAAAGAATTTGATGACACTGACACTGGTTGCTTCATTCTGCTTTGACTGACGTAGCCAAATATTCTTTAAAGTCAACTTCGTTCTTTGAGCTGACACTGAGCCTGCTAAGTATCACAATCTGGTCAACCCATCCAATTGGTGGCTATTGATTGCTGGATGGCTCGTTGACAACTGCTGTTATGTGCTTTTATTTCTGTTTTGTTATTCACTAGACTGCAAAAACTTTTACTGTTGCACTTGCTCACTGATCACTGCATTATGATTTACCAACACCGTCTATAAATAGATTGTATTTTTGTATATACTCACATCAATGGTCACATGCACGGTCTCTTTTGCAAATTACTTGCATACTTTAAAACTGCTGCCTACTGAAGGATTAGTTAACCTTTGTTAGCAGTTACATTGTGTTATAAATAAATCTATTATTAACCTATCACCTCTTTTTAAGATGTCCTCCATTTTGCTATTGGTCTCTTGGTACTGCACCAGTGTTGTTCAAAATACACTGATGTTCATAGGTTGTAATATAGCTTTTACAATAGATATGGTGCTCTTTATGTCTTGGTGGCCCATCCTGTACATCTAGAACTGGTGTGCCTGCTCCCTCCCCTAGCACTGAGGCACATTCAAGCTGCCTAGCACCATACACACTCACGTCAAGGTGTCTGTGTAATGTCTAGCATGGATTTTGGATTGGAAGACTACTCTATCAATATACAATACTATGCTTAGACACCTTTTCCCACTTTGGGTGTGTGCTGTACAGTGCTTCACACATACAAAGTCAGAAAAATATGGAGAAATACAAACATTTCTCCTTTTTAACACCTGCCTCGAAGTACCATCTAATGCCCCTTAGATACAAGTTATTATAAGGCAGTGCAGAGCACTTCTTTATGTTATTTTCAAGCAACTTCCAAGCAGAAATATCTTTGCACTGGTTTGCGTCTCTTTTGGGGTGCAAGCTTGGGGCAAAATTTTAGTTGATCCGCCCCATGTGTTAAGTGATTTAGCATTTCTTAGACACTGTGGTACAAGGGTACATTTGGATTTTTAAAAATGGGGTTAATATTGTGGCTGTGTCTCTTGGAAATAATAATTATTTTGAGTTCAAAATGGTTTTGCATGCACTGCAAACTTTATATTATAATTTCATCCCTGCATATTGGATAGATATCACATTAAAGGCAAAGAAAAAAACACTGACACAATGAAAAGAACTCATACTTAGATGTAGCAGCCAGCAATTTACATAGTTGAACTTGAAGAAGGGACACGGTGAGGAAAGGCTTAATGCAAGCTGGCAATAGTGTGACAAGGACGGATGCAGAAACATTCCTACGATGACTGCATTAGCTTTAATAAATGTCTTTGGTGGCACAAGAGAAAAGAGCAGGTAATTTACATTCCATTAAAATGTGCAATTACTGTCCAAGAATATATTCTCTTCTTGTAGATCTTGGACACGGTGTAATACATAGTGGAAATCATTTCAGTGCACTCTAAATGAAACCCATTCTCAGTGTGAACAATCACTATGTTAACAATAGACAATATATTTCATGGCCGTGTGCCACTGCACGCTTCTGTCTTTACAGGATGGTGCTGGCTGTAACAGAAACAATAAAAAAGAGTAATGGAAATTAAATTGGCAGATAGAGATAAAATGAACTTTATTAGCAGGTTGGACATGACTCTTTTCCATCAAATACAATGTCGTGCAATGTTTCTCATTGCATGTAGTGGGAGAATTGTAACTGGAAACAGTAAAAAAAGATAATTTGCACTCGGTCAGTTATAAAAAATTGCATACTTTTTGTATTTAATGTAAAGTACAGTAACGTAAGGTCAATCTTTTCCGTGATATTCTGACAACGTTGGACCAGCTGGGACATAGCCTACAATGCTATGATATGAAATTAATTTGTAAAGCAAAAGCCAAACTGATGGATTTTTTTTTTCATTTGCATGGATGATATAGAACTTTATTCATTTTTAAAAAATAAGTGTAGACCTGCTTACGAAGATTTCCAGAAATAGCTATGCATGTATTCCATCAGATGTACTCCTACCTTTGGACAAAGGTCTGACTTTTATGCCATCCATAAGGATTTCTTCGAGCAATTAAAAGCATACATTTAACTTTTTTTGTTTCTTCATAGGGGAAATATTTTCTGTTAGGACACGCCTCTTTTTGAAATAGAGGTATGCGAAATGTGTGTAATTTGGCTTTGCATAATTACTCAAAATTCTGTAAATAAATACTCACAATGAAAAAACAGCATTTGGTACTTTATCTTAGCACAAAATGCGTCCTCACACCCACTTTGGATGCAATGAAACGAAATAGTGCAAAAAAACACAAACGCAGCAAACGGCAACTGCTCGCGTTCTGCCCATGCACTTGCGCTACATTTTTGATGCATATGGCAAAAGTGAATGGCATGTAATTAGACGACATGACGTAATAGCAGCATTTCAGGAATTTTGCATTGCAGCTGTAATGTGAAATTACCGAAATTAATTAAAATCACATTCCATGATGGCAAGTTTGAGCCGGCCTAGTCCTGTTTACTGCCATAAATGTTATGGATGTTCTCTCTATATATCCACGGTGGGAATGCTAAAATATTCCTGTCATTGTCAGGAGTAAGCCTAGGTGCCTTTCAAGATTGAGAAACTATCTAGAAATCATTGCTAAATTGCTACAAAACGTATGGGTTTTGCTGACAGGTTGATGATTGATAGGCAGGGCAAGCAATTGGCCGGGACATGCTTCAGCATGCTGAGAGCTCTTAGAAAGTTATACAGTGACTCCCACTTTCGTCAAGGATAGTAGGTATACAGGGACTCGTCAACTCTAGGTTTGACTATGGAAACCGCTGTTGTCCTAGATAGTTCTAAGTGTGTCATAAATAGACTACAGGTCATTCAGAATGCCACAGCACTCACGCTCCCAAAATACCACACCGTGGCCCCTGCCTTAGTTGCCCTGCATTGGCTCCCAGTGCAGATTTTTTTAAAACTTTAAAACATTATCTACAGCTCATCGAGCAATACACAGAAAAGGTCCCCCCTTCATTCGACAACTCCTCACCCCCTACATTCCTAGGAGGTCTTTGCAATCTGAGGATTTAAAATTGTTGACTACACCCAGGGTCAACCGAGTGAGATTCGGGGGCGGAGGGCTCCTTTGTTTATCTTGTCCCCAAGTTATGGAATGCCCTTCCTATAAACATCAGGATGGAGCAATTAGAAACCACCTTCAGAAATCTCCTGAAGTTGCATCTCTTCTAACCTTAGCCCATGCAAAAACCTCAAGGACATTCACCTAACCAGCAGCTGTGCTGTCTTCAGTACTGGGAGGCCGGCTTTAGGTAGCTATGCGCTATATCAATACTCCTAAATAGAATGGAATAGAATAGAATGGATCGATGCCTTGTTAGGAGACTTTGGGCCCATTGGGAAAATGTAGTATTAAAATAATCTGTATTCAGCATGCTCCGACAAGTGTTCACTTTTACCACAGTGCTGGATCCAAGAAGGTCAGTGTCCAGGGCAAGAATTAATGCACTCTTTTACTGCTCTGGTCATGATCATAGAGATTAGAGGGCACCCAAGTGCAGGAGAGCTCAGTGGATTGGTTACAGTTCTATAACAGGCCGGCTTGATGAATGACCAACAGGCTGCTAGACTTAACTTGGAGCTGTGTAAGGACAGATGAGTTGTTACAGAGATACTATGCTACTCTACAGTCATCACTTGTGTGCACAAACACTGGGAAAGGCTGTGCACTCCTGGGGAATAAATCAAGTACTGGTTGCTCTTTGGTCGGCTTTCACGTTTCCTTCCTACCAGTGGACAGTGCCGAATTTGTAAAACACACAAGTGCCAGTGCTCAAAGTTTTTTTCAGAAGCCGACAGCTGGTGCTGACCAATGTCAGGATTGCCAGACACTGAGGCTTTGTTGTCTTGATTTCACCTCTTGTCCCTTTGTTCCACCACCACAAACTCACAGCCTCTTTATATATTACTCTTATATGTTCTTTTTCATCCCAGCTTCTGTTTTTCTCCTTTCCCTCCTTTTATCTTCCTGTATTTTTCTCTCTCTTGCACTGTGACAAAGTCCAATGAGGAAATGTAAGTGCCAGTCCCCCCAAAAAAGAGTATCAGTGGGACCCCACTGCAACTATTGCCTGTCAAATTAAGAAACGCCAGTGAAGTCAATAAAGCTCATCTATTTGTTCTTTATGTTTTACATTTCATTCTCTGTGGATTTGTGCATGTGTGTCCTGTGCCAGGTGTTGTCTCACATTTCAGTCATCTTCTTATTCAATTGGCCCCAGCTAATTCATCTCTGTTATCTTTGATAGTGTGACATACTCCCCTCAAATCAAATCATTAACATTTATAAAGCGCACTACTCACCCGTGCGGGTCTCAAGGCGCTAGGGGAAAGGGGGGGTTACTGCTGCTCGAAAAGCCAGGTTTTGAGGAGTCTCCGGAATGCGGAGTGGTCCTGGGTGGTCCTGAGGCTGGTGGGGAGGGTGTTCCAGGTCTTGGCTTCCAGGAAGGAGAAGGACCTCCCACCCGCCGTGGAGCGGCGGATTCGAGGGACGGCAGCGAGTGCGATGCCCGAGGAACAGAGGAGACGGGTGGGGGCGTAGAAGCTGAGGCGACGGTTGAGGTATTCCAGTCTCTTGTTGTGGAGGGCTTTGTGTGCGTGGGTGAGAAGTCGGAAGGTGATCCTTTTGCTGACTGGTAGCCAATGCAGGTGTCTCAGGTGTGCGGAGATGTGGCTGTTGCGGGGTACGTCGAGGATGAGGCGGGCCGAGGCATTTTGAATACGTTGCAGGCGTTTTTGGAGTTTGGCGGTGGTCCCAGCATAGAGGGTGTTGCCGTAGTCCAGGCGGCTCGTGACGAGGGCATGGGTCACGGTTTTTCTAGTGTCGGCGGGGATCCAGCGGAAGATCTTGCGGAGCATGCGGAGGGTGAGGAAGCAGGCGGAGGACACGGCGTTGACTCGCTTGGTCATGGTGAGAAGAGGGTCCAAGATGAAGCCGAGGTTGCGTGCGTGGTCTGCTGGTGTAGGTGCGGTGCCGAGGGCCGTGGGCCACCAGGAGACGTCCCAAGCGGACAGGGTGTTGCCGAGGATGAGGACTTCCGTTTTGTCAGAGTTCAGCTTTAGGCGGCTGAGCCTCATCCAATCTGCGACGTCCTTCATGCCCTCTTGTAGGTTGGTCTTGGCGCTGGCGGGGTCCTTGGTGAGGGAGAGTATAAGTTGGGTGTCGTCGGCGTAGGAGGTGATGATGATGTCGTGCTTGCGTACGATGTCGGCGAGGGGGCTCATGTAAACATTGAAGAGTGTCGGGCTGAGCGATGAGCCTTGAGGTACGCCGCAGATGATCTCGGTGGGGTCTGAGCGAAACGGTGGGAGGTAAACTCTTTGAGATCGGTTTGAGAGGAAGGAGACGATCCAGTCCAGGGCCTGGCCTTGGATCCCGGTGGAGCGGAGGCGGGTAATTAGGGTGCGGTGACAGACGGTATCGAAGGCAGCCGAGAGGTCGAGGAGGATGAGGGCGACTGTTTCACCGTTGTCCATCAGGGTTCTGATGTCGTCTGTGACTTAGATGAGGGCGGTTTCAGTGCTGTGGTTGGTTCGGAATCCGGTTTGTGAAGGGTCGAGCAGGTTGTTGTCTTCCAGGAAGGTGGTCAGCTGTTTGTTGACGGTCTTCTCTATTACCTTGGCGGGGAAGGGGAGGAGCGAGATGGGGCGGAAGTTTTTCAGGTCGCTCGGGTCAGCCGTAGGTTTCTTTAGTAGGGCGTTGACTTCGGCGTGTTTCCAGCATTCGGGGAAGGTAGCAGAAGAAAATGAAGAGTTGATGACGGCCTGGAGGTGTGGGGGGATGATGTCGTCAGCTTTATTGAAGATGAAGTGAGGGCAGGGGTCCGATGGGGCGCCGGAGTGGATAGAGTTCATGGTGGTTTTGGTTTCTTTAGTGTTGATGTGGGAACAGTCGTTGAGGGTGATGGTCGGGGGTGTGGGTTCGGTGGAGCTTGGTTGGGTCTGGTGTCCGAAGCTGTCATGGAGGTCGCTGATCTTGCGATGGAAGAAGGTGGCGAGGGAGTTGCACAAGTCTTGTGAGGGCGTGACGGCGCTGGCGTTGGTGCTGGGGTTGGAGAATTCTTTGACGATGCTAAAAAGTTCTCTGCTGTTGTGGCTGTTTTTGTCCAGTCTGTCGGTGAAAAAGTTCCTTTTGGCAGCGCGGATCAGGTGGTGGTGTTCGCGGGTTGCGTTTTTGAGGGCGGTCATGTTGTCGGCAGTGTGGTCCTTGCGCCAGGCCTTCTCGAGGGCGCGACAAGTTTTCTTCGATTCTTTGAGGGTGTCAGAGAACCAGAGAGGTTTTCTGGTGATGGCCTGTTGATGCGTGCGTCTGAGGGGAGCAAGGTTGTCTGCGCAGCTGGAGATCCAGTTCGAGAGGCTGAGGGCTGCGTCGTTGGGGTCGGTGGTGAGGGTGGGTTGGTTGACGGTGAGTGCGGAGAAGAGTTGTTCTTCGGGGATTTTGTTCCACTGTGGACGAGGGATGGGTTGAGTGTGGAGGTGGCGGGTCTCGCGTCGGAATGTGAAATGGACCCAGCTGTGGTCGGTCCAGTGTAGAGCGGAGGTGTGGCTGAAGAAGACGTGTTTGCTGGCGGAGAAGATAGGGTCAAGCGTGTGTCCGGCGATGTGGGTGGCGGTGTTCACCAGTTGCTTGAGGCCGAGGTTGGCGAGGTTGTCGAGCAGGGCGGTGGTGTTGGGGTCGTTGTTTTGTTCCAGATGGAAGTTGAGGTCACCTAGGAGGATGTAGTCCGGCGAGGCGAGGGCGTGCGGGGAGATGAAGTCGGCGATGGAGTCGCTGAAAGGGGCGCGCGGTCCGGGGGGACGGTAGACGAGGGATCCTCTGAGGGTGGTCCTGGGGTCGGTGCGAATTTGAAAATGCAGGTGTTCAGCGGCGAGAGGGGTGTCTTCGGTGGAGGTGGTGACGCTGATGGAGTCTTTGAAGACGATGGCGATACTTCCTCCTACTTGGTTGGTGCGGTCTTTTCTGGAGATCTTGTAGCCTTCGGGGATGGCAGTAGCAATGTCTGAGGCCGAAGAGGCGTTCATCCAGGTCTCCGTGATGAAGGCGACATCCGGTGCTGTGGAGTCCAGGAGGTCCCAGAGTTCCACGGCGTGCTTGTGGACCGAACAAGCGTTGACCAGGATGCACTTGAGGTGGTTGATGGCGCGTGGGCTGGTGGTCGTGGTAGTTGCGTGGTGGAAGATGCGTTTGCAGGAGTTGCAGGCGAAGGGTCCATGGGTGCGTTTGGGGTGAGCTTGGAAGCAGGTGTTGGAGCGCCCTGGGTTGAGGGCGTGGAGGGTGGTGGGGTCGTAGCGGATCAGCGGGGCTTGGGAGAGCTGGGGACCAGGGGTCGTGGCGCTGGGCGCGGGCCAGGCGCGGACGGGCGCAGACGGGCTTGCCTCTGGTGCGCCTCCGGCGCGCCAGCCGCGCGCCCGCTGCACAGTCACGCAGCGGCCGCCATAAGAGGGAGGAGGGGTCAGCTGGGGGCGAATGGGAGCTGGGGGGCGGGGGCGTGCAGGAGGTCGCGGCGGGAAAGCGCGAGGGAGGGGGGGACAGGTAGAGTGAGAAGAGCTGGGGGAGGGGGGTTTAAGGGTGGAGGGGGGTGAGTGTTAGGAGGTTTAGGAGATTAGGGAGAGAGATAGGAGTAGGGTTGGGAAGATAGGGGAGGGGGGTTGTAGAGCTGGGTGAGGGTGAGAGGTAGAGTGAGAGGATAGGAAGATAGGTAACAGAGGGGGTGGCGGGGAGGGGGGGAGAGATAGAGAAATAGATAGATGGAGAAATAGGTAGAGAGATAGAAAAATAGGTAGATAGGAGGAGGTGGTGAGTGAGGGAGTTAGATAGTGAGATGGAGAGAGAGAGATAGGTAGATAGGAGGAGTGAGGGAGGCAGATAGCGAACGGGGTTGATAGGGGTGATAGAGAGGGGGAGGCGAGTGAGAGAGGGGGATGAGACAGGAGCAGGAGGGCAGGTGCGAGAAGAAACAGAAGACGGAGGACGGAGAAAGCAGAAGAACAGAAGAACAGAGGAACACAGAAGAACAGAAGAACACAGAAGAACAGAAGAACAGAGGAACACAGAAGAACACAGAAGAAGATACAGAAGACGAAGAACAGAAGGCAGAAGACCCCAGAAGAAGATGAAGAAGAAGAGAGGCGACAGGAGAGGCTGAGAAGCACACAGAAGAAGAGAGAAGACGGGGAAAAGAAGAGTACAGAAGAAGATTATAGAAGAGGAGCGAGGAGGAAGAACAGAGAGGAAGAAAAGAAGCAGGAGAGAGGGTGAGTAGCGCGGGGCAGGGCGAGGGGCTGGGAGATGGGGGGTACTTACTGCGAGGTGGGTCTCAGGAACCTGGAGGAGCTGCAGCGGCAGGGGGAGCGACCTACCCTTGGGTCAAGGGTCGCTACCACTGTCGCGCAGCGGCCGCCATAAGAGGGAGGAGGGGTCAGCTGGGGGCGAATGGGAGCTGGGGGGCGGGGCGTGCAGGAGGTCGCGGCGGGAAAGCGCGAGGGAGGGGGGGACAGGTAGAGTGAGAAGAGCTGGGGGAGGGGGGCTTAAGGGTGGAGGGGGGTGAGTGTTAGGAGGTTTAGGAGATTAGGGAGAGAGATAGGAGTAGGGTTGGGAAGATAGGGGAGGGGGGGTTGTAGAGGTGGGTGAGGGTGAGAGGTAGAGTGAGAGGATAGGAAGATAGGTAACAGAGGGGGTGGCGGGGAGGGGGGAGAGATAGAGAAATAGATAGATGGAGAAATAGGTGGAGAGATAGAAAAAGAAGTAGGTAGGAGGAGGTGGTGAGTGAGGGAGTTAGATAGTGAGATGGAGAGATAGAGAGATAGGTAGATAGGAGGAGTGAGGGAGGCAGATAGAGAACGGGGTAGATAGGGGTGATAGAGAGGGGGAGGCGAGTGAGGGAGGGGGATGAGACAGGAGCAGGAGGGCAGGTGCGAGAAGAAACAGAAGACGGAGGACGGAGAAAGCAGAAGAACAGAAGAACAGAAGAACAGAAGAAGAACAGAAGAACAGAAGAACAGAAGAACACAGAAGAACAGAGGAACACAGAAGAACACAGAAGAACACAGAAGAAGATACAGAAGACGAAGAACAGAAGGCAGAAGACCACAGAAGAAGATGAAGAAGAAGAGAGGCGACAGGAGAGGCTGAGAAGCATACAGAAGAAGAGAGAAGACGGGGAAAAGAAGAGTACAGAAGAAGATTATAGAAGAGGAGCGAGGAGGAAGAACAGAGAGGAAGAAAAGAAGCAGGAGCAGGAGAGAGGGTGAGTAGCGCGGGGCAGGGCGAGGGGCTGGGAGGTGTGGGGTACTTACTGCGAGGTGGGTCTCAGGAACCTGGAGGAGCTGGAGGAGCTGCAGCGGCAGGGGGAGCGACCTACCCTCATACGTTAAACGGGGCAGGAGAGCATATCCAAAGTTCTCTTGGGATTATAATGTTTTTGTTCCTTTCTCTACATCTTGCATGTCTGTCGCTCACTGGCTCCAAACTATCTCCAGGAACCATGCTTAACAGAGACTCCTGCTTGCCCCCAACTGGCCAGAAACCAGTCCAGAAAGTACAAATATGTGTATTTCACCATACTGGCTGAGTTTAAGAAGATACAAATGTAACTTCTAGAGTAAACTTTACTTACTTCTGATACAGTGAGTCAATAATGTTTCAGCTTCACATACGTAAGTCATACCATAAAAACTTAACTTAAAACAATTAAATATATTTTTAAAATCACAGCTGTTGGCATTATTCAAGCCCCTACACAGTACCTAGTGTAGCATTCGGCAGTGTACAATAAATCATATTCGACCACACAGGCACTTGTGTGGTGATCTAGAACTTGCAGCGGGAAGTCTGATAACACTAACCGAATAATACTCAGCAGGCTATTGGACCGCCATGAAATACGTGTACAATTTCAATCACGTCACTTTCTCAAATAGGTGCACAGTTAATAGGCAGATATAAAATGTGCAAAATCGCAAGTTTAAAACCTATTTGTCAAAGTGTTTAGGGGGAAAAGCCTGAATGACTGCTCAGTTACTGTGACACGTTCCTCCCAACACTTCTACTGGTTTTTAAGTTTGAATGTGCAGGTTGGAAGAATAAAACGGATTTTATTACGTGCTAAAATTCTTTATAAAAACTATTCCTCAGCAACAGTTCAGCTTGCATAATACAGACTATGGACCATGATAGACTCACATGAACTAAGTTTAGAGGACCCCCAAGTTCATCTGGCCAGGAGATGACGAATAGCTTGGCTTCCCTTCTTTTATTATATGGGTAACGGAAGCTAAGCAAAGCAGGAGGTCCAGAGCTTGAGTAATGGGGTGCATATCATGGGCGTTACTTCTAGTTACTTTCCATGCAGAAAAATATATGAAGCCACCGGACTGGAGAATGTTTCAAAGTCCGCTCAGAGGCAGAGGGACATGGTTGCTTTGCGACGTCTTATACTTTATCTTTTGAAAAGAAGCCTCAAATAGACCCTCCTGACTTGCAACGACTTAGTGCAACGCAGCAAAAAGTGCAATAGAGATTCTTCTCCTCCTTGTTTATAGATACATGTGGATAAGTCCTCAGCTTTGTTAGAGCAATTTATGGAGAAAGTTGTAATAGATAGAGTACTCCCTGACCCTAATGTACAATTACCTTTTCAGTTCTGGGAATAGTCATCCAATATATTCTTTGAACATCAATGTTTGGTTTAGTCTCCAGAAATTCTGTTGACCCCTTCAGTTCTGCTCTCATACAGCCTAATACCTATCATTGATTAGTTGAGCGCTTATTTAGGTAATTGACTTTGGATTTGTCCTGAATTCCACATAACTTAAGGCAGAGAAGTTGCTTACAATACGGTTGAACCATGGTAACTTTTTCAAGTTGTTACTCAACAAGATGTCTCGCATTACTTTTAAACAGATGGCCTACTCTGGTTTTGTTCAACTTCACACCCAATACAAGACTGGTTTGAGTGCTGGCATGGACTCAATAGACCTCAGACCCAGGTCTATCCTCAGCGATGCGAAAGACATGCTAGGGAAGAGAGCAGGAGCACCATTCTCGTATGTACAGGATGAGGTACCAAGACATAAAGACTACCATATCTATCTTGAAATCTATATTTCTCTATTGCAACTTATCTGTGTGTTTTGAAAAATACCTGGGCAAAACCAAGTGACCAATACCAATGAGCCGGCTGGCAGAGACAAAACGCATTTGATCACTTGCTAAAACTCTTTAAAAAAACTATCCCTCAGCAACAGTTCAGCTTGGTCGATACAGACGGGGTACCATGATAGAATCTCATGATCTAAGTTCAGAGGACCCCAAGTTCTTCCTAGGCAAAGAAGGCTGCGTAGAAATATATTTCCTGCCTTCCTATCGTCATTCTTTTCAAACCCCCGAGTTCAGCCCCAGAATGAAGAATGTTATAATCCTTACAATTTACTAATGTTAACTGCGCCATAAAACAAAAAGCAAAACATTAATAATCATAAAACCTACTTTTAAGTAAAAGTCACAGGGTGGTAACAAAATATCACTTATCATTTCAAAAGTCACTTCTCCAAGCTCTCCATTAAAAATGTGCAACAGTGAATTATTTAACGTTGTCCTTCGAGAAGCGCTAAGCACACCTCCCTAATTGTTCTATCCCAGCCAGTCTTTAACCCCTTAGCTGCTGGGCCTTCCCCCCCCCAGTGCTGAGCCCTTTTTTGGCTATTTGGGGTAGTTCGCGCTTAGGCCTTCATAACTTTTTGTCCACATAAGCTAACCATGCCAAATTTGCGTCCTTTTTTTACAACATCCTAGGGATTCTAATGGTACCCAGAGTTTGTGGTTTCCCCTGGAGGAGACCAAGAAAATAGCCAAAATACAGTGAAAATTTCGTTTTTTCCAAAAAAATGGGAAAAAAGGGCTGCCGAAGAAGGCTTGTGGTTTTTTCCCTGAAAATGCCATCAACAAAGGGTTTCTGGTGCTGAAATCACTATCTTCCCACCTTTCAGGAACGGGCAGACTTGAATCAGAAAAACACATTTTTCAACACAAATTTGGCATTTTACTGGGACATACCCCATTTTTACTATTTTTGGTGCTTTCAGCCTCCTTCCAGTTAGTGACAGGAATGGGTGTGAAACCAATGCTGGATCCTGGAATGCTAAACATTTCTGAAAACTAGACAAAATTCTGAATTCAGCAAGGGGTCATTTGTGTAGATCCTACAAGGTTTTCCTACAGAAAATAACAGCTGAAATAAACAAATATTGAAATTGAGCTGAAAACAACAGCCATTTTTCTTTATGTTTTACTCTGTAACTTTTTCCTGCGATATCAGATTTCCAAAAGCAATTTACCGTTTTGTCTGCTGGACTCTTCTGGTTGCAGGGATATAAAGGGCTTGTAGGTTCTTCAAGAACCCTAGGTACCCAGAGCCAATAAATGAGCTGCACCCTGCAGTTGGATTTCATTCTATACTGGGTATACAGCAATTCATTTGCTGAAATATGAAGAGTGAAAAATAGGTATCAAGAAAACCTTTGCATTTCCAAAATGGGCTCAAGATAAGGTTTTGAGGAGCAGTGGTTATTTGCACATCTCTGAATTCCGGGGTGCCCATACTAGCATGTGAATTGCAGGGCATTTCTCGAATAGACGTCTTTTTTACACACTCTCTTATATTTGGAAGGAAAAAATGTAGAGAAAGATAAGGGCAATAACACTTGTTTTGCTATTCTATGTTCCCCCAAGTCTCCCGATAAAAATGATACCTCACTTGTGTGGGTAGGCCTAGCGCCCGCAACAGGAAATGCCCCAAAACACAACGTGGACACATCCCATTTTTTTGACAGAAAACAGAGCTGTTTTTTGCAAAGTACCTAGCTGTGGATTTTGGCCTCTAGCTCAGCCGGCACCTAGGGAAACCTACCAAACCTGTGCATTTTTTAAAACTAGAGACCTAGGGGAAACCAAGATGGTGTGACTTGTGGGGCTCTGACCAGGTTCTGTTACCCAGAATCCTTTGAAAACCTCCAAATTTGGCTAAAAAAAAACATTTTCCTCACATTTCGGTGACAGAAAGTTCTGGAATCTGAGATGAGCCACAAATTTCCTTCCACCCAGCGTTCCCCCAAGTCTCCCGATAAAAATGATACCTCACTTGTGTGCGTAGGCCTAGCGCCCGCGACAGGAAATGCTCCAAAACACACCGTGGACACATCACATTTTTTGACAGAATACAGAGCTGTTTTTTGCAAAGTGCCTAGCTGTGGATTTTGGCCTCTAACTCAGCCGGCACCTAGGGAAACCTACCAACCCTATGCATTTTTGAAAACTAGAGACCTAGGGGAATCCAAGATGGGGTGACTTGTGGGGCTCTGACCAGGTTCTGTTACCCAGAATCATTTGCAAACCTCAAAAAGTGGCTAAAAAAACAAGTTTTCCTCACATTTCAGTGACAGAAAGTTCTGGAATCTGAGAGGAGCCACAAATTTCCTTCCACCCAGCGTTCCCCCAAGTCTCCCGATAAAAATGATACCTCACTTGTGTGGGTAGGCCTAGCGCCCGCGACAGGAAACGCCCCAAAACACAACGTGGACACATCACATTTTTTGACAGAATACAGAGCTGTTTTTTGCAAAGTGCCTACCTGTAGATTTTGGCCTCTAGCTCAGCCGTCACATAGGGAAACCTACCAAACCTGTGCATTTTTGAAAACTAGAGACCTAGGGGAATCCAAGATGGGGTGACTTGTGGGGCTCTGACCAGGTTCTGTTACCCAGAATCCTTTGCAAACCTCAAAAAGTGGCTAAAAAAACAAGTTTTCCTCACATTTCGGTGACAGAAAGTTCTGGAATCTGAGAGGAGCCACAAATTTCCTTCCACCCAGCGTTCCCCCAAGTCTCCCGATAAAAATGATACCTCACTTGTGTGGGTAGGCCTAGCGCCCGCGACAGGAAATGCCCCAAAACACACTGTGGACACATCACATTTTTTGACAGAATACAGAGCTGTTTTTTGCAAAGTGCCTAGCTGTGGATTTTGGCCTCTAGCTCAGCCGGCACCTAGGGAAACCTACCAACCCTATGCATTTTTGAAAACTAGAGACCTATAGGAATCCAAGATGGGGTGACTTGTGGTGCTCTGGCCAGGTTCTGTTACCCAGAATCCTTTGCAAACCTCAAAAAGTGGCTAAAAAAACAAGTTTTCCTCACATTTCGGTGACAGAAAGTTCTGAAATCTGAGAGGAGCCACAAATTTCCTTCCACCCAGCGTTCCCCCAAGTCTCCCGATAAAAATGATACCTCACTTGTGTGGGTAGGCCTAGCGCCCGCGACAGGAAATGCCCCAAAACACAACGTGGACACATCACATTTTTTGACAGAATACAGAGCTGTTTTTTGCAAAGTGCCTACCTGTAGATTTTGGCCTCTAGCTCAGCCGGCACATAGGGAAACCTACCAAACCTGTGCATTTTTTAAAACTAGAGACCTAGGGGAATCTAAGATGGGGTGACTTGTGGGGCTCTGACCAGGTTCTGTTACCCAGAATCCTTTGCAAAGCTCCAAAAGTTACTAATAAAACAAGTTTTCCTCACATTATGGTGACAGAAAGTTCTGGAATCTGAGAGGAGCCACAAATTTCCTTCCACCCAGAGTTCCCCCAAGTCTCCCGATAAATATGATACCTCACTTGTGTGGGTAGGCCTGGTGCCCGCAACAGGAAAAGATCACACAACGGTCAATGTTGGTCCTTACGTGAGGCAGCTGTTGACCCTGGGGTGATCCATTCCTGATGCAGGCACTAGGTGTAGGCACTCAAGTGGGGTAGTGTTTTTATCAGGACAGGTGAGGAGTCACTGGGTGGTAGGAATTTTGTGGATCCCAGGATATTCCTGTACTTTGTGTGACAGAAATGCGAGAAAAATAGAGTTTTTATTCACCTTTTCAGCTTTGCAGGGTATTCTGGGTAAGAAAACTTTGGGGAATCCACACAAGTCACACCTCTGTGGACTCCCCCGAATGTCTAGTTTCCAGGAATGTTTGGGTTTAGTGTGTTTCTCTATATGGCCGCCGAATCCAGGACCAAAAACACAGGTGCCTGCCTTACAAAACCAGTTTGTTTTGCCATAGATAATTTTGATGTCTCCACAATACGATTTGGGTGGTGGAATTTGGGGCTGAACTAAATTGGGGAGCTCCCAAGAGAGCACTCTCTCTCTCTGCTTGCCGCCGCATTCACCTGCTCTCTGGGTTGGGCTAACCCACTATTACCCAGTTGCACAAACAGCTTGCGAAGGGACAGCAGGACTGTCCTCATCACCTTCCTCATAATGTACTGGAAGAGGAGATATCGAATGGGACTCCTCCGACTGAAAAATCACTCCCAGAGTCTGCTCCATTGTCCTATCCCTCAGATGCTGCCTCAGTATCTGATATCTCAGTCTCTGATCCTATGTCAGAGCGGTCCTCTATAACCCGAGTGCAGGCAGCAGTCATCCATCAAGATGCCATCTCTGCTATTGGCTAAACTGTTGCTCTAAAACACTAGCCTACGTAGACAGTCACAAAATCGATGGTGTGTGTGAGATACGTGCAACAGTAGAGGCCACCTTACCTGCGCTTCTTCCCTCAATCAGCACGTTCTTTCAAGACACTCAAAAAACACCTTGTCACATACCATTCGTCACAGTCTTTAGCACCTCCTGCGCCCAGTCCAACAATCATTATTGGTGCTCCCACGCCCTCCTCCTAGGATTCCCTTATTACCACCCAGCAAAAGTGCCCTTCATCTCTCCATAGCCGCCCTCCACCCCGCACATACATTTCATTGGTATTATAGCGCAGGTAATGGCTGACTTTACTAATGTACTCAGCTATTTACATAAAATACAGATTTGCTCTTTGCAGTAGGCATATAAACCTTCTGCGCTTCTTTATGGCACTAAAACTGCCACTAGACAAGTCTGACCCTTTTCCCCCCAGGGAAACCACACACATATTGACAAAAGTGATATATATATATGACAGCCAACCACCTGAAACTCAACTCAAGCAAAACCGAAATAATCCTCTTTGGCCCACACAAAAACACCTGGGACCCCTCATGGTGGCCCACCACGCTAGGCCCTGCACCCACCCCCGCCACCCACGCACGCAACCTCGGCATCATCCTAGACTCCTCCCTCTCGATGACCCAACAAATCAACGCTCTCACCTCCTCATGCTTCAACACACTCCGTATACTGAAAAAAACATTCAAATGGATCCCCACAGAGAACAGAAAAACTGTCACTCACGCACTCATCAGCAGCAGACTTGATTACGGAAACGCCCTCTACGCCGGCACCACTCTAAAACTCAAGCGCAAACTACACGCATCCAGAACTCAGCAGCACGAATCATCCTCGACCTCCCCGGACACATCTCTCCACACCTCAAATCCCTCCACTGGCTCCCCAGTGACAAAAGGATCACCTTCAAGATCCTCATCCTCGCACACAAATCACTCCACAACACAGGCCCTGCCTACCTCAACGAGAGTCACCTTCCACACCCCTACACGAAACCTCCGCTCAGCTGACCTCTCTCTCGCCTCTGTCCCCCGCATCAAACATGCCACCACCGGGGGCAGATCCTTCTCCTACCTTGCACCCAAAACCTGGAACGCCCTCCCAACCCACCTTCGCAAGACCCAAAACCTACTTCTTTTCAGGAAGGGCCTCAAAACCTGGCTTTTCGAACAGTGAACCTCCCAGCTGTGCTGCGATCGGGGGCCAGGAAACAGTTTCAGAAGGCCTCGTAAGAAAGGGGAGAGTCTCCCCTTTCTTACGAGGCCTTTTGAAAGTTTTCCTGGCCCCCTGATCGCAGCTGTGCTGCGATCGGGGGGCCAGGTAACCTGAAAGTGTTTTCTGGCCCCCGGTCGCAGCACAGCTGCGACCGGGGGCCAGGAAACACTTTCAGGAAGGCCTCGTAAGAAAGGAGAGAATCTCCCCTTTCTTACGAGGCCTTCCCGAACGTGGGGAAGGCCGTTTTCTACATTGAAGCAGGTAGCGGCCTTAAGGCTGCTTCCTGCTTTGATGGGGAAAACACCTTTGTAACGTCAGCGCGCCTCACGGCGTGCTGACGTCACAAAGGGGCGGGTGGGGGGTGGGTGGGAGACACGGAAGCTTCCGTGTCTCCCGGGGAAAGGGAAAAATAAATAAAAAATCCTCGGGTGCGACGCACCCGAGGATTTATTAATACCCTTCCTGGTGTCGGCCACTGGTCGTGACCCGCACCAGGGAGGGTGTGTGGGCGTCGGCCAGTGGCTGACGCCCGCACCAAAAAGGTTAAGCCCACTCTAAACATTTATTCCACATGAGGGGTATAAAAGTAAAGGACAGAACAGAAAAAAAATGTGTAGGTGTTTCAAGCATTGTCTTCTCGCAGCTACCGATCGGGAGGAATGTAAAGACAGTCTATGCCATCATTTTTCCCGCAAATAGAAGACTCCACTGCATAAGTTGAGCCATCGCTCATTTGTGGAGACTGGCACTTATTTTTCAGATAATCACAGCTGGGCACCAGCACTCTTTCTTCTACAAATTAAGCACTGGTTCCTGAAGTTAGCAGAAAGTAAAAGCTTCTCGACTCCACAAGGAAGGTATCATCTAGAAACGGCCTAAATACCCCAAAAGCACTGCTTCAATTCAATATGATCCTAAGGCTGATGGTTAATTTTTGCCCAAAGTATTCTGTTTCTTCCTATCTGGAGCGTCATCAACCACCCCACTTTAGCAGCTTGAGCGGAGGGTGGTTGCCACTTGGCAGTTCATATCAACATAAAATATGTTTTTTTTTTCTCTTTTGGCTTTGATCGGAGACTGTTGGTCTTGAATCAAAAGCAAATAAATATCACTTATATGGGATAGTATGTTATCACTCTAAGGTTCTGGTGAACAAATAAAACGAGAACACGGATGGATGGGTGGATGTAAAGACCGAAGGAAAGATGGATTAGAATGGATGGTTGGATAGGGAAAATGAAGGATGGATGGACAAACGAAAGAAAGAACAATGAAAAAGCAAGAAACACTGATTAATTGAAGGAAGGAAATATACTGAAAAAAGGACGGTGAAAAAGAAAGAAATTTTAGAATTTACTCGGGTACACCAATCCCCTAAATGACTGCTGAGTTCGCTCACCAGGAATGCAGGCTCGCTGCTATTTAGGATATAGTTCAAAGTAGAGGGTATTTTATTTCTCCAGCTACTCCTTTGCATCCTATCACACAATGCATCCTTGTAGTGAGGTCGCATTTGAAGTGTTAATTAGGGGCACTAAAGATAAAACCAAGCATCATCTTCAGCTTCAAAATGCCTGAGTCACTGGATCCTTTCCACTTGACTAAACAAATCTTCGTCCGATATCTTAAAGAATTCTGCCTGGGAACTCAGTCAGAGGTGAATCCAGCCCAGCAGTATTTTAAGAGCTGCAATAGAGTCAACCTAGTTAATCCCTCAGTCCATCTTTAGTGAAAGGATAGGTGTGCGTTGGTCGAAATAAAAAACATTTAGCAAGAAATGGCTCTAGCGGACCTGAATTATTTCAGTTAGTATGTGCCTATTTCCCTACACTATAATGTAGAACTGAAATATATCTTAAACTGTGACCTATCACCCTCTGACGCATTGCAGCACTGCAACCTTGGTTGCTGCACCGCATTATAAATTAGTAACTATAACCCTTGGTCTCAAAGACCCTGACACACTGGGAAATGGTACATGAATCTCACAATGCCTTGAGTCCTATCTTTAGGAAGATGAGATGTAAGCTTCCATGGTTTGTCATTGACTCATTGCTCCATTAAGTTGAGAAATGTGGTTGTCCACTGGTATTCCCTTTCAACGTTTCCCTAGATAACCGAACGGTCCCTATGGTCCTTGGACTCCAGCTTTTAATCTTCCCAGGCTCCAGCACACACAGTAACAGAGATCCAAGAACTTTGTTTGACACCCTGCTACCTCCAGTGCAAAAAAAGCTGATGACAACATTTTGAAGGACACTCTTTGTTAATAACATATATATATATATATATATATATATATATATATATATATATATATATATATATATATATATATATATTGTACTGCTTTACCTAGAATAACTCCACTGGTTCTCAGTGCAGCAAAGGGTTCCATTAAAGAGCATGTGGACAACATTCTTAGCCTCCAGGGAAATCGATATGGAACAGTGAAATAGGTTGCCCCATTGACTTTGGCCAAACCCCTCAGCAGAAAAACCTGATATCACTTTATAAATTAAATCCAAGAAGTTTGGAGGCAAACCCTTTTCAGCACTGGACAAACAATTGAACAATTGAGGGGCAGAGCCATGATGGCAGCAGAGTCGGATGCTACTTGAGTGAGCTCTGCACTGGCCCGCAATATAATGCTGCAATATCCTCTCTGATCCATGGTCAGTGCCCGTTAATCTGCCCCTGCTGCCTGTGCTAGCTGCACTGTTGTGGATGCCAAACTTTAGATGGAGCTCGCTGCCTAGAGAGGCCACCATTGCCTTAGAGAGCTGTGAACCGGTAGGGCCGCAGACCCAGTTGTGGCTGCTCCTGGACACATGTTATTGCCTGCTGCTGTGCGCCTCCTTCTGGCCTGAGGATCACCCTCACTTCCGTTGGGGGCCAATGAGACTTACCTGATGACGGAAGCTGGAGCCTCCGTGACGTGCCGTTAATCTGCCCCTGCTGCCTGTGCTAGCTGCACTGTTGTGGATGCCAAACTTTAGATGGAGCTCGCTGCCTAGAGAGGCCACCATTGCCTGAGAGAGCTGTGAACCGGTAGGGCCGCAGACCCAGTTGTGGCTGCTCCTGGACACATGTTATTGCCTGCTGCTGTGCGCCTCCTTCTGGCCTGAGGATCACCCTCACTTCCGTTGGGGGCCAATGAGACTTACCTGATGACGGAAGCTGGAGCCTCCGTGACGTGCCAGGAGTGAGTCACATGAAGGCTCTGATTGTCCTTGCTGCCAGGGCAGGCTCATGGCCTGTGCTGACTGCTGGAGCCCACTGAGAACCTGAGGTGCAGCGACTGGGTCAGGCACCTGTGATAAAGCAGAGACTCGGGCACAGGAGTCCCACAGGCATCACGTGGAAGGTGAGGGGGGATATTTCTGATGCCCTCAAACCCGCATGTGCTACCATGTGGGCTTTGCCAGCTATATCTTGCCGGAGGCATCGGCCTGCCCCTGAGGCAACACATTCTTGCATCATCTCTACCCTCCTTCCAGTAGCCTGTCAGAGAGTGAGGTCCCGGTTGGTGATTAGAGTTGGGGGATCTGTGGCTGCTGCCCACCACCCCTGGAGATGATGCAGGTACTTTCAGGGCATATGTGATTGGGACACCATGACGCAAAGGAACAGCAGGGAGTTGTGAGAGAGGGTCTGATACTGTGTGGCCCCGAAATGGTGTTCGTCTGATGGTTTACAGGGAATCCTGAGCCACGCCTGGTTGAGTCGGTGCCATAGGTCACCAGAAAGACCATGCCGGGTCGGTCCCCCCGTGCGGATAGTGCTACATGCGCTACACCCGGACAGCACCTGAAGGGGAAGTACCCCTCCAGGACTTTCCTTACTCTGTAAGGGGTCAGAGTTTCCTTACTCTGTAAGGGGTCTGAGATCTTGTGAGCGATGTCCAGTGCCCAGCTTGCTAGGGGACTGGAGGCTGCAAGCCTCTGCCCTGTCTGGGAGGCCGTGGGGTGATTGTGTCTCCTGTTCTGGAGGGCGCCATTTGCAGGAAACACCACTGACTGCTTCCCTTCCATTGCTTGTCCCCCTGAGGATACCAGAGGGTATCCAGCCCAAAGTATATGCCCCATCGGGACTGTGGTTGGTCATGTTCAACAGAGGGGAGGTGATCGCCGTGGCGCAATGGTGAGAGATAAGGACCCTAAGCCCCCATCGGGGGAAACGGGATCATAACATGAAATAAGTAACCCCCCACTTGCACCGGACCCTTCCCCCCTGGGAATACCTGACAATGCTGCCCTCCTCTTGGTGATACAGTCTTCCATGGAGGCCCTGGATTTGGGAAGCACGATCGGAGGTCTCCTTTTTAAGGCAGGATCTCCTCAATGTGGCAGAACAGGTTACATCAGCTGAAACCAGAATATCGGACCTGGAAGATACAGTTTGTGACCTGCGCCATGAGATGACAAAGACCAAGACCATTAAAAACGATGTTTTGTGGCACTTAGAGGATGCAGAGAACCAAGCCAGAAGAAACAATCTGAGATTCGTGGGGTTCCCAGAGGGGGTTGAGGGCACAAACATGCTTAACTTTCTGGATACCTGGATACATCACATCATACCACCTGAGAAGTTGTCCGCCTGCTTTGTGATTGAACGTGCCCACTGGGTCCTCAGGGGAAAGCCTCCACCCATGGCTCACCCAAGGTCTGTGACAGCTCGCTTCTTAAAGTTTCAGGACCAAGATCTGATCTTGGCAGAGGTGTGCAAATTAGGGGAAGTCCAGCATGAGAACGCTAAAATTATTATCTTCCCAGATTGTACCAGGGAGGTCCAGAAGCAACAGCGCACCTTTGATTCTGTGAAGGCCAAGCTGCGGAACCTCCGGTTACAGTACATGCTCCTCTTTCTGGCCAAGATGAAGGTTCTGTTCCAAGGAAAGGTGCTCTTCTTTCAAACCCTAGGAGGAGCACCCTAAACTGTCCAGGAGAGGGGGCAGGAAATGGGCCTGTGTAACACTGGAAGGGAGGGTACCCGTCTGATGGACTGGCTGCAGCCCAGAAGGAAAAGCCAGAGGAGAAGGCGAGGAGGTGGTGGTACGCCATGGCAGCCACCAAGGTCAATGGAGAGAGGTGGTGACTTGTCAGACTCTGAGGGTGTCCCGATTGCAAAGACCAGGAAGAAAAGCAGAGTCAGTAGTCACACAAGAAAAACAACACATGGTGGTACAGATGAGGACCAATAGACAGGCTTGGAGATGCTTCATCCATTGGCAGCAGCCATTGCCCACTTGGAACAAAAGCAGGAACCAGCCCCTTTGACCGCAGGGGCCTTTGAGACTGGCGCTGGCAATGTGACTGTGGAGGCAGAGCTGTGATCCAGGGATGGAATGGGTTTGCTTGGCCATCTGCAGAAGGCTTCTTGAGTCTGAGCAAGACATTTCTCTCTTTTATATCCTTTTTTCTGTGTTACTGGATAGGGGTCTCCGCTAACAGGGGTGGTTGACTCCGGCTGTTCTTTAGTGGTTAAGAACTAATGGTTTGAGAACTATGCGAGTAACTCTGGTTACCAGATTAACTTGGATAAATAAATCCATCCTATATACTCCGAAAGGGGAGTTGTAATGTCACTCCCTACCTCAATGCCTTCAATGCAAGCAGGAGGGTTTTAAATGCCTAGGTATATACATGACACACAAGGCGGACCTTTGCCATGCCTGCAACTAGGGGAAAGTGATGAGGGCATGCCGGGATGAAATGTAAACAGGGAGGGGCCTTCTCCTTACACTGATGGGGCGCGCAGCCATGTTTAAAATGATCTCCTTCCCAAGGTTTCTGTATGTTCTACAAAACACACTATTGAATACCCCCAGAGATTTTCACAACCATTGTGAGGTACTTGCGTCTCTTTCTGTGGGAGGGAAAACACTCTATGAGAACCCTTATAACGCTACACTGTAACCAGTATAATGGGGATTGTCCCTTCCGGACCCGGAAGCATATTTTTGGGCAGCCCATCTTATCAATATCAATGATTGGATGTTTGCTCTGCTAGGCCACTCCACATTTCGACTGGAAGGGTCTCACAATGAGAGGGAAAATCTTGCCTTCATTTTCTTTATGGACGGGTGTCCCTGATTGCTTGGGCTAAAGTTTCAACTCTCCTGGGATGGCACTGCTGGCCCACAAGGGAGACTTACCTGTGGGAGGGTCATTGGGTGCCAGAGCTCAGAAAAATGATGGGCTTTGAGGCATGGGACTGCATTGGGATTTTCAAGTTAGGGGACTTGCTGGAGGGTGGAGACATAAAGCCTGTTATATTTCTTCAAAAAGAGTTTGTTCTAAGTAAGATGCAGTTCCTGCAGTACGCAGGGTTATGTCATGCATGGAGGGTATCCCAGGGGAGGAGATCCCGGATTACACCCCGTTAGAAAGCAGACTATTAATAGAAGAATTGGTAAGGGGTGAGGTATCAATGACGTATAAGACATAGCAACAACAACATGCCTGACACTCTTATTAGACTAGGTTGTTGATGGGTGGAGGACCGGTCGAAACTGGAGGATGTTGACTGGGAGGCAGCACTGAAGTTCCCGCAAGAAGTGGCAATTAGGTTGTGACTCTGACTGATCAAATTTAAGACCCTGAACAAGATATATTATGATAGACAAAGTTTACATGCTATGGGAAAGGGAAAACATCTGCATTATCTGAGATGCTGGTGGGCAACTGGCTCCTTCCTCCATACGATCCTCCATATGATCTAGGGGTGTCCACTCATCCAGGAATATTGGGTAAAGATTGTGGATAAACTTGGGGAGGTATTGTTGGAACAGATCCCAATGGACCTTACGTTAATTCTTCCAGGAATTTTTAATAACATAGAAATGCCCCACGCTAAGCTACTGTTTTGGGGTCTTGGCATGGTAGTGACCAAAATGAATATTGCTCACCTGCGGGGATCAGAGATGAATCCAACAATAAGGGAATGGAGAAGAAAAATGGATGTATTTATGATGGTGGAGAAGGTTACATATGCCAGCAGAGGCTGTCCCCAGAAATTTCGTAAGGTTTGGGGGGCTGGATAGTTCCACTCCTTAGATATGCTGATTGATGGGGAAACACAGATCATTGAGGTACACTGATATGGAAGGATAGTGTGGGAACTCTGGACTTTTGGAGTGGGACACACAATGGTGGACACAACAATAATCGTAACTGTATTTACCATGGTGGTTGAGTGTCTGTGGGTGGGGGTACTGTTGCTTTCTTTTTTGCAAATTGGCACTGTACACATATTGGTGACTTACTGAGTGATACGTCATTGGTTATTTTATACGCTGCTAGAAAATAAAAAACAAATATATATTTTTTTTAAACAAACTATTGAACAATTAATTCAGTCCCCACCTGAGAGTCTAAGCCAGCATTTTAGTCTTCAGGAGAACTCTACAGATCAGCCATGTCAAGGATGTCTTCAACCCACACTGACTCAACCACAGGAACTCCTTTTCCTTCAGAAAGGGTGCATTCCCCAACCTTGAGCACCCTTAAAAGGGCACTGCACATTTATCTGAATGGTACTGTAGTAGGAGGACATTTGCAAGGACCTTTTCACACACATCGTTCTGTGCTGAGAATCAGTCTTAAAATGGAACATTCCGCACTTTAAAAACACTGAAATCAGTAAATTAATAGGTAGGTCCCATCCTTAATGCATCTTATATTTTGCTGGACATGTTTGCATTCTTAACAATGGCACGCAGAATAACGTTTGTTTCACTGCCATCTTAAATTGCAACTCCCAGTTCAGAATGCGGTGTTGTAGTAGATGTTGTCTTGGCAGATAACAGAAGGACTTTAAATATATGCTCTCTGCGGCAGAATAGTTTGCATGCATTTAGAGTTTGCACCACGTTAGCGTAGTGAGAGTCTGCCCAATATACACATCAATGGTACCATTCTGCCTCCAGATCTAAACTGTAAGAACACCGATGAGTGCTGTAAAAAGAGTAAGGTACTCTTCTTAAACAAGAAAGTCTATTTATGATACACATAAAACCAAGTCACAAAGTAATAAAATGAATGGACCCTTTCCAATTCAAACGTATTCAAAAATTCCTTCTGATATTCTTGAGTTGTCTCACCAGAATATTGCTTTCCCTAATATTCAGATAAAACGTTTGTATAATCTATTTGCAGTCCAAGCATAAAAAACAATATATTCATTCTAGGTAAATCTGGGGGAGGCATACAGTTAACATGCCAAACATCAGCCTACACTTGTAACTTCCACTGGCCCAGGACATACACTCACATGTCAAATAGAGCAAGGATGAACAGGTGAACAATGAGCTTCATCTCATACCTCTGCTTTGACTAGAGGAAAACCCTTAGGTCTTGACTGCTAGTCACAATGGTATTTTACTAGAAGTATCTTCGTGACTGTGGAGTCTATGCACATAAAAAAATAGGACTGTCCTATAATTTTTCTTTACAGAACGTCTATATAGACTGAATGTCCTTTATCCAACAAACACTAAATAACTCCCCTAGTCATATTACCACATATCACATAATGATCTCAGGCCAACAATACTTTTAGATTCACATGTCTCAAAGCCCCCCATGGGTGTAATCTAAAAGCTCACCGGTACCTATCCCCCAGACAGAACCCGGCTTAAATCATTATAATAATAAATACCTAGTTCTCCCAGCCTCCTTTTTTCCCAAAAACAAATTGCCATCATTTTTCATCATAACTTCAAGTAAAAAATTAAGTCTATAATGTTGTCATCCTTCGGCATCCTCTTTCTTTAATATAATGAATTCACTCGAATTTCCTAAAAATAGCAAGAGCCCACTAGGTCAAATTTAATTTTAACAGATCTATTTCCAGTATGTCAGTCCCTGGTGCCATCCTTGTCTAATGTTTGCAATGTATAGGAACAGCATTTTCCAGGGAAAGGTGTTTCATAGATTGACCGTCCTTGTTTTCAAATTCATATGACTTAATGTAATTTGATTCACAGATTCTGAGTTCACTGGTGGGGTTACTCTGAATCGGAAGAACCCTGGGTTAGTGTAGTGAAAAGCACAAGCAAGTGGGGCCTGAATAGCCAAATTTCAAGTATCCTTTGAAATTAAGGAACATCCAATATGAAGTAAAGCATTTCAATACCATGTGGCCAAGAACTAGCATATACTGCTGCAATTCATGCTTTAGAGAGTCTGGGAACATGGAGTTCAGGGTAATGTGGAATATTCACTGATTCGATGAACATATATGACATGTTGGGGATTAGCGCTGCCCGATGGACAAAGCACATTGGGGGTCATTCTGACCCTGGCGGTAATTACCGCCATGGCGGAGGTTGGCGGTAGCACCGCCAACAGGCTGGCGGTGCTCCGCCGGGCATTCTGACCGCGGCGGTACAGCCGCGGCCAGAAGCGGAAAGCCGGCGGTGTACCGCCGACTTTCCGCTGCCCATGGGAATCCGCCATGGCGGCGCAGCTTGCTGCGCCGCCATGGGGATTCTGACAGCCCATACCGCCATCCTGTTCCTGGCGGTTCACCCGCCAGGAACAGGATGGCGGTATGGGGTGTCGTGGGGCCCCTGGGGGCCCCTGCAGTGCCCCTGCCAATGGCATGGGCACTGCAGGGGCCCCCGTAAGAGGGCCCCACAAAGAATTTCAGTGTCTGCTTTGCAGACACTGAAATTCGCGACGGGTGCAACTGCACCCGTCGCACCTTCCCACTCCGCCGGCTCCATTCTGAGCCGGCTTCCTCGTGGGAAGGGTGTTTCCCGCTGGGCTGGCGGGCGGACTTTCGGCGGGCGCCCGCCAGCCCAGTGGGAAAGCCAGAATGACCGCCGCGGTCTTTTGACCGCGGAGCGGTCTTTCGGCGGGAACCGCTTGGCGGGCGGCGACCGCCGTCCGCCGCGGTCAGAATCACCCCCATTGTCTTGAAGAAAGATCTGGTGTAAAGAGCAGCTAGTGTAGCTTCCTTTTGGTAATGCTGAGTTATAGAGTCTTGCTCTACCCCAATCAAGCATGAGTCCGCATGGTGCTAAGGATAAATGAGGAGTCACGTTTGCTGCCCATATTGCTCGTGCTACGCAGTGGTGTACTTGTCCATTTCTCTAAATCAACCTTTGCACACGGGGCTAATTGATGTCACTGGCTTACTTATAAAACCCCAAGTCATGTGATCAAATCACCCTTGCCTGAGGGTCCCTTTAGATGTTATCCATCATTGGTTGCATGTTACAACTACATTATATTTAGTAATGGGACATTGCTAGGATTAGTAAAGTAATTTTAGTCGACATATACCCCATGTATGTTTAATAGTTCAGATTAATTTCATGAGCTTGAGTTTAGATACAGATGCTCCTTCATAATGTGATAGAGTTTCAGACCTTTCCTCTGGCAGCCAAGATCGATTTGATGATAGTTAGCCCTGTCTGTAATGGCAAAACAGTGAACTGCTAAAGGTCCCAGCATGATTACCAGTGGTGTAGATTAATTCAGGCAATCAACTCCTTGTCTTTTGTGTGCTATCTGCGTGAGTCTCACTAGCTAGGAGGTTTATACCCAGACATGGCTTTCAAACGTGCGGTGGCACAGAACTCAAGCTGCATCTCACTTAAGGTGCCCTTCACTTTCGAAACTGGTCTGTGGTTGCTCCCCCCCTCCCCCATTCTGGGGGAAAGTGGTCTAACAGTTCATATTGGATTGTTCCTTTTAGAGGGAGGAGATGGATGGTCCCTAGCTGTAATTTCACAGGCGAGCTAAAAAAAAAAAACTGACTGGAACACAGTGCAGAGTAATTACCAGTGGCTGAGATTAATTTGAGCATTCAAATCTACCCTTTTCATCCTTTTTTTCCTACTTAGACTTTCAGAAACAAGCACTGAAAAATGTTAAAGAAAGGCTCAAATATCAAAACCTCATCAGAATCTGTAGTGCCTACCAACACAAAGACTGCCAGCCTCGTGGTGGCGGTCAGATTGCCAAGGGTGTGGTGGTCCAACCGCCACATTATGAGGTTGGTGAGCAGACCGGCCAACCTACTGCCATCCCCGCCAGGATCCCATATCCAGATGGGCTGACGGCGGTCTTGGTTGTAATCAGCAAGGGCGGCTCTGGAGTCATCACTGCCCTGCTGATTACAACCTTGTTCTCCACCAGCCTTTTCATGGCAGTCTGACCGCCATGAAAAGGCTGGCAGAGAACAAGTTCAGGAGGCCACATAAGTCCCCCTGCCCAGCAACCTTGAAATGCGCACTGTCTGTCTCATTCTCAATCTCCTGGGTAAGAAACATCCAAGGCCCATCACCATGAATAGTAGTTAAAATATTTAAGATGTAATAACTTTTATGGCAAGCAATAACCCTGGAATTTCATGTAACCACCTGATCTTGTAATCATAACAAAATTCCTTCATATAAGTCCAGGGTCCATTCACAATTTACAGTGATCCTCTGTTCAAGACTGAAATCTTTCACTCATTGGAAGAATACCACATGCAGATGCAATTATTAGTAGCTACTCACTTAGCAGATGACTCACAAAGGGAATTGTAAATCTAGACAAGCTGAAGAACTCTTTCTCACAGATGCTGTTTTAACCATTTTCTCCTATTCAGAAAAGCCAGCAGTAGTACCTCCGGACAGCTGTCAGTTGTCGTTTCTGATGAGTACTACTGAGCGAATCATGATTTTTTAAAGTTGCCATTTTCCCAGTGCAGAATTGTCCACAATCTATCATTCCAAACTACTGCAAGGCAGCCCGATATGTGACTGCACATTTGTTCTCTTTTTCTCCAGAGGGAAATTATATTTACCATTGGAGAAACTTCTTCCTCTCTCCACTAAGTTTGGAACCGAACCATTCCACTTCCACCATGGAAGGGGAGTTGCTTTATCCCTCTGCTGGATTTAAACTAACCAGCTTCTCGATGGGAGAGGGTTGGACAGTTGTTTAAGAATACCCACAAACTTAAAAGTTTATGCCCAATCACAAACTGACAAGGCAAACCATGCTATGTAATCTCCTTCCCTAAACTTTACATGAGGTCTATTACTGTGCAATTATAGTATTACACTACTATCTGGTTGGTAGGCTTTTATGAATGTTGACTGTCTTATATACCTGATTTATGAATGCAAATGGCTTCCTGAACCTGGCACTTGGTCTATTACATTTCATTGATAGAAAGAGCAGTGTGGTCAAAATCCCACCGAACGTATCACCTATACCTCAAAGAGAGCATTAAAATCTATTACTATCACAATCACACTAGTCTTTCTGTGCTATTTGTATTAGTATAGCATCAAGAATAGAAAAAACTTAGTAATCAGCCCCTTTCTATCAACTGTTTTTCATATTATCAGCATCGCCCGCTAACCACTCTTAAAGAAGACAGTTGAATATATTCTGAAGATGCAGGATTTTCTATAGTCAATGCTTTTATTAGGACTAAAACCCCAATTAAAAGACCTTTTTATGGAATACCTTTAGGTCCATGTAATGAACACCACAAGCCCTCTGATGCTAAAGACCAAAGTTCTTGGAACCAATGTGCATGAGCTTAGTTAACAAATAGGTTACAAATGAGAACCTTCAGTTTTGAGGTAAGGCCTGCAGTATTCCAGGTCATGGCTCTTACAGATCACTTTTGAGGGTCATCTGGTTTAAGTATTGGGCATAGTAATGACTGGAAGGAGCCTGATTCCTGTCAGTCTGGCCTATTCCTTATGCAATTATTTTGTGTCTAAGCATGACCTTTTTATGTTGGGGAAGGGCACTGATTTTGTTGTTACACTAATAATTATACATATTAAGGACTCTGTTAGCTGGATATTTTACTCCCTATTGTGGGGCTGTTTTAATCTTTAGAGCTACTAATGAGTGGAGTACCGCTTCGGATCTTGCTCATCCTGGTCGGGCCAAGATAAGGGCAACCCCTTCCAGTAGCCACTGTGCTGCAGGCAAGATGGAAGCCTAAGCAGTCCATGCCCTCCAGAAGGAGCTCCAGAGAAAAAACCACAGGGAAAAACCTCCAGAAGGGAGCTCGAAAAGATCAGAAAGGCACAGTAGAATTCAGGACTCCAAGAACTGCAACATCAGGACTCTACAAGAAAAAGCAGACAGGAACAATCCACAGCAGAAACACACAAGAGAGAGGAACACCACTAACCAGAGTGTTGCAACGCAGAGAAGAAAGAAACTCAAGCTCCTTATATACCAGAAAACAGAAAGTGAGCAACCAGGAAAAAGGAAAAACGCCATATTAAGTTGGGAAAGTGTCAGAGAAAAAACTGAGCAAAAAACCATCTTGAAAAAGGACTAACAAAAGGAGAGAACAGTGCATGTTAGGAAGAGCAAGCATTCTTGGACAAAGAAAGCATGGCTCCCAAGACCAAAGAACAAACAGCCCAGAACCAAATGAACAGATAAGTATTAAACATGCATCGCAGTGGCCACCCCCAATGGAAGAACAGAGCATGCAGTGACTACGGCGAGATCCGCAGCCCGACCTTGGGCCGCCCAACCTCGCTGCCACACAAGAAAAGGACACTGCAGCCAAACAAAATGCCCACGGCAGACCCAACGAGCTGAAAATCAGACAGTGGGCCTCCCCGTGGGATGGGAATGGAGCGCCAAGGGGATTACAGACCTGCAACGTAACAACTAAGCCACCTGCTAGTGATTCATTATCAAGTACTACATCCACAAATTACCTTGTCATGCCTAGCAAGAGTGTTTGTCCGTGGGCTTTATTTATCCTAAAAATATAAAGTCCGTTAGTTTCTTATAACATTCTTAAACTGGCTTATGTAATCAACTATTTTATTTATTTTATGTGTTTAGTGAAGTCAGAATGGCAAGATGGACAACATTCATTTGGCATTGATTGTTTTCTGCATTTTCTTTTATTGCATGCTTTGTAAGCAAGAATCATGGGTGTTCAATGCCATTTAAGTCACATAATTTTGATCAATAATGTAATTGTCTATTCTGTCACATACTGCAATGTTTTATGCATGTTTAGCTGGCAATGATATTCAATAGAGGGTTATGTGGTCATGTCTTCTTATTAACTTGGCCTGCAATTTGACTAGGAAGACCCAGTAATTGGGTAGAACTACATTTTGAATGAAAAAGGATAAAGCTATTGGTTGCGGCTTTAACTTTTTATCTTTCCTTTATAGTTAATCATAAATAAGTTAATTTGCATAATAATTTACTAAAAGTAAAATGTGTTCTTCCTTTATTGTCCTGCTGCCAAAAGTCCACTTTCCTCAGAAGTACAGTTCCTGCTTCAAGTTGGCAAATTACATAATGGTAAGCAAAAGATCCCACTAAGTAACATGAAGTGCTCAGTGGTTCAACTGAAAAATAATGATTGCACTGCAGTGCTAAGGGGTGAACTGGCACATGCTCATAAATAATACTATTTCAGGGCTTCTCTGTCTGTCCAAGACGGAACATTCAATAGGTTTGGCCATGTTCCAGCAGAGATAGTCTACATCTCAGTCTACCATTCTTCAAATTTTGGCACTGACTATTCTGCTTTTTTCTGTAGTTTAAATATCCTGAAGCTACTAGAGTTGGGTGTGAAACACAGAAATGTCTAAGACTGAAGCCACCAACAATTGATGATTTCCACTAGGGGCTCTCTGTATGTATCAGCTACTCAAAAGTTTTAAACGCCTAAGGGCAAGTCACGAACTGCATGTTGTGGTCCTGTAGTGGTACTACAATTGTACTATTAAAGTACTACAAGTGCTATTCAGAACCTAATGTAAATCTCAATCTTCACCTCCCCTATTTTATTTATAGGGAGATGCCCACACATGTAACTTTAATACTTAGTAGTAAATGTGGGAGGGGGTTAGTGAGGGGAAAGGGCAAGTTCAGAGAGAGACATGCAGCACCCACAAAATAGTAAGTGCATTGCTGTTCAGAAACAGCACATCTAAAGTTACTATAGCTAAAATGGAACACAAAACAGTAGCAAATTATACCAGCTAATAGCTGGAGTGATCCAGACATCACACATAGACGTCCATAGGTACTGTAAAACCCTCCCATTTACTTTAATATTTTGTATGTTAAATAACATAACTTAATTTTATATATTTATTTTAAATATAGTACATAAATATAAAATGATACAGCATTAACGTCTATGAAATAAAACTTTAATTAATTCAATTATATCAAATTAAATAGAAATGTTCTTCTAAAGTTTACATTAAAAATAAATCCCCATCTAAAGCAAAAACATATATTATGCATTAATACATTTTTTTAATTGATGCATAAAATAAATTAAACCTCTTTTAAATTCTGATAAAAATAATTGTTACATTATTTCATAACTAAATAATAAATATGTTGTATTTTTAGATTTGTTTAAATTAAATTATATTTATTTATATCTTTAAGTATTTGAAATAATTTTATTTGATTTAACATTACTTCAAATGTAGTTTTATTTTAAGTTACAGCCTTCATTATTTTCTATAGAAGGGCGTTGTAGGAGTAGTAGTTGGCCATGTTGGGCTGGACTTACTACTGTTTCTTTTTAGCAGCTGCAATTTACAACCGCAAATTTGCTCCACCCTTTTTTCAGGAAGTGGTGATGAGTAAGTCAGCACTTTTGAGTAACTCTACTTTAAGTTTTTGTGAATAGCCAAAAGAAGTAAATTTACGCAAAAGTATAAGAGTTAACTTACATGTGTAAATTACTCACAAGAACATGTTCCTTTTGTGAATAACCCCACTAGGGTTCAATTAACAAAGGTGTTTTTGTATGTATACTTATGTTTCTAGCTAAAATACCTTAATTTAGGGATCCACAAAAAGATACCTGGCAGGTGGAAATGAATTTACCCCTACAGAGTTCTTCCACAATGAGTTCATATAAATTTGCAGCAGTAAAAACCATGCAAGGGGTGGAAAGTGGGCAGAAAAGGCATGGTTATACTTGTAAGTATAAAATGCCCACAAGCTTCTCCATTTCTTTTATTCTGATCACCCTTTCCCACCTAAGAAATAGCCAAAAACTTACTCAATCAATCAATCAAAATTTTTTATAGAGTGCGCTACTCATCCGTGATGGTGTCAAGGCGCTGGGGGGGGGGAGGAGGGTGAGGGGGGCAGGGGGTCAGGTGGGTCCCTGTTCGAACAGCCATGTCTTGAGTTTCTTTCTGAAAAGCAGGAGGTCTTGGGTCTTGTGGAGGTTGGTGGGGAGGGAGTTCCAGGCCTTGGGGGCGAGGTAGGGGAAGGATCTGCCTCCTGTGGTGGTGCATTGAATGCAGGGGACTGTGGCAAGTGCGAGGTCGGCAGATCGGAGGTGGCGGTTGGGAGTGTGGAAGTTCACTCTTTCGTTGAGGTAGGTTGGGCCGGGGTTGTGGAGGGGCTTGTGTGCGTGGATGAGGATTTTGAAGGTGATCCTCTTGGCGATGGGGAGCCAGTGAAGGGATTTGAGGTGTGAAGAGATGTGTTCATGGCGAGGGAGGTCCAGGATGAGGCGTGCAGCTGTGTTCTGGATTCTCTGGAGTTTGCTTTTGAGTTTGAGTGCGATGCCGGCAGAGAGGGCGTTTCCGTAGTCTAGCCTGCTGCTGATGAGTGCATGGGTGACGGTCTTTCTGGTCTCTATGAGAATCCATTTGAAGGTTTTTTTCAGCGTGCGGAGCGTGTTGAAACAGGAGGAGGTGACGGCGTTGATTTGCTGGGTCATGGAGAGAGAGGGGTCCAGGATGATGCCAAGGTTGCGTGCGTGGTTTGCGGGGGTAGGTGCGGGGCCTAATCCGGTGGGCCACCAGGAGTGGTCCCATATGGTTTTGTTGGGGCCAAAAATGATTATTTTGGTTTTGTTGGAGTTGAGCTTCAGGTGGTTAGCTGTCATCCAAGTGGCGGTGTCAAGGTGTGCAGAGTGGAGGTTGGTTTTGGCGATAGTAGGGTTTCAGGTGAGGGAGATGATGAGTTGGGTGTCGTCTGCGTAGGAGAAGATGGTGATTCTGTGTGGTCTGGGGATGCTGGCGAGCGGGGTCATGTAAATGTTGAAGAGGGTGGGGCTGAGGGAGGATCCTTGGGGGACACCGCAGATAATTTTGGTGGCAGTGGAGTGGAAAAGAAGGAGGCGGACTTTTTGGGTTCTGTTGGTGAGGAAGGAGGTGAGCCAGTATAGGGCTTTGTTTCGAATCCCTGTGTTATGGAGGCGTGTGCGGAGTGTATGGTGGCAGACAGTGTCAAAGGCCGCGGAGAGGTCCAAGAGGATGAGTGCGACGGTCTCGCCCTTGTCGACTCTGGTTCTGATGTCGTCAGTACATGCGATGAGGGCGGTTTCCATGCTGTGGTTCTTGCGGAACCCGGACTGGGAGGGGTCGTTATGTTGTTTTCCTCAAGGAAGTGGTATAGGCGGGTGTTTACTAGTTTTTCAGCGACCTTGGCGGGGAATGGGAGGAGCGAGATGGGGCTGTAGTTGGAGAGGTCGTCCGGGTCAGCTTTGGGCTTTTTTAGGAGTGCAGTGATTTCTGCATGCTTACAGGGGTCTTGGAAGGTGGCGGTGTCGAAAGAGGTGTTGATTATGTCGCGAAGCTTGGGGGTGATGGTTGGGCTGGCTTTGTTGTAGATGCGATGGGGCAGGGGTCGGAGGGGGATCCAGAGTGGATGGAATTCATTGTTATTTCAGTTTCTTCGTCGGTGGTTGGGGCCCAGGTGGTTAGTAGGTTGGAGGGCTGTGAGGGGGGTCTGTGTTGGACGGGTGGGGTGTGTGTGTGGTGGGTGTGTGTGGTGTGAAACTATTGTGTATTTCTAGGATTTTGCGGTGGAAGTAGTTTGACAGGGAGTCGCAGAGGAGTTGTGTGTGCGTGGGGTCTATGTTGCTGGCTTTGGGTTTGGAGAGCTCTTTGATGATGGTAAAGAGCTCTATGCTGTTGTGGGAGTTAGTGTCTATGCGTTCCTTGTAGTATGCTCTTTTGGTGGTACGTATGAGTTGGTGGTGATTACGAATTGAGGTTTTGAGGGTGGAGAAGTTAGTGGTTGAGTGTTCCTGTCGCCAGGCTTTTTCTGCTTTGCGGCATTTGCGCTTGGAGTCTTAGAGTTCAGTGGTGAACCATGGGGCGTTCTTGATGTTGCAGGTGGTGATGTTTTTTCTGAGGGGGGCGAGTGAGTCTGCGCCGATGGTAATCCATTTTGGGAGGTTGTGGGCAGCAGTGTTGGGGTCATTGGTGTGGGCGGGGGGTTCTGTGCTAGTTGGGAGTTCAGGTGTTCTGTGGGGATCCTATCCCACAAGCGGTAGGGTGTGGTGTGTTGGTGGTGATGTGTGGGGGGTTTGGCGAAGGAGAAGTAGACGCAGTGGTGGTCGGTCCAGTGGAGTTCGTGAAAATTGCATCTAGTGTGTGACCTGCTGAGTGTGTGGGTGATGTGACCAGTTGTTTGAGTCAGAGGTTGGTGAGGTTGTCTAGGAGGGAAGAGGAGTTGTGGTCTTGAGGGTTCTCCAAGTGAAAGTCGAAATCATGTAGTCTGTGGAGATGAGTGTGTGAAGGCTGATGGTGTCGGCGATGGTGTCGCAGAAGGGGGTGTGTGGCCCTGGGGGTCTGTATATGAGTGTACCTCTGAGGGTGGTGTTGTTTATGTGGATTAGGAAGTGCATGTGTTCTGCGCGGCTGAGGGTGTTGTGTGTGTTGGTGGTGACCTTGATGGTGTCTTTGTGCAGGATGGCGATGCCGCCTCCTGGTTTGTTTAGGCAGTCTTTGCGTTGGAGTTTGTACCCTTCAGGGGTGGCTGTGGCTGTGGCTATGTCGGGCTCAGGTGAGTGGTTTGTCCAGGTTTCCGTGAGGAAGAATGTCAGGTGAGTGTGATGTGATGAGGTCCCAGAGTTCTATGGCATGATTGTGTAGGGATCGGGTGTTTAGGAGTAGGCAGTTGAGATGGTTGTGGGGGGTGCTGTTGTTGTGTTGTGTGATGGTGTTGGTGTGGGTGCTTGTGGTGTTGTTGTGGGTTGTGGAGGAGTTGTTGTGGAGTGTGTTCTGGTTGTGGGTTTTTTTGTGGTGGGGGCTGTTGGGGTTTGCGAGGGTGTGCGGGAGTCTGTTGCATTGAGGTTGTGGTGTTTGGTGTGGGGGCGCTGGGGTTGGTGCGGGGTGTGTGGGTGTTAGAGGTGTGAGAGGTGGAGCAGGAGGATCGGCAGGCGTAGCAGGTGAAGGGTCCCTGTGTTTGTGTGGGGTTGGTTTGGGTGCATGCGGGCGTCGTCCTGGGTTGAGGGAGTGGAGTGTGTTTGTGGAGTAGTGTTGTCTGGGCGGGTCTTGGCTGGGGGGACCAGGGGGACTGACGCTGGTCGCGGTCCAGGCGCGGACGGGCGCAGACGGGCTTGCCTCTGACGCACCAGTGGCGCAGCCGCACAGCGGCTGCCATTAAGAGGGTGGGGAGGGAGGGCGGAGCAGCTGGGAGGAGGGAGGGAGGGCCAATGGGTGTGCGTGGGGTGGGGCCGCAGGGGAGGCAGCGGCAGGGGAAACGGAGACTGGCTGGAGCCGGTGAAGAGGAAAAACGGGCGGGAGAGAGAGAGCGAAGCAAGAGCTAAGAACAGGGGGGGGCAGAGGGGCAGAAAGGCGCAGCGCAGAGGATGACAAGAGGAGTAGGAGGCTATGCAAAAACAGCATAAACAGAATACAAAAAATACAGAGTACAGAAATGGAAAAACACAAAAGGATTACTTACACAGTAAATCGGAGCTGCCTACCACTAGGCACCAGGGATGAGGTGCAGGCAGGTGCCTGCGGGTGGAGGAGGGCCTCAAACTGCTGTCCAGGCAGCAGTCGGATGGAACAGGGGCACGGGGGCAGGCTGGTGGAGCCAAGTGGACTCCTGGCCAGAACCAGGTCAGGGATTCACCAGCAAGAGCTTGAGTAACTTCCTTTCAAGAATGGAAAGGGGAACATACCAGTGGTGGCCTAGGAAAGGACTTTTTCCATGGGGGGAAAAAGTGCTGTTTCCTTTCTCCTTGTGCTTAAATTTACCCTGTACAAGTTATGATGTTCGAAGCCTAAAAAAGAGATATAAAAGGACAGGCTGTGTCATTTATCTCATGTAAAAAGAAAAGGAGGATACAATTGGTACAGAACTTATAAGTAAAGATTATTCTAATGAAAGTAGGTACTATACCATACCCCAGTCAGGAAAGCGGGTGGAATTTAGATAGGCTCAAAAATCAAGGACAATAACATTGCAAATTGTTATGTTATACAAAAAACTCCATTTTTAATCCACAAGACATTCTTTTACCAAGGTAAGAACCTTAGTAGTAGAACCTAATGGCAATTTACTGCCCTAGTAAAACTCACCCACTTGACAAATGAAGGGGTGTAGCTTTGCCATACATATGGGGCTGCTACTTTGCTGTACAACTAACCATGCTGAGGGAATTGGTCTTATCACCCTTGGATGAACCTTGCATCAGGTTAGATAGACTACCAATTAGCCCACAAACATAGTGTCATTATTTGTGAGGCAGGAAGATCAAGTATGACTTGTCTCAGGCCACGGGCTACAGTTCCTATCACTCCTATATAGGGCTAACTAGTAAAATGTCTAGGTTGGCAAAATGACAAAAGAAACCCCAGTATGGACAGGCACTGCTCAACCGGGTGTAGAACATAGGTGGTCTGTCAAAGCTTGGTGACAAAAGGGTGCCTTACAATGTGAAATCCTTTTCGAAACTCCAAACAGATATCAAAGACACCAATATAGCCTTAGAACCCGCCGTAGCGGGCTCTACCGGTTATTAAAGGCCTGCTCCCACGTTAAAGGCCCGAGACGAAGGCGAGGGCCTTTAACAAGGGAGAGGGCCTTTAATAGCTGGTAGAGCCCGCTACGGCGGGTTCTAAGGCTATTAGAACATTCTGCCACTCAGGGCAGAACGCTCTATTAAATAAAACAAATTCCTCACGAATCCCCTCGGGCTCCGTGAGGCTTTGTTCACAGCAAGAGCTGTGAACAAAGAGAACATTGGAATGTTGGCGCTGCGGGCTTTTACCGGCCAGTAAAAGCCCGGAGCACTCCATTGTTTTCAATGGAGCTGCCAACGTTCCAATGTTCTAATACAGAATATTTCCAGTATTTCCAGGTCCCGCTTGCCATGGGGAGTCATAGGCTCAATTGGTCAGAAATTAACACCTATGTATTAATAACACAAATGTGCTGAATCAGTTAAGTAGCCAGAGATCTCTGGACTACTATTACACAAGTGTGTCTCCCCACTGAATACTAACGTAGAACTAGAAAAGTACATCACCTTTCACCTAAATATCATTGCTGATAAGTAACCTGCACATTCCTGCACATTCTATCAACTATATGCATGCATCCAGAAGATGAGACCTGATTTGATTGTTATTCTCGGGTGATATCAAAATAGAAGTAAAAACATTTTAACATCTCTGGAACTTTAATATGGATCTTCTTCAGGACAACCCTATTGGAATAGAGGGGCAGGAGCTCGAGTCGGGAATTGGAATCATGGTCAAATGAGTTGCTTGAGTGACTGTGCATCATAAACCATATGAAAGGACGAAGGAGCCCATCTACTTGCTCCTTATTTAGTGTGCAGGACGGGGTGTACAAAAACATAAATAACTTTTTACTATGACAAGGATGAAAAATGAAACATCCATCCGAGCACAATTGCCCTGAAGGTTCAATTTAGGTTTGTGTCCATGTGTAACACAAGTGTTGATCAGAGGGGTTTAAGATTATCTGTTCAAGCAAAATTGTGGTCAGTCGACTTTGTTTTCCAGTGGACATAGCCTGTGCTCGGTAGCATAAGTATGGAACTAATAACAGGGCACTTTAGTAGTGTAAAATATTATTTAGATCTTTGTAGTGGTGCCTGTAAGTATCAAGTGAGACTCTATCTCCAATTCCGTTTAATATGTATTACAGAACTTGGCTCTCTAATTCTGAAGCACTGCCTATTTTTCCAGCAATGGCTCCCTGCATTACTGCAGCACCTTTCCTATCCCAGATAACGTTACTGGAGAGGACTCAGCGGTACATTGATATGCTGCATCCACAACAGCCAGTTACTATCACCTTGAATTTGTGAATCAGTAATTTTGCATTGTCCAGCCACACTGCGACCCTGAGCTTAAACAAGAAATGATATTGCCAAAAGAGTAAAACCAATCTGAAGCCTTCATTTGGACGGCTAAATGTATGCAATCCCACAAAGTCATTCAAATAGCCAAGTATTAAAAAAAACTGCAGCAATGGTGTGATCCAAACTATCCAAACTATGATTAATGATGAGTAAAGTAACATCAAGAGAAGATATTGGGTATAGATTGATTGCTTCTTCTCTAAGGCACAATCTGTATGCAGCTTGTGTGCCTTCAGGAAAGCAAGTGAAGGATTGCTGCTGCAGAGAGCCTGTTCAGATGTACTGTACGCACACCGTGCAGTAGTACTTAATTGGACTCAAAGGGTCTTACTGGTTCAAAGCACAATCGTATTCAATGAATACGGTAAGAATCAGAAACCAGTGTAAGGTTCCGGAGACCTATCGGGATTCTCAGCACAGCGTGTGTGCCCGCATACAAGTACAGCCCTGGGCCTTTCACTCTTTAAATAATGGAACTGCAATGGCTGCACCAAGTCTGCAATGAGCTAATGGCAAACAGTGCAGCACAGAAAGCGGTGGTTCACGTGACTCTCCATATTTCTGCGCGAGTGCAAGGATACAGGGATTGGCGGGTTAACCACTACACTGTGGTTACATGCTGTCGTTCGTTTTAGCCAGATCAATTTCAGTGTTTAAGAGAGGTATAGCCCTGTTCCGTGTAAGATATAAGAATTTATCATAAACTAGTGCTAAACCATTCAAAATCCATGTGAGAGGCCCTTGCAATAAGCGTTATAAAAACTTCCTATGACGTTTCCCAACACCCTGTTTACCAAGTATCAAATCTTGTGTGTGAAATTCATATAATTTTCTTTCACATAATTACATGACATTTTGGGAAAATTATGCAAAATTACCATGGGTGGGTGAAATGTTTAATTCTACCCACAGAATCGGTGGAATTTGCAACGTCGCTGTACTCTTGTAACTGAATTCCGCCAATCACCAATTGGCAATTTCTTTTGTCCGCATGGCTCCAGAAATGCGAGCATGATTTGGCACCCTCCAGCGTGATTTTTACAATGCCATCATTCACAAGCAGTCGTAGTCAAAGGGCTGCTTCTCGGGTAGATTTAGTGCCGCTCAAGTAGATTTTCTACTCGAGCAGCAAAGAAATGTTACTCGCTCTACTGGCACTAAATTGCAGTGCGAGCAGCTCAACGTACATATTTTCCACTCGTTCGTGGAACTCCTTGGATTCTCACCAAGTTTTTATATAACTCCTTGGAATTCTATTGAATGAACCCTCCACGAGTTCTGTACAGCCCTTACAATTACACGTAGGGTTACCAAATGCAAATTTGGTATTTAGCACTATATTTCATCACAAAATACATTATTGCATCAATTTTTGACAAAGAGATGTGTTTTGTGTAAAAGTACAAAAAAAAGTGCCATGACCACTCTCTTGTTTCCTGTTCTGTTCATGACACAATTTTACCTCAAACAGTCGTGTAATTGTGTGGTGTGGCATAATTTCTGCTTCAGTGGTACAAATGAGTGGTACAATTTTGTGCCCTTTCGCTCTTGTGCTTTTTTGTGCATGCTCTCCCAACACACTGCATATCACTGAAGTGTTGCATGCTGGTGTTGCTATAGGTGCCTCCCTGCATAGGGTGCCATAGTCTAGCATCTATGTAGCCTATTAACAACAAACACTGACAAAGCACAGACATAGATAATAGGCCTGGAGTTAACGTGCTAACTCATAAAAATACAGTGATAGACGCTAGGCAAGAGGTAGGATGAAGGGAAAGCTGTGACCATGAGGAGAGGTAAGGTGGCCCTGACATCAAGGGAGAGGACTGCTACTGAAGGAATGGCCCATTGTGTGCTGCTGCTCTATTGTTCCAGGCTGCCAGCACTGTGCACGTGACTATTTAAGTTTAAGACTGTGTCTAAGTCCATTACTTTATATAATAGCTGATGTGCTGTCTGTACGTGAATTTAAAGAATATTATCTTAAAAATGTAAGACAACACAAACAAAACCTAAATGGAGAGCCGGGCACAGAGGTACCAACAAGGAGTCGACACAGAGCCGGGCACAGAGGTACCAACAAGGAGTCGACACAGAGCCGGGCACAGAGGTACCAACGAGGAGAGGACACAGAGCTGGGCACAGAAGTATCCACGAGGAGCGGACACAGAGCCGGGCACAGAGGTACCAACGAGGAGTGGACACAGAGCCGGGCACAGAGGTACCAACGAGGAGTGGACACAGAGCCCGGCACAGAAGTACCAACGAGGAGTGGACACAGAGCTGGGCACAGAGGTACCAACGAGGATCGGACACAGACCCGGGCACAGAGGTACCAATGAGGAGTGGACAGAGAGCCCGGCACAGACGTACCAACGAGGAATGGACAAAGAGCCGGGCACAGAGGTACCAACGAGGAGTGGACACAGAGCCCGGCACAGAAGTACCAACGAGAAGCAGACACAGAGCCCGGCACAGAGGTACCAACAAAGAGCAGACACAGAGCCGGGCACAGAGGTACCATTGAGGAGCGGACACAGAGCCGGGCACAGAGGTACCAACGAGGAGTGGACACAGAGCCGGGCACAGAGGTACCAACGAGGAGCGGACAAAGAGCCGGGCACAGAGGTACCAACGAGGAGCGGACACAGAGCCGGGCACAGAGGTACCAACGAAGAGCGGACACAGAGCCGGGCACAGAGGTACCAACGAGGAGTGGACACAGAGCCGGGCACAGAGGTACCAACGAAGAGCGGACACAGAGCCGGGCACAGAGGTACCAACGAGGAGTGGACACAGAGCCGGGCACAGAGGTACCAATGAGGAGCGGACACAGAGGGGCGGACACAGAGCCGGGCACAGAGGTACCAACGAGGAGCCGACACAGAGCTGGACACAGAGGTACCAACGAGGAGCGGACACACAGCTGGGCACAGAGGTACCAACGAGGAGCCGACACAGAGCTGGGCACAGAGGTACCAACGAGGAGCGGACACACAGCTGGGCACAGAGGTACCAACGAGGAGCCGACACAGAGCTGGGCACAGAGGTACCAACGAGGAGCGGACACACAGCTGGGCACAGAGGTACCAACGAGGAGCGGACACAGAGCTGGGCACAGAGGTACCAACGAGGAGCGGACACACAGCTGGGCACAGAGGTACCAACGAGGAACGGACACAGAGCCGGGCACAGAGGTACCAACGAGGAGTAGACACAGAGCTGGGCACAGAGGTACCAACGAGGAGCGGACACAGAGCGGGCACAGAAGTACCCACGAGGAGTGGACACAGAGCTGGGCACAGAGGTACCAACGAGGAGCGGACACACAAGCTAAAGGTGGGAGGAAGCAATGAGACCAGGAATGGTATCATGGTGCTAAGGAGACAGCTGGGTCGGTGTGGGGCACTGGGCATGTGGGGACCAACAAGCAGAAACACAAGTAGGAGGAAGTGATGGGAGGCAGGCAAGGAAGAGGTAAAATGCAAGCATACAGTCGGTGGAAGAAGGATATTCCACTAGTAAATAGCATAAGGTGAAAGAGGAACAGGCCACTGGGCTGAGCCGAGCTCTGGCAAACTCTGCAACAAACGGCTGGAAGAAGCAGAAGGAAACAAGCAGTAGTTGAAGGAACGGTCCACGACCCAGGGTAAGTTTAATGGAAGTTATTGGTCTGTTTAATAGCTATTCTATCGAAATGCAGACCTAAACACAAACCCGGGGACAGAAAGTAGCCCACGGGGCTTATCGGTTTAGGAAAATACATTTAAATGGCAGTGCCTACAGTCATGCAGTTTACATTCTTGCAGAGAATGTAATCAAAATTGAAGCAAAGTTATTAATCGATATACACAGAGCATTACCTACCCTATACAGTGACCGTATTATAACAACTGGGGTTCTACATATGTATTGGGCTACTGTAATTTCACTATATCCGTAATCGGCACCTTATTCCCTACAATATGAATGGTATTGTCTAATTATGAGTTAGGCCACATTTCAATGTGCCACTATCAAACTAGAAGGTGGCAGTCTCAGTGAGTAGAGAACATTTCCAGACGGAGCGGTTGAATGTGACGGGATCAAAGGAAGCGACTAAAATACACATTTTCCTCGAACAGAAGTGGGTCTGGGCTCCTTCAATCTGGTTGTCCTACCATCACAATGAATATGTATAAGGTGACTCTGCATATAAATTCGCAGTATATTATTCGCATATTCGTTTGTCATTCTGAAAACACGACCAAATGTTATCATTATGTAGAGTTAGTATTGGTGCAAACATATTGAGCTCTGTTCAGTGTTTTTGATTCTCTCATGATAGATAAATTGCTCCAGTGTGTATTACATAAAATATTAATTCAGTGTAAATTAAAAAATAAAACATGCATTATGAATTCCTTCCATGTGTGGCATGATATAACTTTAAGGAGCACAGCAAATACTGTTCCCTAACGTTTAAAATGTGAAAGTTTAAACTAATTTTGAGCAATATAATTTGTTCCAAATTTTATGACAAGTCCGCAGGCTCCTATTATGCGTTTCTTTTCTAGCTTTAATAAACAGCAGCAGTCAAGAAGAAATTACAAATCCCATAAGGCTAACACAGACAGCCAATGGGATTAAAAATGTAGTACAGTACATCTTAACCAATAGAAATATCCCCAATGCCACTGTGATGTCACTTGACTGCAAGCAGCCCTCTTTTCTTGCTGCTGCAGTCATGATAAGTTCACCATTTCTTTCCTCTCATGTCGTTTTTATTTAATTTCAACAGTTTGTTTAAATATTTTATATAATGGTTGGTTTCATACTATGTGGACGGCAAGTTGCTGCATTTGCTTCATTAAGCGATTTCCTCGCGCTCGCGTTCATTTTCCTGGCTGCAGGTAGCAACCCCGGTTGCTCCAGAGCCAGAAAAACAAACAGTTCAGTGCGCGCCGCGCACGTGGCGTTTTCATAGTGTTTTCCCTCACGTTAGGAAATAACCCTTATTTTGTTTTTCCTGACACGAGGAGGTCATTCGTTCCAGACGCGCTTCCTCACCTTCTGGCCACATTTTCTACTCGTCGTTCGGCTCTGACACACAACGCTTGACTGAGGCTTTCTCCTCTGCAGCCGGCAACTCTTTCCTTTACCCCACCCTGGGGAAGGAGGAGTTTCCTGTTTCTCTTTATTGTTCTCCACAGTTAACCCCCGGTTGCCTGACTGTTTATCCTTCAAGGATAATTATCATTCCTCTGAGTTTTATTTCTTTGAGAATTTCTTTCCTTTATTTAAAATTTTCCTTAACATGGAACCTAATACCTCTTCTGTGGAACAGGGTGTTCCCAGTGATATAGAGGATATAAGAAATGAACTCCGGAATTTTATTAAGAGTTCTGTTCATCAGGCAATGGCGTCCTCAATGCAAAACTTATCAAAAAATTTGGAATCAATTTTTTCTAATTTTTTTATCCAAATCTTCGGCCCGACTGCGTGGGAATGCAGGCAACGCCTGTCAGCCAACCCCATGAGTTTGGCACAAAAGGAGAGTGAGTTTACCTCACATATGTCAGTGGACGTGGTTCCTCATAAGGCTCCTGCCAAGGAGTATAACAATATGGCTCCTAGACCCTCTCTGAAATGAAAAGCTAAACAACGGAATGTATCTCTTCCCATTCCCACGGCCTCCACTCCAGATACAGATGAGGACATTCCAGATGCTGATTCAGACTACTATGTCTCTGACAAAGACGATAATGATTCCTTTTCTGCTCCTCCACCAAAGAAACCTAAAGTTCCCTCTGTTTCCCCTACTCTTTTCGATGCAGAAGGCTTTCCCATGTTCGATCCCTCCCACATACTCCATCCCAATTCGACAGAATGGTTCCCTGCTGACCATGTGGGTCGTTATGTGGCTCAGAAATTATTCTCACCCATAGACAAACAAACCAGAGCCAAGCTCAAGTCGGAATGTCCACTCCCTGTGCTTCCACATAAGGCTACTACTACTCCATCCATTGACCAGCAGATGTTAACCTTTTTTACCAAACAGGGCAAGGACCCTCGTAAAGGGGTAGATAAAGCATGGTCGTCCTGCCAGGACAAGTTGTTGGACGTCATTGGCCAACTTACAAGGATCTTTGATATGGTTGAGACGGCCAGGCTGGATGGTACTATTTTAGATCCAGAGGAACTATCCTTGTGGGTTCAACGTTGTTTTTGTCTACTGGGGAATGCTAATTCCTCTCTTATTCACGAGAAACGGAAGGGCCTCCTTATCAAATTAGACCCTAAACTAATTAATTTGGCAACGGTTCAACCTCAAATCCACACGGAGGGACAACTTTTTGGGGAGTCTTTCATAAAGGACCTCAGCAAATATGTGGCCACATTCACCTCTTTGGATAAAGCACAGCAGTCCATGAGGAAAATGTTCAACCAACGGGTTTTTGCCAGGGCCGGTAGAGGCAGGGGCCGCTTTACCGGCCGAGGTTCTGCCAACCATGGCTCCAGAGGTTACTACAGTTCCTATCAGCAAGACTTCAGACCACAATATTACCCCCAGGGCGGCAGAGGTTACCGTTCCAGGTCCTTCAGACATTCTAAAGCCTCCAACCCAACAGGTGAGCCCTCAAGTTGGTTTCTTTCCAACAGGGGGTCACATCTTCCATTTTCTTTCAAATTGGTTAACAATTACCACGGATGTGTGGGTTCTAAACACTGTACAAGGTTACAAAATAGAGCTTTATTCTACTCCGGTGCAAACATTTTTCACTCCTTCTTCCCATTTTTCCACAGAAATGAACCATCTAATATCTCTCGAGGTAAATTCTCTCTTACAAAAACAAGCGATTTCAATCACTCAACCTCATCCTTTGGGTTTTACCAGCCCAATTTTTCTAGTTCAAAAGAAGAACAAAAAGATGCGTTCGGTCATCAATCTAAAACATTTCAATCGGTTTGTGGTATACCGGCATTTCAAAATGGAGACAATTCTTCACCTCAGAGATATACTTCTTCAAAACAACTGGATAGTCAGACTGGATCTACAGGACGCCTATTTAGTGGTTCCTGTACATCCGGACTTCAGGAAATTCCTTCAGTTCCACTGGCTCGACCAAACTTATCACTTTACCTCTCTGCCCTTTGGTCTAACGTCTGCCCCTTGGTGCTTCACCAAGCTCTTGAAGCCCGTTGTGGCTTTTCTAAGGTCCCAGGGCATAAGGCTCTTAATTTACTTAGACGATATCCTCATTTTAAGTCAGTCTCCTCAATCTCTTCTACTCCACTTACAAACAGCCTGCTCTCTTTTAGAAGATTTAGGTTTCATAATAAACAGAGAAACATCTCTCCTAATACCATCTCAAATCATAAAATTCTTGGGATTTCAGATCAATTCCATTTCAGCTACCCTTCTTCTACCCACGACAAAAATAAAATCCATAAAGTCAGAAATTCTACAAATTCTTTGCAGCTCTCTCATCTCTCAGGACATTAGCTCGAATAGTAGGCCTGCTGTCCTCTTCTATCCAGGCAATTTTTCTGGGTCCCCTTCATTACCGCTCACTTCAAAGACTGAAGATTCAACACTTGAGGAAGGGACTATCGTATTCCGACCTCGTTCCCTTAGACGTGGACTCTCGCACAGAGCTTCAATGGTGGATAGACCATTTAGACGCTTGGAACGGGAAAAGTATATTTCCATCAGCCACAGATCTTGTGTTAGAATCCGATGCAAGTCATCTAGGCTGGGGGGCCCGGTGTAATCCCATCTCGACTGGAGGTACATGGTCAACCGAGGAGTCCAAATTGCACATCAATTGTTTAGAGATGCTTGCCGGCTCCTTTGCAATCAGAAGCCTGGCAAAACACAAAGTCCATTTTGCAATCCTTCTCAGGATGGACAATATCTCTGCAGTCAGATACATAAATCATCTTGGAGGCACAAAATCCAAACCTCAGTCGGATTTATGCAAGAGTTTTGGGGAGTTTTGCCTTTCAAACCATCTTTCGGTTCATGCAGAGTACCTCCCAGGAGCTCTCAATTCAGTGGCAGATTGGCATTCTCGTCATCTCCGAGACTCCAGCGATTGGAGAATTCACCCTTCAGTTTTCCACAAGATACAATCATTATGGGGTCCGTTCTCCATAGACCTGTTTGCATCTCGACTGAACACACAGCTTCCTCAATTTTACAGCTGGCGTCCAGATCCCTTAGCCTTGGCATCAGATGCTTTCTTACAAGATTGTTCTCATTCCCTCAATTATGCCTTTCCCTCTTTTATCATGATCAACAGGGTCCTAGCACACGCCAGACGTCAACATGCCTCTCTCATTCTCATAGTCCCGTTTTGGCAATCCCAAGTATGGTTCCCTATCCTGCTGGAACTCTCAGTGGATTTTCCCTTGCTAATTCCGTCCTTCCCAGACTTACTGCTAGAACCTCTTCAGCGTCCTCACCCCCTCATTGTGGACAATATCCTCACTCTATCTGCCTGGAAGATCTCAGGTATTCCCAATCTTTCCCTGACATTTCGTCAGAGGCTTCCCAATACATCTCAAACTCCTGGGCCCCTGGTACCAAGAAAGCCTACAAGGCAGCCTGGTCTTTATGGGACGGCTGGTGTTTGGGAAGGCATGTTGATCCCTTTTCAGCAGATGTAATTTTTGTAGTCAATTTCTTGGCTGCAGAAGCCAGTAAAGGTAAAGCTTTCCGCACTATCAACCTTTATAGGTCAGCTATTTCTTCTAATCATATCCATGTCAATGGAAAACCGATAGGCGAACATCCGCTGGTATGCCGATTACTAAAAGGAGTAAAATTTTCCAAACCTCCTCTACCAAAGTATAATCAATTGTGGGACGTTAATATTTTTCTAAAATGTTTGATTTCTTTGCCAGACAATCCTATTTTATCACTAAAAATGTTATCTGCTAAATTAACAATGTTATTATGTTTAGTTTCCATTAAACGTTTATCGGATGTAAAAGCATTGGACGTCTCCAACCGGCAATTCACCCCTTCGGGGATGCTGTTCTCGGTTGTACGACGTACCAAGACCAGTTTATCGTCAGTTTTTTATCCTTATTTCCCGCAACATCCGAAATTATATGTTGGCCAATGTCTCAAAGTTTATGAGCAAAAAATTGCAGATTTGAGAACATCCTCCTCCCAACTTCTTATCTCTTTCAGGAAACCCTATAACCCAGTTTCGTCTGCTACTTTAGCTCATTGGGTTAGATGGATTATGTCTTTAGCGGGTATTGATATTTCCAGATTTGGAGCTCATTCTGCCAGAGGGGCTATGGCTTCCAAGGCATTCTGGGCAGGCTCTCGTTTAGAGGATATTCTAAAATCTGCAGACTGGTCTAGATAATACCTTTAGAGTTTTTTATTGCAAACCTGTTGATGATGTTTCACTGAATGTAATTAATATGCTTTAAACTTGCATAATAGGAGCCTCCAGTCTTGTCATAAAATGTAGATTTTCCTAGTTTATGACGGAAAGTCTTAATTTTATTAAAGACACTGAGGCGAGTATTATCCCACCTCTGGTATAAACATTGCTTTCTCCCTCCCTTTCTTCCAGCGCCAGTTCCGGCCACTCAACCAGCGTCCTATTGGGACCTCCTCGCATCATTTAAATTCTCCGCTCATTGCAAGTTCGGGATCGTATTCTCCTGACTTAATGGAACACTCCTTCCTTTGTAGCATTTTGGACTTTTGTTCTGACGTTTTTGCTTTTCTTATGGCATTGTTTATTCTTTGTTCTCTATTCCCGTTATTCTTAAACAATTGACTTTATTCACAAGAAAAGAGGGCTGCTTGCAGTCAAGTGACATCACAATGGCATGGGGGTATTTCTATTGGTTAACATGTACTGTACTACATTTTTTATCCCATTGGCTGTCTGTGTTAGCCTTATGGGATTTGTAGTTTCTTCTTGACTGCTGCTGTTTATTAAAGCAAGAAAAGAAACGCATAATACTCGCCTTGTGTCTTTAATAAAATTAAGACTTTCCGTCATAAACTAGGAAAATCTACATTTCTTTCAACATGGGTTATTTGCGAATTAACTAATTGTGCTCTTACTTTGTTAATAACTCTGCTTGACAAGAAAAGTCGATTTAAAAATAATATTTTCTACAGTGGGTTCACAAGACGTTGTGTCCATGTTTTCGCTGGAGTTACAAATCTGTATGCAATATGACTTATAGGGGGCAGGAAAAATAGTGCAAAGAGCAATCTGCTACACTTTATTGCGCTGCTGAAAACGTAATCTCACATTTTGCCGGTTTTTTATCAGTGACTCGGAGACTGGTGATAGTTTTATTTCTCATTTTCTAAAAATTAAAAGCTGTTCGAATCTTATTTAAAAAAATACAAATTCATGTTCAAATACCAAATAGATAGTACTCCCCTTTCCTCTCAATTTAAAGTGATCAATGCCAGACAGCCCTCGTCCACTAAAGCCCAGGAATATACTGTTTACATATCTTTTTGGCAAGAATAAAAGACAAAGCCATAAGGCTCTGTGAATGGATAAAACGCGAGAGGGAGCAAACTGAGACATTTCTTCATGGCAACCATGTCTGTTAACTAGAGACATTGTAAGCCCAGCAGACGTATACAATAAGGTAAATGAAGGCACGTGATACTCAGTGCTATGTCTTCGACGACAGACTTTATATTCACAAGTAGGCAGGGATAACCTCCATTTTGGGAAGGAAGTGAGCCAGGCAAGCTCGTTTTGGAAGCTCTTTCCTAGCTAGATTGTAAATAAATTGAGCAAAGGTCCACTATAAAATGTGATTTGTGCGACCAGTTGGCTGCTTTAAGAATGATGTCCCGAGAGAACAAATCACAGTCTAAAGGTTACATCATAGACAGAAGGTGCTCAGTATACACCCCCGCCTCTTCTATTTGCATAATCCTATGGATAGTTCTGAGTTAGGGATGCAGGATGAAAAATTGACATGGGCTCTGTCTCGGTCTCAGATTCGGGAAATGTGTAGTCAACCTGATTTTCAGGAATAATGGAACTTGGTAAACATCTGAAAAGTCCCCCAGAAAAGAGACTGAGCGCAATGAAGCCGATTCTAAAAATAGTTTGCACCCCTTAGTGAACTTCCTGTTCAAAAGATGGCATGTGCACCTGCAGATCACATATACCGATTAACAGAATACGGATCTGTATCGGTTCAGATTGCACTTTTTACTAGGAGGGATCTTTAGGTTGGTAAGATTTTCCACTCCATTGACATATAGAATGGAAAAGTGGGTTCTCATGACCCAGTCACAATCCTCACCAATTCCCTATGTCCAAAAACTAGAGTGGATTACCATCTACATCTCTTGTGGCAAGCAACCTTCCTTGTAGTGGTCCCACCCTGAGTAATTTTCATGTTGGGTACTAAATGCTGCAATGCCTCAGATTTAAGCCAGACACCTTATGCCACTGACGCTCGTACCCGGCTTTGTGTCCTGTTTTGTGGAGTCTTATGGTGTATGCCTATGCCGCTTCTATCATTATGGATATGATGTAATTGTTTAACCATCCTGACTAGTTCTGAGAGGTTTTTTGTTTTCTGGAAAGAGTCACAGACGGACTTGTTTTCATTTTATACAGATTTCTGAAATTTTGCTTGTTCGTGGAATTTCATGGCGTTTTGTGGCACTGCATGGTGTTTCATTGTTTCTTAAGGAGTTTGAGGTGGGTGGAAATTCAACATCACAGAATTCTGAGACTTTTTGTAGTTACACATAACAGACCAAACTCACAAAAAATGGCAAATTCGTTTTCTGAACGCAATTGTTTCACTGGCAGATTTAGCATTTTGGCTAAATCTTTCACACATATCTAACCCCAACAAGCATATAGATCTTGGGCATTCTTTTCTTTATCCAAGCATTAGACTACATCACCAAACTGAGAGACTCACAGACTATGCATGGCACTGAAGAACCTCCATGTCAGCGATTCACCTTGTCCGACACCCACACCCTCACATGTTAAGGATTGGAAACAGCAATTACAATGCTGTCGGAACCACGCAAGCCTTTGCCACGAAGGCTTTACAATGTATCTGTCTTCACCACACATGCCTTTACCATGCAAACAACAAACATGTAAGTATCTCACAGGTAAGTATTAAGTGTTTTATATATAATTATAATATATATATGTGTGTGTGTGTGTGTGTTTATACATGGTATTGCTTTTTGGTTGGCAAGTGCATTTTTAGGGTTTAGGGTGGGCATGGGTGTCTGGGTGGCAAGTGTATTTGTAGGGCTTAGGGTGGGTATGGGTTCTTGGGTGAAAAAGGCATTTTTACAGCTTGGGTGGGTATAGGGTTTTGGGTGGCAATGGCATTTTTAGGGTTCAGGGTGGGGATGGGCTTTTGGGTGGCAAGGGCATATTTAGGGTTCAGGATGGGTTTTGGGGGGTAAGGCCATTTTCAGGGTAAAGGGTGGCTATGGGTTTTTGGGTAGTAAGCGGATTTCTAGGTTTGAGGGTGGGTATGGGCTTTTAGATGGCAAGGCCAATTTTAGGATTTAGGGTAGGAATGGGTTTTTGGATGGCAAGGGCATTTTCAGGATTTTTGGTGGGTTTGGGTTTAGGAGCCAGGGGCTATAATGTTCCTGTAAGCTTTGTTTTTTTCAATGAATTTCTAAGGTTTTTAAAATGCTAATACCTGTAACATCCCTGGAACCTTTCATTTTTTCAGTGAATTTCTATGTTTTTTAACGCAGCAGGGGGGTTGGTCGCCATGCCATACATGGACTCTGGCCATGCATGGTGAGGTTGGCCACAGGGCCTGGCCAGTGGCCAGTCCCTGCGACCAGCCCATAATAGACATCCAACCCTACTAAAAATGCTGCTCCATGCATGCAGGAGCAATCCTTTCATCGTTTTCAAGCCCACTTAAAAGCGGGATAGAAAACAGATGAAAAGTCCACTCCCAGTGCTCCCAGCGCATGGAGCAGTTTTCCTTTCTTGGCGGGAGCTGTCAAAGCTCCTGTTAAGCTAAAGCAAACTGCTATCTCCCAAGGGTGAGCAACTCAGGAGATAGGGAGCCAGCCCTGGTAGGTGGCAGACCATGTATGGCCTTCAGCTGTGCGTGGCGGGCTTAGCTGCAGTCACATAACTCCACTCCACACATGGACTTCAGCCAGGCCCTGAAGCCAACCCCTGCAGGAAATCTACCACCATGCTACACCCATGCTATGCACAGCCTTTGGCAGTGCTTGGCCGGGGTCTGCCGCATAGCCTAGTCCATCCCCATATGTAGGCAACCTGTATTGGTGAGTGACTGGATGTATTAGTGAGTGTATGGATGAGTGAGTTGTTCTGTCAGTGGATGTATAGGAGAATAAGTCTGTGTCTGAGTAGCTGTATGAGTGAGTATATGCTTGTGTGAGTGGCTCTCTGGGTGTATATGTGGGTGCATGACTAGTTGTATGGATGCATGAGTGGTTGTGTGAGGGGTTATATCAATGAGTAAATGGGTGTTTCAGTGTGTCTATGGATGAGTTAGTGGGTGAGTGAATATTTGTATGGGTCTATGAATGGGGTCGGTAGGTTTGTCAGTAGGTGCATGAGAGGTTGTATGAATGTGCGAGTGGGTGTGATGGTTGTTCTCTGGATGATGTCATCAGTGATGCCACCAGTGATGTAATATGAGATGTCATCTGTGATGTCACTGACCACGTCATGAGTGATGTAATATGTGAGGTCATAAGCAGTGCATTGCAGGGGCATAAGTTATGGTTAGTTCAGGTAACTATAACTGCCAAATTTCACTGGTTTTATACGAGTGAAATGTGAGCCTAATTATAATGTCCCTGTTATCTTTGTTTTTTTCAGTGAATTTCAACTTTTGTTTTAATATTATTTCCTAACTGTAACTTGTAACCTTTGAGAGTGGGTGTGTGAGTGGCTGTATAGGTAGGTGAGTGACTGCAGGTGTCTCTGAGTTGGTGTGTGAGTGGGCTTGTGGGTTTGTGAGTGTCTTTATGAGTCTGTGAATGGGTGTGTGAGTGACCATATAGGGGTGTACATGGCTGTGTAAGTGGTTGTAGGAGTGCCTGTGTGGATCTGTGAGTGGCTGTGTGAGTGGTTCGGTGAGTGGGTGCATGAGTGTCTGAGTGGGTCTGACACTGGATACATGAGTGTCTCTGTGAGTGGGTTCATGAGTGTCTGAGTGGGTCTGTAAGTCTGTGCATGAGTCTGACTGAATCTGTGACTGGGTGCATGAGTGTCTCTGAAGGTCTGTGAGTGGATGGATGAGTCTCAGAGTGGGTGAGTGAGTGGGTGCATGAATGTCTGAGTGGGTCCATGAGTGGTTGTGTGAGTCTCTGAGTGGGTATGTGAGTGGGTGTATGATTGTGTCAGTGGGTACACAGTAAAAAAAGTAGGGGGGCACAAGGGAGCAGGTCCTTGTACTAGCTACCCCTGTGGCTGTCCTCATGTCCAGCTTGTCTGCAGTCCGCTACCCTTTGCTGCCTTCGGTTTTGTGCCTCCTCTACTCATTTTCAGCCTCTTCTCTGCTTGCATCTGCCCTCTATTTTGCCTCCTTCTGTGCATTCTACTCCTTATTTTGCCTCGTTCTGCTTGCTTTGACCTTTATTTTGCCTCTTTCTGCTCACTTCGGACCTTTGTTCTGCCTCTTGCTGATCGTTTCTCACCTTTATCTTACCTCTTTCTGCTACTTTCTGACCTTAATTCGGCCTTTTTCTTTTCATTTCTCACCTTTATTCTGCCTCTTTCTTCTTGTTTCTGACCTTAATTCTGCCTCTTTCTGCACATTTCGCACCTTTATTCTGCATCTTTCTGCTCACTGATGACCTTTGTTCTGCCTTTCAGCTCGTTTCACACCTTTATTTTGCCTCTTTCTGCTCATTGGTGACCATTATTCTGCTTCTTTCTATTCATTTCTCACCTTTACCATGCTTCTTTCTGCTTGTTTCTCACCTTTATCTTGCCTTTTTCTGCTAATTTCTGACCTTAATTTTGCCTCTTTCTGCTCCCTCCTGGACTACTGGGGGGAGCCTCAAGGCCCCAGCCAGCTCTCCGCCTCCTGTGGGAGTCGATTTCTGCTTCCTTCTGGACTACAGGGGGGGAGCCTCAAGGGCCCAGCAGTCCCAGTCAGCTCTCCGCCTCCTGTGGGAGCCGACATTGCTCTTGCACACAGGGAGCTGCTAAATATGCAGCTCCCTGTGTGCAAGAAAAATAGTTTCATCTCTTCCCTTGCCCAAAGATGAAACAGCTGCTTCCGGTGGGAGAGAGCACCCTGATAGCTCTCGCCCACTGGAAACAGAGTGTTTGCTCTGACTTGGTGGAATCTGTGAAAGCTCCTGCCAAGTCACAGAAACAGCTATGTTCCAGGGGTTGGGACCCTGGTACACAGCAGGAGCTGGCCGTTGGTGGTGGTGGTCCCCAGAGCCATTATTGCCTTCACAAGGGGAGGGCCGAATGGCCCCCTCCAATGTGTAATTTAGCCCTGTGGAGGTGGTGGTCCCCAGGGCAGGGGGCTGCAACGGACCCCTTCATTATTTTATTTTAGCCCCAGAGAGGTGGTGGGCCCTGGGGCTGCAGGTGGGGCACCCAGCCACCCCTTAATTTAAATAAATTGCCTTGGGGAGATGACAGTCCCGGGGTTGTGGTGGGTAGGGTTATCCAGGCCCACTTCATTTATTTACAATTATTTTCCTTGGAGAGGTGGCGGCCCCCGGGTGTGGGCCACCCAGTCAGTCCTCCTGCATACATGTATTAAAAGTGCCCTGGGGCTGTGGCGAACCCCAGGGCTACTACAAGCCCTAGGAGAGGCGCCTTGTGCCACCGTCCTTTTTTTTTTAACTCTTCAATGCCCCTGGGGCTTCTTCAAAACAATAGTGGGATCCCGTGCATGTTTGTGTTAAAATTTTCACAGTAATCGTGGATTCGCTGCAATTTTCAGGGATTTTTTTTTGGTAAATTCTTTTTGCCCAGGGGTGATCCCTCTGGGACCCCAGCACCAGAGCTAAAGGGTCAGGGTGGATCTGAGCCCCAAAATGGCTGCCAATACTTCCGAGTTGAAGTGTTGGCAGTCAATCAGACCTCAGCACGAGATCGGAAGGGTTTGAGAAGCCTTCATGTCCCTATATATGCAAATTTGATTTTTCTTTAATATCTCAAAAACTACTGAAAGGATTTACACCAAATAACAAAAAGCATGCTTTCTGGACGAACAGTTACCTTTCTGCCAAATTTGGTGTAATTCCGTCCAGCGGTTCGGGTTGTAGTTGTGTTAAAAAACCCTATGAGAATTAACATGGGGAAAACACGTTTTGGGACCCCCTCTTACTCTCTGCCCCCGCTTGACAGATCACCCTGAAACTTTCCAGACAAGCAGATGAAATAACATACACATTTTTGGGAAAACTTTTGTGAAGATTCAACAAAGGGCACCAAAGATATAGGCAAGTCAAAAAACACTTGTTCTATAGAAACTAGGTCCTAACTAAACTCAGTAGCGGTGACCGCCGTATACTTACCTGTAACACTTTTATCATGCATATGCTTTTATTATTCATGCCTTTACAGCGAAAATTTATTGTAAAGGCATATGTATTAAAGGAATATGAAAGGTAAAAATGTGGGTGGTAACGGCATGCATGGTAAAGACGCATGTGTTATGAATGACGTGTTGTAACAGGCATGCATGGTAATTGCATGTGTGGTTCCATCATACATTCGTTAAGGTCACTGTTATATGTGAGCATTTTTAATAACCCTGGGGAGAGTTGATGTACTTGGTTGTAAAATGATTTTGTTGACACCTGATAAATGAAATTGGATCCATTCATCAAGCCCGGGAAAGCGGTTTCTAGTACCCACACACTGATTGCCCCTGGCACATAAGCTGCTCATCTTTGTCAGAGACTTTATTGCACTGGTGGATTGAATCCCACTCCATATCTAAGCAAAGAGGTCCCAAGTCGATGCTGCACAGCGGGATGCTCTCCTTTTGGACATGATGTTGCAGATTAATTTCACCAAGAGCTCAAGTACACATCGTTCCAGGGAAATGGGTTCTTGAACTAAGTTTCTGGGAAGCTCAGGTATATCTGGGGTTTGCACTGTAGATTAGAGTCCAGATCGTTCTGTGCCTCTTTGTCTTGCATGCTGACTGTAGGAAGTTGGCTCTGTATGCGCTATTTCAAAGTAAGAAATAGCATGCACAGAGTCCAAGGGTTCCCCTTAGAGGTAAGATAGTGGCAAAAAGAGATAATTCTAATGCTCTATTTTGTGGTAGTGTGGGCGAGCAGTAGGCTTATCAGAGGGTAGTGTTAAGCATTTGTTGTACACACACAGGCAATAAATGGGGAACACACACTCAAAGACAATTTCAAGCCAATAGGTTTTTATATAGAAAAATATATTTTCTTAGTTTATTTTAGGAACCACAGGTTCAAGATTCACAAACAATACTTTAAATTAAAAGTATTTCACTTAGGAACTTTAGGAACTTTAAATTAGCAAAATAGCATATACAGTTTTCACACAAATGGCAATAAGCTATTTTAAAACTGGACACACTGCAATTTTCAACATTTCCTGGGGGAGGTAAGTGTTTGTTAGTTTTGCAGGTAAGTAAACCACCTACAGGGTTTAACGTTGGGTCCAAGGTAGCCCACAGTTGGGGGTTCAGAGCAACCCCAAAGTTACCACACCAGCAGCTCAGGGCCGGTCAGGTGCAGAGGTCAAAGTGGTGCCCAAAACACATAGGCTTCAATGGAGAAGGGGGTGCCCAGGTTCCAGTCTGCCAGCAGGTAAGTACCCGTGTCTTCGGAGGGCAGACCAGGGGGGTTTTGTAGGGCACTGGGGGGGACACAAGTCAGCACAAAAAGTACACCCTCAGCGGCACAGGGGCAGCCGGGTGCAGTGTTCAAACAGGCGTCGGGTTTGCAATGTAGTTCAATGGGAGACCTAGGGGTCTCTTCAGCGATGCAGGCAGGCAAGGGGGGGGGCTCCTCGGGGTAGCCACCACCTGGGCAAGGGAGAGGGCCACGTGGGGGTCGCTCCTGCACTGGAGGTCAGATCCTTCAGGTCCTGGGGGCTTAGGGTGCAGTGTCCTTACCAGGCGTCAGGTTCTTAGAAGCAGGCAGTCGCGGTCAGGGGGGAGCCTCTGGATTCCCTCTGCAGGCGTCGTTGTGGGGGCTCAGGGGGTCAACTCTGGCTACTCATGGGCTCGCAGTCGCTGGGGAGTCCTCCCTGTAGTGTTTGTTCTCCACAAGATGAGCCGGGGGCCTCGGATGCAGAGTGCAAAGTCTCACGCTTCCGGCGGGAAACGTGTATTCTTTCAAAGTTGCTTCTTTGTTGCAAAGATGCTTCTTCCTTGGAGGAGAGCCACTGTCCTTGGGAGTTCTTGGTCCTTTTAGATGCAGGGTAGTCCTCTGAGGCTTCAGAGGTCGCTGGACCCTGTGGAACGCGTCGCTGTTGCAGTTTTTCTTGAAGTGGGGAGACAGGCCGGTAGAGCTGGGGCCAAAGCAGTTGGTGTCTCCGTCTTCTCTGCAGGTTTTTCAGCTCAGCAGTCCTTCTTCGTCTTAGGTTGCAGGAATCTCCTTTCCTAGGTTCTGGGGAGCCCCTAAATCCTGAATTTAGGGGTGTGTTTAGGTCTGGGAGGGCAGTAGCCAATGGCTACTGTCCTTGAGGGTGGCTAAACCCTCCTTGTGCCTCCTCCCTGAGGGGAGGGGGGCACATCCCTATTCCTATTGGGGGAATCCTCCAAAACCAAGATGGAGGATTTCTAAAGGCAGGGGTCACCTCAGCTCAGGGCACCTTAGGGGCTGTCCTGACTGGTGGGTGACTCCTCCTTGTTTTTCTCATTATGTCCCCTGGACTTGCCGCCAAAAGTGGGGGCTGTGTCCAGGGGGCGGGCATCTCCACTAGCTGGTGTGCCCTGGGGCATTGTAACACGAAGCCTGAGCCTTTGAGGCTCACTGCTAGGTGTTACAATTCCTGCACAGGGAGGTGTGAAGCACCTCCACCCAGAGCAGGCTTTTGTTTCTGTCCTCAGAGAGCACAAAGGCCCTCACCACATGGGGGTCAGAAACTCGTCTCTCAGCAGCAGGCTGGCACAGACCAGTCAGTCCTGCACTGAACAATTGGGTAAAATACAGGGGGCATCTCTAAGATGCCCTCTGTGTGCATTTTTTAATAAATCCAACACTGGCACTGATACCAAACTTCCCAGTATTCAGTGTAGCCATTATGGAGCTGTGGAGTTCGTTTTTGACAGACTCCCAGACCATATACTCTTATGGCTACCCTGCACTTACAATGTCTCAGGTTTTGCTTAGACACTGTAGGGGCATAGTGCTCATGCACCTATGCCCTCACCTGTGGTATAGTGCACCCTTCCTTAGGGCTGTAAGGCCTGTTAGAGGGGTGACTTACCTATGCCACAGGCAGTGTGAGGTTGGCATGGCACCCTGAGGGGAGTGCCATGTCGACTTAGTCATTTTCTCCCCACCAGCACACACAAGCTGGCAGGCAGTGTGTCTGTGCTGAGTGAGGGGTCCCTAGGGTGGCATAAGACATGCTGCTGCCCTTAGAGACCTTCCCTGGCATCAGGGCCCTTGGTACCAGGGGTACCAGTTACAAGGGACTTACCTGGGTACCAGGGTTGTGCCAATTGTGGAGACAACGGTACATTTTAGGTGAAAGAACACTGGTGCTGGGGCCTGGTTAGCAGGGTCCCAGCACACTTCTCAGTCAAGTCAGCATCAGTATCAGGCAAAAAGTGGGGGGTAACTGCAACAGGGAGCCATTTCCTTACACTGACCTCAAAAAGAATTGATTGGTCTTTGACTCTTCTTCATTCAGTGGTGGAGGCAATTTCAAGAGAAAAAAACACTGACTAGGTGAAGACCCTTCTCAAGAGGAAGTGAAGAGGCGTGTATCCCCCAGTGCTCAGATGTGATCCTATTACTCAAGAAGCGCAAGTTGCACATCAGATTTACCTCTTTGGTTGATGGTTAGGCAAAATCATTTAATAGTTAGCTCCAGCATCTGAGTAATAACAGACACAGGAGTAAATGTCTCCACCCTTCTCACTCGAACTCCGTATTCTAAAATAACAGTAGCTTGCACCAAAGTCTCAAATATAGACCCTTGCTTCAAACCCCCTGGGGTCAAAGTCAGTAAAGCAGGCCAGTTTCTCGGGACTCTGATGTATTTGGGTGCTGCTCTGGAAGTTTTCCAAATCTGATACAATTGACTCCATGGCTGACAGGTCTAGCACCAACCTATGGCAACAGGAACACACAACAAATAAGCACTTAAGAAAATTATTGAAAAAGTCCCAAAATGAGGTTTGAGTTTAAATATCATCCTTGACCACTAATGTTCACATAGTTACAGTATCTCATGAACCATTCTAAAAGTATTGTAAAATGCCATTTTTCTGTGGCAAGGTCTTCCTGGACACACTAGAAGTAATACATTAACTTCACATCGATCTGGCACTCTGACTTCAAAGCATATGGTTATATCGTATCATGACAGGATATGTGTTTACAGCCATCTCTGCCTTAATTGCACAGACTATGTGGGATTCTGGAAAAAGTCACACAGCCAGAAGCCTTCCTGGGAAAAAAAGCATAGGTACAGAAATTCAAACTATTTTTGGGTGCAACAATTTTCAAATTGATCTCATCAATGTTGGTGACCCAACGAACGTCAATGCTGCTGTGACTGTTGAAAATCTTTGAGAACTGACTGTTTTGGATGATTTTGCAAAGTGGGCATTGTAATGTGAAAATCTGTGTCCTTTCTTCGATTTCTGGATTAAATCCAGTGCTCGTTTTGAGACAAGATTGCAGGTGGGTTCACCAGCTCTAATATTTGGGTAACAGGACTTATTTGCCATCAGGTTTTGACAAGAGAGAGAAAGGCAGCAAAGCAGGAAAGAGGAAGACGAGAGTGACAGAAACGTGTGACATAGGGAGAAAGGAGCGGTGAAAAAAAAGCTGCAAGGATGAGATAAAGAATCAGGGAGTGTCTGGTGGTGGATGAAAAAGGGATGAAGCATAATGGAGAATAGATATGCTTATTATTTGGTAATCCTAGTATTCAGGTGCGCTGGCGGCAGGCTCCTAAGGAAAACTTTGGCCACCAGCACTTTTCTCTTACAAATTAACCACATCTGCAAAAGAGTGCCTCATGAACAATCATTCTTTTTTCGAATTACCTCATCATCTGGATCTACGTGCTCCATGTTTTCTGAGCATATCTGTCTATATACCAACCTACAGTACTCCCAGTGAAGTTACAATCAAAAGCATCCAATATTTATTTTGAATGAAGGGCAAAGAGCTACGACTCTTTTAGGACTCTCATTTGCTTTTATTATTTTAGGGACTATCGTTCTGGTCAGTCACGTGGGGCTCTAGACATGAATAAGGGACCCCAACCTGTTTTTCATATCTGGCAAGTCACAGCATGTGTAGTAGGATTTTTTAGTTTTGCAATCATACTTTGTAGAAGTTAAATGTAGCCACATGAGTCATTTCCTGTATTCTTGAGTTCAATTTATGTTTGTTACCTCATTCCTTATCTGGGAGTCCACCTTGTAGATTTAGGGGACAGTTTATCAGTCTTAAAGTGCAGACGTATGGTTACGCAAAGTAAAATGTGGCAAAAATTATTTCCTTACAGGCAGAAAGATTGAAATCCTGAAACTTTCGTGCTTCGCCTAAATATCCCAAGGTAGTCTGCGAATTAGGTTGAGAAGGATTGTAATTTGATTAATTTATTCAGTCTAAAATGAAGTTTGAATCTCATAGTGGGGCAGTTTTAAAAGGTACCATTTACATATTTACTACCTAGGTGTGTCCCACTGTCAGTACTCAATGCAGCAAAGTTTTTTTAGAGCATGTTGTGTTTTTAAGACTGCAAGACATTATTTGTTGCACTTGGGTCCCCATAAACATCCGCCCATGAATTACAAATGATAACCAGCGGGGCCCTATCAATCACTTGTTGTGTAAAGACCTTGACCTTGGGTCGGCGAAAAATAGAAGACCTAGCTCCTTGCCTAGAGAGCAGGTGAATAAATGAATGCAGAGAATCACCTAAAGGGTGTCTTTGAGGGCCAGGAAAGATGACCCTTTTCTGACATTCGAGAGGGTCGAGGGTTTTACTCAAGCAATCTTCTTTGCTGTAGAACTTCCTTTTAGAGAAGAAAATTGTGGAAAATCTGAGGAAAAGAAACCACTGAAACAGTGTGGCGGAAAACCAGTAAGACTCCTAGTGACTTAACCACTTTGGCATGGCCCTGACTGCAAGTGGGAAAATGCCTTTGTATTACTTGAGCTAACGCACTGGTCTCTAAGAAGTATTTCCAGGTTGTTTGGGTACTTTTGGGACACCAAGAAGAAAGACACAGAACTTTGAGACGCATACAATAGTTCATCTCTGGAACACCAGGAAAAGTACAGAAGTCTACACACTGAAGACATGGGCAAGATTTCCTGGTGTTTCCTACTCTGAGATTGTTGCTGCAACCTTTGAGCCCTACCCAGACGTGGCTTGCAACCTTCCTCTGCTGATGGATTTCGACCTTCACAAACGATTTTAAGTCAAAAGAGAAACAGGCAGAGCGGGGAAAAAGTGCCAAATTGTGCCTGATGAAGATGAAACTTCTACAGCTATGATTTCCAATTTTGACAGGCTTGGAGCTTAAGTAGTGACGTTTCAGGTTACAGTGTACTACTGATGAAGCAGAAAATGAAGGTTTTGATTTATTAGCGCTTAAACGTAGTGTGAAATAATTATGTGTGACTCTAACCGAACTAATAAAGATTGTACGGGGACAAAATGTGCCCTCAGAGTAGTTCGCCAACATTTATAAGCGTGCTTTATGTAACGTGGTGTATTAGAATTGCACTAATCCGACATAATCATAAACGTGTGCTACGATTTGCTTGTTTGAAATGCTTTAGCTTAGCATTACTTTAATGGAGGCTTTGGCCTAGTTGCCTGGTCTCACGGTTTAGATGCTCGTATTTTTCCAATGTGCTATTAAACGTGTATTTCTGCTTGAAGCTGTACTTTTCCACAGAAACTGTTCACATGCTTATCTTAAAGTTTCGTGCCAGCCTGGCATATTTTCTCTTTACTCCAAGGTCGATTTGCAGGTGCGGACAATGGAGGCTCTGAAAGTGAACTAATTGGTATACAATGTTGCAACGTGCATACCCATCTCCAAGGATAATGTATGCTTAAGTAAAAGCTTGAGAACTGTCGTTTTTGATTGGACAATTTGAAGCTAACCTATGAACCCTCCAATGGAAGACCCTACTGGATTTGAACTGTTGTCTATAAAAACCAGGTGCACGAGAAGAAATCAGACCATTACAGCCATTACCAGCTATTGCCCGACATTGCGTCATTTCGTAGCTATTATGGCCCACTTTGCTGCGACGCCATTTTGAAAGAGACTTTGATGCTTTCTCTAATCGAGAGAAAGAGACTTTAATGATTCTTGCCCTAGAGACTTCAACTTTGATTTGTCCCTTTGCATGAAATAGTAGTTTTACCTTGCCGCCGTGAGGCAATTGCCCCGTTCACCCCTGCCCCTTTGCCCCGTCCCATGCCGATCGAAACGGTACCCATGCTGATCGAGAAACGGTACCTGTGAGACGAAGACTTCCTTGTACGCTGATCGTAATTGGTAAAAATGAGAGGAAATTGTAAAATTGCATTGTGTTTCTTGTAGGTACCCAACTGCTGATTTTGATAAGGGCCCTAGCTAGGAGTTTTTCTAAATTAATGTTGCTAAATTGTTTTGCATGAAGTCCCACATGCCGATGCTAATTTGAGGTTAGATGAGGATTCCATATGTCGCACGATGCAATTTGAGATCTTGTTATGCTGACTAAATGTATGCAATTAGTTCATTACAGATTATCGTATTAGTGCTTTGCATTGCCATTATCGAATGCCTTGTGATTCAAATGCTATATAGATTACACTTGTTTCGCCGTTATGGACAGCTATTAATGTTCATTTATGTTTATCATTTGGTGTTGAGACACATATATATTGTGCTAGCTTTGTTAATATAGGGAAATAAATTCACTAACTTTGCAATAAACTGGTGTGGTTATTCCTGACTGAAAGGTCAGGGTTCGCCGAAATGTATTCTGGATTAATTGTTAAGTGTTATGTTGATCAAGGTATTGCTTATGTTCGTTATTGATTATTGATTTCAGGAAATTGATTGATTAAGAGTACAGAGAGTTCCCACTTAGTCAAAAGATTCATCGGCCTAAAGAGCGTCCGAACACAGGTAAATTATTACTACGGACCGCTCTATCAGTAGATGGTAGCAGAGGACGGTTTCGTCTTTTGGGACCCTGTACTCTTAAAGTACATGGTGTTGAATTAACGGTTACGCATTTTGAGACCCCACTCGAGAAGTTGAATTAGATTTTTTTCTTGGATAAAACTGATTGACAGAATGATGATGGGCTAGGTCCACCGCGACTTTCCCGGGATCTCGGAGCTTGCGTATGGAGAGAACGGAGGTGTGGAAACAGCGTTGGCGGTACTAGTGATGGTATGAGTGAAGTTAGGGTTTTGCGCTTGCACAGCTTATTGCCGCAGGGTGTGTGAAAAGGGTGCGAGGGATTTTTTCTTTTAGAGGATAGCGGAGGTGCGACTCCGAGTGTAGAAGTAGAGAAGTCGTCGAACTTCATAGAAATAGCGGAGGTGCGGCTCCGAGTGTGAGAGTAGGGAAGTCGTCGAACTTCATGTGCGTGTGGCGCTTTGTGCATAAAAAGGTCCACGTGGTTGTTGTTGTTGAGACGGGCCCTGCGAGGTCAAGAGACTCCGGAGTATGTTGATCCATGTTGTGGTCTGGGCAGTTTAGTAGGTTGATCGGGCGTGGTCAACGAGTCGGTACGTGTGTTAGGGAGTGAAAGAAACTTCGACTTCGGGCTTTGACAAGATTCTAAGTGCACTAGAATAGATCATTGACAAGTTGAGAGTAGGTCTGCAGGTCAGATTTGCTTGCGAACGTGGGGACCGAGAAAGACGGAATAGCGGCCGAGGCTGGTGAAAGGTCCCTAAGGTCCTGAAGCGACTGTGTTACCCTTCCTGTAGTAAACCGACAGATCTGTTTTAGTTTTTGGTAGCTCGCGATACATGCAAGAAGTTGTTACGAGAGGAGCTGAGTGAAGGAAGACTAGCCGCGAGGCTTTGTCAGCCGCAGTGTGTGTGAGTGTGACGTCACTAGGAGCCGCGCTGGGATAGGTTGGTTGGAGAGAAGGGTCGCGCACGGATTGGACGCAGTCCGTGGGGCTCGATTGCAAGGGGAAAGGCAGGCGAAGAGTATTCCGGGAATTAAAGTCACCTATTGATTACAAATTTTGTGGAATAAAAGTGACCTATTGATTATAAACTTTGTGAAATAAAAGACGAGAAAATGAAATTCCTTAAAGCATTTAGGAGCGCGATGAAGGGGGAGTCTTACATCAAAGCGAGCGTAGGAGAGGAGACGCTGCCCGAGGGCACACCAGCTTACATTGTAATGGAGGAAAAAGGGGTAGCTCCGTGTCTTTGGCTAAAGCAATGGCACAAACTGACAGAGAAACATGGGAGCGTAGCGTTCCCGATACATGGGACATTCAATATAAGGATCCTAGAGAATTTGAGATTCACGATGTATGACATGAAGGTGCCTCCAAGGCCAGCCCAGTTTGAGGCCCTAGCAATCTGGGAATTAATGGCTAGACAGCAACAGAAAAATAAGTTTGAAACAAGGATGAGGAAGGTAGAAAAGACACTAGCGGATGCTAGGTGGGATAATGCGCAGAAGGTGTGGAGGTCAGATGTATTGCAGGGGATAAAATTGTTTCCCGCAATTACTAAGGAAGAAGAGGAGACAGGTAAGAAAGCTACCTGTAAGACAGACAGGAAGTGTTCCAAGGATAGAGAGGACGAGGAAAAATTGAGAAGAGAAGAGGAGTTAGAGGATGAGGAGTTAATAATGCAATTGCTGAACGACCGTCCACCACCTTATGCGGAGAATGGACAAGGTCCAAGTACCAGTTCTGCCCCTCCGGCATCGGTACGGAACAGTGAAACTCAGAGTTCAGGAGCGTCATCGGGATCTAAGGACCCGAGTTTACTGTTTACCCCGCAGATACCGCAGGTTAGGAGAATATATCCAGATGTGCCCATGTTGAAACCAGCAGAAAATTATCAGCCGCAGATGCCAGGGTACTACAGCAGTGACAATAGTGGAGGAATGGTTCTAGAACAAACCGTAAGGGGAGTACAGAATGGTCACAATCCAACAATGACACAGGCTGAATCAACTCAGTTTATGATGCCTCAGAAGCAGATGCAGGGGGGAAACGCATATGATCAGATGACAGGGAGTCAGATGGGCATGCCGGCAATGATGACCCATAGTATGGGAATGAACATGCCTCAGAACATGGGAAATGGACAGAACCCAGATGCAATATCGCTACCCATTACTGTAGGTCCACCGATACCTTTGTATAGTCAGCCTAACTTAGGTATGAGCAGCCAGGGATCAATGCTGCAGAATGGGACAGAGAGGAGGTGCATAGAAAACACTCCAGGGATAACTCCGATAGCGGCTCAGCCAACTGGACCCGGATCCTTGATGGAGTTTAGTCCCATATGTGCTCAGTCTACACTGGTGAGGTCGAGTCCCCCACTGATAATACCTCTAACATCGAATACTAAAAAGTTGCCGCAACCATCAATGGCAGTCGATGTGAATGCTACACTGATGGGGGTAAATGCGCAACAGCTGACACAGTGGTTCAACAGTTTAAATTCCACACAAAGTTCAGCCAGTGGGAAAGGAGAAGACTATATGAATAGGGTCAGGTTGAACATGGAAGCACAAGAATTGGTGGAAGGGACTATGGGTGTAAATAGGTTAGAGTCCTACACGGAAGAAGAGCTGAGGTATCTATGTCCCAGGATTACGAAGGAAGTGAACAAGGTACATAAGAGCTTGCAGGAAGCAGCTGACAGAAACGGGGTTGACATAGACAAGATGAAACACTTGAGCAGAAGCTACAGGTTGGATTTTGGGACCACAGATTTTGAACACATGAGGTCAGCAGGCATGAAGACACACCTTAGAGAATTGCTACAGAGTGCACAAGTGTGGAGGTGCTTAGACAAGTGGGAAAGCAGATGGGTAAAGAGGAAGGAAAAGAGGAGGGACAGTGCTACAGAGCATAATGAGAAAAGACCACAAAGCAGCGAGACAGTAACCATGTTACCAATGAGGGAGACAGCAGGGGGGAAATTAATACATGTACCATGGCACAGAAGCGACATTCAGTCATTTACGGATGATTTTCCCAAACTGAGAGAGAAGCCGATTGAAAGGTATCAACAGACTGATAGGTTTGTGAAGCTTGCAAAATGCCTCTGGGAAGACCTGAACACTCTCTTTGAGATCGTGGTTCCGGCAGATTTGTGGGAGGATTGCAAAAGAGCTGTAGGTTGGCCGACAAGTGAACCAGAGAGAGACAGGGAGACGGGTGCACCATCACCCATGGTGATGAGCTTGTACTATAAGGTGATTGAGCATTTGAAGACGAAGGTTGCCGCGAAAAATGTGGATTGGCAGAAGATTGATCGAACTGCCCAAGAGGCTAAAGAATCGATTCATAGTTACTATGAGAGGTTGTTGAAGGCGTTTAAGAACTACAGTGGCACGGAAACAATCGAGGCGAAGGATATGCTTCATTTTGTGTTCAGATTTGTGGAAGGGTTGAGACCAGAGATAAGTCAGATGATAAAGTCGCATTTGATTTGCTGGCAGTCGAAACCGATTGATGAGGTATTGAATTATGCAAAATACTGTAGCGACGAAATTGAGGTGAAACAGAAAAAGCTGAAAGAGAAGGTGATGATGATGCAACTTAAAGCAGCTCAGACAGGTCTGCAAGGTTTGCAAGGGATGCAAGGGTTCCAACAGCAGGTACCGCAACCGCAGCCGCAGTTGCAGGGAAACATGTCGTTTTAGCCACAGGCCAGAGGCAGAGGCAGAGGAGGTTTTGTGAATAATGGTCCGGATTTAAACACTGTTGTGACGGGTGTGCAGGCAATGAAGAAGGTGATGCCGTGTCACGTGTGCGGAATTGTCGGTCATTGGAAACGCGAGTGCCCGATGGTGGTGCAGGAAGGTGCAGGTGCAGGTGTAGGTGTTGGTCAGCAAAACAATGATGTCAATGCATTTCAGACAATGAGGGGACCGAAAATGAGAGGTCCAAACCCAAATTTTCAGACCGTAAATCAATTGCAGGGATTGCAACCTATGCAGCCGCAGCAGATGCAGATGCCTCGTATGCAGATGACGCAAATGCAGCCAATGCAACAGCAGTTACCCATGGTACCTAATCAGCAAATGCAAATACCCTTGGCACCAATGAGTCAGCAGCAAGTGATGGTTCCTCCACAGGTCTCGGGTCAGGTAATGAGTACAAATGGCACCGTACAACAGTTCCCATTACACAGTGAGAGTGGAATAAACAATGTATGGGAGAGTGAGAGCTCAGAAGAAGAAGGAGATTGTGTGCTTGCAGCATCCTTGGAAGTTGATCAAAAGGGTCCGTACGTAGAGGGAAGAGTAATGGGTCATCGTGTTTCATTCTTGGTGGACACGGGAGCCACACGTTCAACTGTTAAGAGCAGTGAAGTATCAAATTTGCCACTCTCAGGGAGGACAGTTCAAGTGGTGGGAGTAGCAAACAGGCACCTGACGAACCCAATAACAGATCCGGTACCAGTCAGCATCGGTAACTATCAAGGGGTACATCAGTTTGTGATATGTGACTCAAGCCCGATAGCACTGTTAGGGAGAGACCTATTGTGCAAATTGGGTTGTTCGATCATGTGTTCGAACGAAGGAATAACGATACAGACGAGCAGTGATGGGGAAGAAGAGGATAGTGTAGAGGGGGATGAGATGGAAACGGTAGATGAAGAATATCCTCTGATTTGTCTTTTCCCGATGATAACTGAAGAAGGTATTCCAGCTGAATTACGGGAAACAGTCGGAAAGGAGGTGTGGGACATGACAGGGAAAGAGGTGGGATTGATGAAAGGAGTGGAACCAGTGAAAGTGACTGTAAAGCCCAATGCAATCTTTCCCCAGACCCCACAATACCACATGGCACAAGATACCCTCATGAAAGTTGCCCAACTCATTGACGAATTTGTAAAACAGGGGGTACTAAAAGAAGTGTTAAGCAGTCCATGTAATTCACCAATAATGGGACTAATAAAGCCGAGTGGAAAGGTCCGACTTGTGCAGGACTTGAGGAAAATAAATGACATCATAGTCAAATGCTGCCCAGTAGTACCGAATCCAGCTGTGATAATGTTTCAAATTCCTTGCGATGCCGAATGGTTCTCGGTCATCGATTTGTCACAAGCATTCTTTTCTGTGCCTCTTCATGAGGACAGCCAATTTCTCTTTTGTTTCAAATTCCTAGACAGAGTGTACAGTTGGTGTCGAATTCCTCAAGGGTTTTCTGAGTCACCGTCAATATTCAATCAGATTCTAAAGAAAGACTTTGAAGAGTTAGAATTGCCATTCGAGTCAACCCTAGTACAGTACATTGACGACTTACTGGTTGCATCAAAGACAGAAAGCGACTGCACGGCCGATACCATTGCTCTGTTGAACCATTTGGGAAGGAATGGACACAAGGTGTCTCCTTCCAAATTGCAGTTCTGTCAGAAGAAAGTGAAATACTTGGGTCACCAGATAGAGAAGGGATCACGGAGAATAATGAAGGAAAGAATAACAAGTGTACTTCAAATGAGTCCGCCCAAGACGAGAAAGGAGGTGAGGAAGTTTTTGGGAATGGTGGGCTACTGTCGCCAGTGGATTCCCAACTTCTCGACTCTGGGAAATGCATATGCGGATCAAGTCGCAAGATTTTGTGCCTTGAACTGTATATTACTCAGAGATGAATGGAATTCAATAAGTGAGCCAGAACTCGAACCAGCTGAAGCATTTGCCTTGAAGGTCGTAGATACAATAGAGGAACTAAAAGCACTACAGAATAATGTCAGGGAGGATGAAAGAGATTCCTGGATTAAATCACAGTGTATAAAGAGACCAGACGAGTTATGGGTTTCAAATGAGGGAAAATTTGTTTTGCCAAACAGTCTCTTATCACAGCTTGCGCGGTTCTATCATGGGCAAGCTCACCTAGGGAGAGATGCCATGATAAGATTGTTCAAAACTGATTGGTTTAACCCCAGATTTCGTCAAGCTGCAGAAGCAGTTTGCCATCGATGTGTCACTTGCCAGCAGATGAACCCAGGAAAGGGAACGGTTGTGAACGCGAGTCACATTGGTACGGCAAGCGGGCCTTTTAGTCGTATGCAGATGGACTTCATTGAGATGCCTGTGCATGGAGGTCTGAAATATGTGTTGGTGATTGTGTGCATTTTTAGTCACTGGATAGAGGCATACCCAACACGTAGAAATGACAGCCTTACAGTTGCAAAGTTATTGTTGAGAGAGTTAATACCACGTTTCGGATTCCCGATCTCTTTAGAATCAGATAGGGGAAGTCACTTCAATAACGAGGTGATAAAGTTACTCTGCGAAGCGCTGAACATTGAGCAAAAACTGCATTGTAGCTATCGCCCTGAAGCATCAGGACTGGTGGAGCAGATGAATGGTACACTGAAATCAAGAATGGCGAAAATATGTGCATCAACAAATTTGAAATGGCCTGACGCATTACCCTTAGTGCTAATGTCAATGAGAAACACCCCTGATAGAAAGACTGGATTATCTCCGCACGAAATTCTCATGGGCAGGGCTATGAGACTTCCTGCAGTTCCCGCAAACGCGCTTTTGAATATTACAGATGATATGGTGTTAGACTACTGCAAAGGTCTGGCTGACGTGGTTCGCTCTTTCTCTCACCAGGTGGAAGCAACCACCTTGCCACCGATCCAAGGTCCAGGACACGCACTGAAAGCAGGTGACTGGGTCGTGGTAAAGAAGCACGTGAGAAAGTCGTGTCTGGAACCCCGTTGGAAAGGCCCTTTCCAAGTGATCCTGACGACAACTACCGCTGTGAAGTGTGCGGGGGTTCCCAACTGGATTCACGCCAGTCACACAAAGAAGGTGTTGTGTCCCACAGATGAGGAAGTTGAAGCGCTGAAACTGCCAGTGCCTGATAAAACAGTGCTGAGTGCTGAGACAGAACAAAACCGAACTGAAAACGGACAGGCAGAAGCAGGAGAGAGAGAGATATTATTGGAGAACGAAGAGTCCGACACACTTGGGGAAGACCAAGGAGAAAGTTCAGACAGCGACGGAGAAACTGAAGGTGACAAAGAGCCTGAAGCAGCTGAGGGTAGCGAAAAGCCTGAAGCAGCCGAAGGTGACAAAGAACCTGAAGCAGCTGAAAGCGATACAGAGCCTGACGAAAGTAACGGTGAGGAAGGGCTCGAAAAAGGTGAAAAAGCAGGAGAGCCTGATCAGAAGAGGGCTTTCCCAGAAACAGACGATACAGAAAAAGAAAAAGAGAACGTGATCGATTCGCCTGAAGGAGGGGACAAGGCAGAGCAGAACGAAAAAGTTCAAACCTCTACAGAAAAGGTCGCAGGTCCATCAAATGGACATGGTGCAAAGAGGAGACTAAGTATATCACCAGTAAAACAAAGGTCTGGAGAAGGTTTGAACGACGGAGAAAGGCCAAAAGTAAAAGAGAAAAGAAAAGAAGTGTCTGTCGTGGTACCAACCTCGAGTGAAGAAAAAGACTTGACAAAAGAGGAAAGTACCAGCGAGGCAGAATCGAAAAGAGAAGCAAAATTGAAAAGGAAAAGGATACCGAACAGAAGGTATTCCGGTCCAGAATGGGCATATGCAGTCAATGACGATTGGACTGACGAGTTTGTATCTCTAAGCATCGAGAACGAAGAAGAGGAAGAGATACCAATAGAAAAGAAAAGTTTTATGGACAGTGTTGATTGAAAGGGTGATAAATGATATTGCTTGCTACAATCTAACGTGAAACAAACAACCAGCTGAGACATTGCTAAACCGGATGAGACATTTGCTAAACAGATAAAGACTGAGTTATTGCCGAATTGAGACAAATGCTGCTAACCGATAAGTGACTTGGCCTTTGGAGAAGACGGTGTGAACATTGCGCTCGCTCAGCTTTGTAACTGAATTGCTAAATAAGTTTCATTTATAAGTGCTTCTAGCTCTCTGATTCTATACAGATCATGACGCAAAACAATAGAAAGAAATATTGTAAATATGTGTGTATAGGCTTGGTAATTACATGTGTACTAATAGTAATGGCAATTGTGCTTGGAATACGCGGTAAAACTGAGAATGGGAGAATTGAGGCTTCTACTTTTGCGCCTGTTACTGTCACTGAACTAACCGCATTGAAAAGGCTAGCACTGGATGAGAGACTTTTGCATGATAGGAAAGAGCTTTCGTATAATGTTTTCTATCACTTACTAACAGAATATGTTGAGACAATGGATGCGAAAGATTGTTATGTGTGTACCCAGATACCGACATCAGTGAAGGAAGGGGTGACATATCACCACATGCCTCTTACATACGGGATTACATGTAGTATAGTAATGTCTAGGTTTTATGGTCAAACTAACATACAGTATTTTTACTCAAATTATGATGTTACCTTTGCTTATGTTCCTATAATAGCGCAGCTAAGCCAGATTGCTAAAGATTGGGATGCTAAAATAATGAGGGAATTTTTCGAGCCAATGCAACCTTTTGAAACGGCTCACGCTCATAGGGAAAATCTTACCTGCTCGCTCTCTGCAGTAGAAATAAGCTTTTTAGATCGCACAGATGATAGAAGGGCTCAAATGAAGGCGAAATTAGAAAAGGAGTTACATAAGAGGACTTCAGTAGATAATTATGATTTTGCTGCAATAAAGACACAAGGGAAAATTGCTTTAGATGCTTGGCATGTAGGGAAGTTTTGTATATATCGAGGTGAATCTTATTATGACAACATTTTTGTAGGAGCGAGTGAGTGTAAACACACGTTTATCTTTAAGGCCAAATGGACATTCATGATGGACGGACTTGACCCTGTCATTCCAGGTGTATATTACATTTGTGGGTATAATGCCTATTATCGTCTTCCGAAGGGATGGTGGGGAAGATGTTATTTGGGTATAGTGTTCCCAAAAGTTTATCAACTGGATGACCTATCGATGATTCAAAAGACATCTGGATCCCATCGTATCCAGAAGAGAGAGACCGCAGCTGCTGTGGTAGGTGATATATTTGGAGCCATGATTCCTTCATTGGGAGTTGTGCTGAATTCCATCAAAATAAGAAAGTTGTCTACTATAGTGGATAACATGTTGACAAAGTTTTCAGGTGCTATAATCCTGATAGATGCTGAACTTGCAGCGGAAAGAGCTATGACTCTTCAAAATAGGCTTGCTTTAGATATTCTTTTAGCAAAGGATGGCGGTGTTTGCAAAATGCTTGGTGCACGACACTGTTGTACCTATATACCTGACAATAGTGTGAAAATTAAAACTATGCTTGCTAATCTAACAAAAGAAAGTGCCGATTTGAAGGAACTGAAAGAACCAGGAGTGTGGGAGAAGGTCGGAAAAGGACTTGCTTCAGTGGGACATTGGATTGGGGGAATTTGGAATGGAATATTGCTAAAAATAATAGAGGGAATTTTAATAGTGATAATTTGTGTATTTGGAATTTGGGGAATAAAAAGGGGAATAATAATGGTTATGGAAAGAATAAAAAGAAGAAAGGAGGAGAAAATGATGAAAAGAATGGCAGAAGAATACAAAGCGCAAACTAGGGGAACTAAAAGGAAAAGAGAACTGACAGAATTTTAATGGAATAAAATTTGTGGGCTTAATTTGTGTGATGACAAGTAGTCATCAGAGGAGGGATTGATGAAGCAGAAAATGAAGGTTTTGATTTATTAGCGCTTAAACGTAGTGTGAAATAATTATGTGTGACTCTAACCGAACTAATAAAGATTGTACGGGGACAAAATGTGCCCTCAGAGTAGTTCGCCAACATTTATAAGCGTGCTTTATGTAACGGGGTGTATTAGAATTGCACTAATCCGACATAATCATAAACGTGTGCTACGATTTGCTTGTTTGAAATGCTTTAGCTTAGCATTACTTTAATGGAGGCTTTGGCCTAGTTGCCTGGTCTCACGGTTTAGATGCTCGTATTTTTCCAATGTGCTATTAAACGTGTATTTCTGCTTGAAGCTGTACTTTTCCACAGAAACTGTTCACATGCTTATCTTAAAGTTTCGTGCCAGCCTGGCATATTTTCTCTTTACTCCAAGGTCGATTTGCAGGTGCGGACAATGGAGGCTCTGAAAGTGAACTAATTGGTATACAATGTTGCAACGTGCGTACCCATCTCCAAGGATAATGTATGCTTAAGTAAAAGCTTGAGAACTGTTGTTTTTGATTGGACAATTTGAAGCTAACCTATGAACCCTCCAATGGAAGACCCTACTGGATTTGAACTGTTGTCTATAAAAACCAGGTGCACGAGAAGAAATCAGACCATTACAGCCATTACCAGCTATTGCCCGACATTGCGTCATTTCGTAGCTATTATGGCCCACTTTGCTGCGACGCCATTTTGAAAGAGACTTTGATGCTTTCTCTAATCGAGAGAAAGAGACTTTAATGATTCTTGCCCTAGAGACTTCAACTTTGATTTGTCCCTTTGCATGAAATAGTAGTTTTACCTTGCCGCCGTGAGGCAATTGCCCCGTTCACCCCTGCCCCTTTGCCCCGTCCCATGCCGATCGAAACGGTACCCATGCTGATCGAGAAACGGTACCTGTGAGACGAAGACTTCCTTGTACGCTGATCGTAATTGGTAAATATGAGAGGAAATTGTAAAATTGCATTGTGTTTCTTTTAGGTACCCAACTGCTGATTTTGATAAGGGCCCTAGCTAGGAGTTTTTCTAAATTAATGTTGCTAAATTGTTTTGCATGAAGTCCCACATGCCGATGCTAATTTGAGGTTAGATGAGGATTCCATATGTCGCACGATGCAATTTGAGATCTTGTTATGCTGACTAAATGTATGCAATTAGTTCATTACAGATTATCGTATTAGTGCTTTGCATTGCCATTATCGAATGCCTTGTGATTCAAATGCTATATAGATTACACTTGTTTCGCCGTTATGGACAGCTATTAATGTTCATTTATGTTTATCATTTGGTGTTGAGACACATATATATTGTGCTAGCTTTGTTAATATAGGGAAATAAATTCACTAACTTTGCAATAAACTGGTGTGGTTATTCCTGACTGAAAGGTCAGGGTTCGCCGAAATGTATTCTGGATTAATTGTTAAGTGTTATGTTGATCAAGGTATTGCTTATGTTCGTTATTGATTATTGATTTCAGGAAATTGATTGATTAAGAGTACAGAGAGTTCCCACTTAGTCAAAAGATTCATCGGCCTAAACGGCCTAAAGAGCGTCCGAACACAGGTAAATTATTACTACGGACCGCTCTATCACTACTAAACCGATATACCCAGCCATCTGGAGCTTTAGTCTGCCAGAGTGACTAAGTGCAAAGGTAGAAATCGTGATTAAGCGCAAAGGTAAAAATCGTGATTAAGCGCAAAGGTAGAAATCGTGACACACTCACCACATTGCTGGTCAACATTTTACATGACTGCTTTTTAATATTGCTGTAAACTTCTCAAACATATATTTTAATTGCTTGGTGTCTTTTGAATTATTATATTTTACTCCTTGAAACTAAATTGTTTTGAGAATTTTACCGTAATTATTTCTGAAGTGCTCACACACCATTCTCATCACTAAGGAGTCCTCTCGTTCACATTTATTAACAATCTACTTTACTACAAACCAAAATAAATTGCATGTCAATAAATGTGAAATCAGAAAGTGCAGGCAGCATCGAAAGTACACACTTTGTCATCAATTACAATAAAGATGTATTATTCATCATAGAAACAAGGCTCTCACATTCCTCTTGCACGAAGTTCTACTCGCTAGCAACTGAAGACTTCATGATATTTCGACAACATATGACATGCGTGGGCTATTACAATATTGACAGAGATAACTTAAAATAATAACTCACAGTCTTCAGAAGAATCACGAAAATAAACTTTAGCCACAGCATCTACTTAGAAAATGTCACCTCATGCATGAAAAAATAAATCCCATGAATCACTCAATAAAGGACCTTTGAAACTGCACACATTCAAATGAAAATATTCAATCTTATTCTAACTCAGGAAAATAACAATGCGAGGGAAGACAAATTCAAGTGGGACTAGTTTAATCACCTTGCTATATCTTTTGAAAATGTATCCGAAGAAAAAGAGCACAATAGCATTGTCATAACCCCAATAGAAAACAGAGAAAATAAAATAGTGTCCTCGTAGGATAAATAATGTATATCACAGTTCGAAAAACACAAAGCACCCCTACCAAATCTTCAACAGAAATATAAGTCCATCGACTACTTTGATGAGAGTGCTCTAGAAACCATAGAAATAAGAAATCTAAATCCCCAAAAAACTAGAATAGCTAAATCAAGTGAATAAATGCAAATTAAGTGAAATGATTTTAGAAAACAAATTGCGAGGTTGGGTGAGTTCCATCTGGGTTAGGGCACCTAGAGGGATGCCCTTTGTCCCTGCTGTTATTCTCTGTAGCGCTATAACCACAGCAACGTGGATTCAAGATCATGCATTGATCAGGGGCCTGAAGCAGGACCCAGGGGCCTGAAGCAGGGAAGGCATAATCTTGCTGTATGCCAATGAAGAGCTACTGTATCTAGCAGACCCAAAAGATTTAGATCCCCCACGTTCTCTATAGCCATTAGCTGGGCGAGTCTCCTGAAATGGGAAATGACCAGCTTCAGATACCTGGGCATTTATGTAACCGCAAGGAGGGACCTGTTCTGCCAAGATAATTTAGAATGGATGTTAACAGAGTATAAAGAAGCAGTGTCCCACTGGCGAGAGCTATCCATCTCCACATTGGGTCGGGCACTCCTTTATAGGATTATCTATCTGCCCAAGTTTCTATACAAACTGCAGAATACCTAATTTGAGGTCCCGGATAAGTATTTCCTAGACATGGAAGAGGTGACTAGACTAATGCTACTGGTGGTGGGCCCGCCTCTGACTGCTCTGTCAGCCCTGACTCAGAATCCAGTTGATGGGGGTAATAGCCCTCCCGAACCTGAGGCTTTATTACTGGGTGCCTCAGTTGTTGTTTATCAATGACTGGGCATTTGCAACGCTGCAGGAACTATCCATTTGTGCAGATAGCAGAGCCATGGAGTCAAAGAGGATACCCGGATCAGCTGCACATGATGGGCAGGATGACTCAACTGCTGGGTCCGATGGCTGTGGTGGTTAAGATTTGGCGTGGAGTGGCAAAGGCACTGGGATGGAAAGATCGGATGATGTTTGAGACACCACTTTGGGAATCAACTCCGCTGGCATGCCTACAACAGGTTGAAGGCCATGAAAAATGGATCTCGAATGGTGAAGTCTGGCGGGACAGTGAGATGACACTGTTCCACAACTTACAAATACAAAATGACAGGGAGTCCGTTTTTTTTGTTACCTACACATAAAACATATCCTACAGGGATACGAAGGTCCTCTTACATGATATCACAGAGGAGACACCTTTGGAGTTCTGAATACCAGGGGCCAAACTACACAAACATGCGGTCTCAAGATTTACTCTGCTCTGCTCATGAACAGCATACCGCCAATTGACACTCTGCGGAGCCAATGGGAGCAAGATCTGGGGAGCTCAAAGATGAAGAATGAGGGAGGCCAGCAGATATAATTGGGCGCAATTCTAGCTGAAGATCCGACATACTACATGAGAACCAGATTGTACAGGCTAGGGAGGACAGAAGACGACGATACCTTAGGGGGTGTGGGCAGCGAGGATCTCTGGTTCATGCCCTGTGGAGATGTGCGGTCATTAGAGGATATTGGGCAGGCTAACTGGGCAGGATTTCCGGGGGGAGCAGACACTGGATAGGTATGTACTCCTCTTTTGCAGTGCAGCAAGGAGAAATACAGTGCGTTATTGGGGAAGGATAGTGATCTGAATGCTATTTGAATGGCTCCAAACTACATTGGTACTTGAGAGACAAAGAAGAGGTCTATCGGGCCAGAGGTTACCCTCCGAAGTTCGATAAGATCTGGGTGTCATGGAAGAGTGTGGTGGCCGATATGGACTGAAGGGGCCCTGCCATTATAATTGATAGTGGAACAGAGGTGGGGATGAACATGCTGGATTGAGTTCCAAGATTTTCTTTTTCTAAGAGTTATGTGTGGGGAAGGGCAGATATGGAAATGGAATTGTAAAAATAACAGTGATGAAGAGAAGGATGCGGTCTACGGATGGTAAAGTAATTGCGTGCCTTATTGCAACAGTGTTATCTTTGTACGTTGTTTAAAACCAAATAAGCAGATTAAAACAAATTGAAAGCAAACAGAAATCCACAGATTTTGGTCAGCTTTTCCGGAGACTCACCTTACCTCACTCAGAAGACATAGGGGGTCATTCCGACCGCCGGGGCCGGGGATGCGGGAGCACCGCCAACAGGCTGGCGGTGCCCCGCAGGGCATTCTGACCGCAGCGGTTTGGCCGCGGTCAGACAAGGAAAACCGGCGGTCTCCTGACGGTTTTCCGCTGCCCTGGCAATCCCCCATGGCGGCGCAGCTTGCTGCGCCGCCATGGGGGATTCCGACCCCCTCACCGCCATCCTGTTCCTGGCGGTCGCAGGATGGCGGTGAGGGGTGTCGTGGGGCCCCTGGGGGCCCCTGCAGTGCCCATGCCAATGGCATGGGCACTGCAGGGGCCCCCGTAAGAGGGCCCCACTTTGTATTTCAGTGTCTGCTTTGCAGACACTGAAATACGCGACGGGTGCCACTGCACCCGTCGCACATACCCACTCCGCCGGCTCCATTCGGAGCCGGCTTCCTCGTGGGAAGGGGTTTCCCGCTGGGCTGGCGGGCGGCCCTCTGGCGGTCGCCCGCCAGCCCAGCGGGACAGCCAGAATGGCCTCCGCGGTCCTTCGACCGCGGAGCGGCCATTTGGCGGCTCCCACCAGGCAGCCGGCTCCCGCCGCCCGGCGGGCTCAGAATGAGCCCCATAGTCACTAAAAAATCATCACCATTTCATCAGACCTTAAAAGGCCAAACCACCTTCTAAACGCAGGAATATCCACAGAAACCTTTCACAGGCCGGATCCTAATTTAAGAAGCATATCTACAATCTCTTCTCATTAATCATACCATTCTCATTTACAGATAGCCCTCTATTGGCCAACTGCACTAAGGAATGCGCATGCCTCTCGGGACAGCTTAATCTTGAAACCAATAAATGGCTCAATGAATCAATGATTAATTCCCTCTTCTCTAAAAACGGAGAACCTTTCTCCCTTTTAAAGAAATCCGAGCAAAAAGCGTCATTGCAAACTTATTGCTAAAATACACATCTCATTTCAGTATATTCTGGTCTTAGAATCAGATTTCCGGCCCAAATGCAGCACAGAGGCACAGTGCATGACAAGATATAATTTGAGGCACCCCATTCACAGCAAGTTTGAATTAAATTCCATTTTCCTGTTATGTCAAGCCCTCGTGATGCCAGGCTACACTGAAAAATATGCTAAATGCTCAGAAACTGCAGCATGCAAAACCATTCAGAAGCTCAAGCTGACTGGCTGCCACCATCTAAACTGTACCAAAGGAAAGGTTGAAAAAGCATTGATAGAGTGATTTCTTTTTAGGCTTGGATGTAATTTAATTGTCTGACATCATCAATATTTTATGTGGAGTGCAGTGTCTAACAAAGGGTACTTGGTGGAGAAACAGAGGTAAAGTGATAGATCAGGCTTCAGATTGAGGTAGTCAAGCTGTGGAGAAGGAAACGTAGAGAGAGCAAGGGGTGGGGAACACCAAGGAACCAGGTAGAGAAAACGGACTTGTACAAAGAGATGTTAAAGACAAGGAGGCAGAAAGATTAAGAGATAGACTTTACAGACGGAGCGGTAGCGAAAAAACTTTAGAGATGCAAAGTAGAAAGATGGAGTGGTGAGTTGGAGAGGGGCAAAATTAGAAGAAGTGTAAAGAAATATGGCAGGTAATAAGAGTATTGAAAGAGCAAGAAAGGTAGAGAGAGACGGGTGAAAGGTAAACAAGTTGTACAGAGAACAGAGGTAAAGTAGAGAGAGAGATGAGTTTGATATAGAAGTTGAGAGAGCGAGTGAGGTAGAGAGATGTACATGGAGAGAGAGAGTGCTGAGAGAGATATCGGCAGTGAGGCAGAGAAATGTAAAAAGAGAAAGGTACAGAGAAAAGTGATGGAGAAAGGGTGACTTAAAATAGAGATGGTGATTGAGAGAGATAAGAGTGGAGGTAATGACAAAGAAAAAAAGTGTAGTGAAAGAGAGGTAGAGATAAGGCTCTGCGGTGGAGGGAACAGAGGTAGAAACAGAGAGAGAGAGGGAGAGAAGAAAGGGAGAGAGAGAGAGAGAGAGAAGAAAAAAAAAGGGAGAGAGATGAGACAGCTTCAGAATGGTAAGGTACATTAGGAGGTTAGATACAGAGAAAGAGCGAGAGTTGGAGAAGAGAGAGATGGGAGTGATGTGAAGTGGAGAAATGAGACAAGAGTGGAGAGGTAGAGGGAAGGTTGTGAGAGAGGCAGAGCATTGTGAGGTAGAGGGAAATGGGAGGGACAAAGAGGCAGGGTGAATCAGAATTAAATTGAGAGAGGGATAAGTAGGTGGGGGAGAAATGCAGGGCGATGAGATGGGAACAGAACTGCGAGGTGCAGAGAGAAGGGTGAGGCAAAGAAGGAGATTTCAGCTAGAAGAGGAGGAGAGACAGAGATCGGTACAGAGAGTAATAGGGACAAGGTGGGGTTGTGAGAGGTGAGGGAGACATAGGTGAGGTAAAAAGGGTAAGTCAAGCGCATAGAGAAGTAGCGAGAGGTACACTTAGAAATAAAAGACAGGTTTGAAGTAGACAAAGTGAGATGAAGTAGGGAGAAAGGCACGCGACAGAAAGAATATTTTCAAATGTATCTGCTACCAACTGTCTGAGAGGGTAATGGTTAAGGTTGGGCAGCCAGACATGCACTATAACCTTCTCTGAGGTGTGCATCCACAGCTGTAAAAAAAATAATTCGTTTTTAGGCATCCCGTTTTTACAGAGACGTTTGACTGTCTGCCTCTCTTTAGAGGGGCTTTAAAGGTTGGGACAAGGCAAATGCCCACTTTTGCATACCTTAACAAAGCTGTGCGAGACAGCCGCCACCACTCTTGTATTGGAAGACACTATGCAGGTCATGCACAGAGAGGAAAAGTGCGTTTTACTGTTGCTAAACCTGTAAGCAGTGCTTAATTTGTAAATAAAAACGTGCGGTGCCCAAAGCTCTCCTCTCAAACACGCCGCTGCTGCAATTAAATGCGCGAGCACTGAATACTGAGGCAGCGTAATCCTAAAACCATCTCGGGCCTCTTTGATCCGGTTACAGCCACTTTCTGTCCCTTCAGTCCATTCTTGCAGCATTCTGCTTTCTAGCTTTGTGACGAGTTTTCGTTTTTCTCTTCCTTCGTCTTTCCCATATGTGTCTTGCGCTCGCAGTAAATGCTCCTGGCAGAAAAGTAAGTGCCGGCCCTCAAAAATAAGTGCTGGTGACCCGCACTGGAAACCACCGGCTCAAATTAAGCACTGCCTGTAAACGGCATTTAATCCACTTGACCATGAGATAGATATCCTTTCAACTTCACTAGTGAAATTGTTCTGAATTGGTTCATCTAAGGCATCAAAATTGCACAATAGTTGCACGCTGTTAACTACCAAGATAAGCAACAACAGGGAACTCTAGGATTTCCAGAATGGAGATGGGAAGTAGCTGTTCGCCAACAGGTGTGATATCAGCTATACCTGAATGTGCCGTTTCCAGATCTTACTGAAAAGCTGATATCCATCTAGCCAAACAACGCAGTCTAAATAATCTCAGTTCCACGTTTCACAAAACATGGGAAAAGAGACCCACAGACATGCCACACAACATGACATTTCGTGACTGTTTCAGTATTTCATAGTGGTTAGCAAACTATGCACAATGCTGGAACATTCAAGAAACTTACCGGACCGTTATTGTATTGCCATGTATTTAGGTATCAAGTCGTCTATGAACAATCATCTCCAAATCCATCCAAACTCAAACACAGTGATAGCTGCACCCCTGTCTAGTTGAGCCACCCCAGTTCTGAATGCTTTGCACTAGCTTTCCATTAAGGCTCGGATCATCTTTAAGGCTCTGTGCCTTATTCATCCATTCCATTTTTGGTACAGTGCCCAGATTTATTGCTAATCAATTCACTAGATAGCCCCCCAGTAGGATTTCTTTGTCCATCTTTTCAGGGTCTTCTATGCGATTCCACATGGCTCCTTTTGGAGGCAATTCCTCTTCAGCCCTTGCTCCATCAATGTAAAATGGTCTGCCCTCTTATATTAGATATATATTATATTATCTCCTCCTATTTACACTTCAGGAAGGAACAAAAAAACTGTATGTTCTGACAAACACTTTAAATAGTCCCCTTTCTACTCATTTCTCTTTTTGACTAAGTTTTAGGTGCCAAAAGAAGACATGTGTTATTGCACTTTTAAGACACTTTGATGAGGGCGAGGCAGGCAAGATTGCCAAACACATGCTTTAACCGCCGGCTCCCCAACCCCCGGTATCAATCCTCTGGCATCCTGCACCCAGGAGCCTCCTGGTGCACATGTATCGCTTGCATATTGCCCGCAAGTTGCCCAATTGGTTTCCCTGGGGGCTAGGAAGCCTGTGTTTCGCTACTCCAAGCATGAGCGGTGGGGCGGCTCAGCAGGGGAGACAGGGTCCATTCAGTGTACTGACGTACCCGCTTGCCCCCCGACAGTCCACTGAGTGGCATGAGGGGGTGAGTGAATGCTGTGCAAGCAGGGGGCAAAGCCAGAGAGATGGTGGCTGAGCCCCCTGCCTTGTGTCCAGATCAGACTCCACCACACGGCTGGCCCAACCTGAGTGTCTGCCATAGCAGCTGGGGACCCAGCTCGTAAGTTTGCAGCGGCACCTCCCCAAGCTGATGACACTAGGGAAGTGGGGGAGTGCAGATTCCGCAAAGACCAGGAGTAAGACTCTGTGGATAGGTGCTGTGTCACCCCGCACTGTGATGGACTTGGGGCCTGTGGGCAGCGGGGTTTTCTCAGGGCCTACGACGGATGGCATTGGTGATTCTGCGCTGGTGTGACACAAGGCCAGCAAGTGGGGTCCCTCATCTGTAGGTGGCAACTTAGATCCAATTCACAAGGTCCTGGGGCCTAATATCCTGCAGTTCCTCTTGCGGGTTGCCAGCGGAGGAGAGGCCTCATGAGGCCCGAGAGGTCGATTGCTCTTTCACACTTGTTGGGAGTGCTTGCTGGGCCTGCAGTACCATCAGGAGCCCTTGGTGATCCCAGCTGTGAGTAGGGGAAGGCGGTGGGGCAGCGAGTGAATGCATCCCATGACTGGAGTGGTGTGGCCCCCCGGCTGAATGCTTGAGCCCTCCCTAGGGTGCTACAGACACTGTGTCTGACGTCTTTTGCTGGGGGACACCTCCCCTGAATGCTTCACGGTCTTCCTGTTTGCCCCGTACCAGCTCTGATCCTTCCTGGATATTTTACCGCATTGAGAGACACTAGCTCTGTGCTGGGAGGGGAGGCTGTTCTTGGGCACAGGGTCCTGCTCGGAGTGCCCTGTTCACAAGACCTGTTTCCATTGGACCAATCCCCCTAGATGAACCTGGAGCTGCCCTCTTTTGCCAGGAGCTGCTTGGAGGGGCTGACCCCTGGGAACACTATGTCCCAGGCACATCATGGGCAAAGACTGGAATCTTAGGAGCACCCAGCAGACAAAAATAGACCAGTAAACAGCCCCTGGCCTGGACAGAGGCAGCCCTCCACCATCTGTGAGTGGTGGGAGACACTGGGAAGGCAATGGGAGCCCAAATTCTTGCAGCAATAGAGGGTTCGGCACAACATTTGAGTCTAAAATGGACATCATCACCATAGATGTCAACCTTCTGAGGGCGGACCTCTGAAAGATGTCTGAAAATTCACAGGAAACAGAGCACACAGTGAAGCAACGACAAGAAGAGTTGGAAAACCTGAAGGCCACAGTGTCTGAACTTAGGGAAACCTCCAGGCCCCTACAGGCTTGCGCTGAGGACACGAAAGGCCGCTCATGGTGTGGGAATCTACGTTTTGTGGGGTTCTCTGAGGGGGTGGAGGCAGCCGAGCCAGAACTCTTTCTTGAGCATTGGATCCAGACAGTGGTGAACCAGGATGACCTGTCAAAGGTGTTTGTTGTTAAAAGCGTGCACCGGACCCTGGCCCCGTGTCCTCCGCTGGGGGCACCCCTAAGGGCAATGATATCCAAACCATTAAACTAGCAAGACAGTGAGGTGATTTTGCAAGGGGTATGCTGGGCAGGTGACCCTAAATTTGGCAACCACATTATCTGCATGTTCCCCGACTACACCCAAAAAGTGCAGCTTTTGTGACAAATGTTCACAGCGTTGAAGCGGCACCTGACTGCTAAGGGACATGTTGCTGTTCCAGACCTGCCTGAAGCTCATGCAGGGTAGTCAAGCCTACTCCATTGATACCTGGGATGAGGCATGGGCCTGGGTAAGCACAACTGGATGGGGGACCCTCCTGCTGAGGGGGTGCCTACTGGAGAATGGAGTCAGTCAGGACGCAACCCACGCGCCTGCGGTCGGAAACATTGGAGGGTTGGGGAAGAGCTGCCAATACGATCATGATATGGCAAGACAGCATACTGGATGCACAAAGTTGCAACCTTGAAAGGGAGGAAGCCAGGGTACTAGTGGCTGCAGTGACATCGGCAGTCCCCAAGGACTTGGCCTCCTCCTCGGTGAGCAGAATGCCGAGCCTGCCGCCTGAGAACGAGTGATGAGCACGGTGTGCCACATTCGCTGCTGCAGCGGGCCCTCTCCTGCTAAGGTAGTTGACTAAATGGTTGGCAGTTGTTTGCTGACCCCTTTTCATGGAAGAGCCAACTATCTCATGGGGGATATGGCCTCCCTTCTTCTATTGGTAATGAGCAGACACTGCGGAGGGGGAGGAACACTTCCAGATGTAGTAATGTTGTCCTTACTTACATACCTGAGGAGGCCCATTGCCACAGATAGCCCCACACGTTAACTGTCCAACAGGACATTGTCACTGTTTTTCTTATCTCCACCTGTTCATTCACTATTCCCCCATTTTGTTCTTTCCTCTTTTTCCTGGTTGCAGTATGTAGACTTATGGGGGAAGGGGTTTTCAAGCTTGACAGGAGGGTTGGGGTGGTCATCATAGAGGAACTGGATCTTGCACTGGCATCTCATGGGTGTGGTCCTGAGCTACTACCCCTGTTCCAAGTGCATTTGAGCAACTTCTTAGCCGATCCCCTATCTAAAGTTTAAGTTAGGGGTGTGAGAGTTTTGGAGGGGGGGTTGTTGGGAGCTTACGCATGATAGGGGAGACACAGTTGGGTGTAATGAGTATCTGGAGGAGAGAGGGAGGGGATGTTTAGTTATTGTTTAGTAGCTGCAGCTGGGGTTAATGTAGAGATTTTGACAGTGGAGATTTTTCTGGCCCACGGACGGGTGGTGATGCAGAATGATGGCTTCTATCTGGACGGTTACAAGGAATGTGTGTGGCCTCAATATGTTTATTAAGCATTACAGGGCCCATATCTTTCCCAAATGGCATGGCATCCACTTCGCTTTCCTCCAGGAGATGCACTTGAGAGATGGGTAAGGCGCAGAAGGTGGGCAGAAAGTGGTGGGGCCAAATGTGTTCCTCTACATATTCAAGCTATGTCAGGGACATTGCCATTTGAATAGCACGCGAGTCCCTATTCGGCTCTTCTATTTCACAGTGGATGTGGAGGGATAATATGTCCTTCTGCAGGGGCTGCTGGATGGCAGGGAGATCCGTTTGTTGAACGTATATGCCCCTAATATGCTTGCAGTGTAAGACGGCAGGACAAGGTGTCCCAAGCAGCTACTGGCAGCCCCTCAAACAAAACGGGTTTACCACAGGTGAGAGAAACGCACAGGCTTCCTATGCGTGATGTAAAACACAACGTGCATCACCTGTGCTCACATACGGAAAACCTAATGGATGCTTAAGGAGCACAATATGTTGTGCATGCACCAGGCTCAAAGCAAGAAGAGCCAAAAAATCCTAGTATAACACTTTGTTGTCAAAGTTTTGGTGCAGCCTAAGTAGCTCTGAATTTTAACAGGCATTCTAAGGAGATTTTTCTCTAGTCTTCTGAAACGGTGTAAAGAAAGCTTTTCAGATCTAGTTGTGATGTAATTCAATTGTTCTGAAATGATGACGTTGCCCGCCTTATCTCTGGCTTGACGTGTCTGACCTAGGGTCTAAATGATTCAAAATGACGAGTGATATAACCTCGTAAAAATATTCTACCCGTGTGCCTAGTTTTTAGGTGCTCTGTCCCTTGTATAACCTCTCTGTGGGCTTTTAACCACACCCATGTCACGCCCATCAGTTTGGTTGGTTTGTGGGCTAACTTTTTAAAATTTGCTTGATTTAATTATATAAAGGCATGATACATCATGCCGTTTCCGATGTTTAGCCTGCATCAAGCACACTGGCCAGCTATTGAAAACATACAAGGCTCCATGTTTTTGGTATGGTTTCTGGACTACTTTTTCTCTTTAATTCGTAGGCAGCGCGATCTCGCTGGGTAGTAGTCGAACGCTTTGAGTGACATCCACCCTATTATATGGATTTTTGCACTTTTGCTGGTTACATAGATAATTGCACTTTTGCTGATACATTTCACTGCGAGTAGACTTCTGTTCCTTTTGTGTGTCTGCTTTGCGCTCAAGGTGGCCGTGGGCTCGCTTATGTGAAACTGTTTTACTTTTCATTTTCAGTTTATGTAGCAAGAAAAGTCCAGTTAGGAGTTTACAATGCTAATAGCTTTAACTCGAGCAAACGCAAGACTCATTGCATTGGAAATGCTTGTTATCATGTGTGATTGCTCTTTTCGAAAGTTAAATGTCTATGGGGGTTATTACAACTTTGGAGGAGGTGTTAATCCGTCCCAAAGTTTAACGTAAAGTGACGGATATACCACCAGCCGTATTACGAGTCCATTATATCCTATGGAACTCGTAATACGGCTGGTGGTATATCCGTCACTTTACCGTCACTTTTGGGACGGATTAACACTTCCTCCAAAGTTGTAATAACCCCCTATATATTTGACCCTAGGCTCAGCTTCTGTATAAGTCACAGAAGACCCGTCAAGTTAGTCCGCTCGAGACAGATTGTGAGATCGATAATACTTTCACAGAGTGCATTGTGAGACAAAGCGCCTCGAGATACTCTTGCTGAAGAGGAGCTGCAGAGCTACAAGAGGTGGATCGGGTAATGCACACAACGGCAATGGTAGTGTCTGGAATTACTTAAGGAAATGGTTAGTCACAGAACATGCATTCTCTAAAGCATGTGTAGCAGGGCTAGATGGGCATTTTCTAATTAGGACCCATCTGGAAGAACCGCACATTATGAGACCAAAGACAATGTAATATGTTGCCTTATTCCACAGTTCCTTGTGAAGTGTGGCTAAATATTGTAATTGTAGCTGCAGCACTTATGAGCCGTTGCTGTCTCATTTATTGTGGCACACGAAGACACATGCACATATACACTCCGTGTGCACAATACATACATACCTCAAACAAAAGACTAAGAAATAGGTTTTAAACAATATTATTGCATTACTTATTTCGGAGATTCTTTCTCCAATATTATGCACTTCTCAATGTCACACTAATTAAATTCCATTGAAAGTGATGCAGCGCGTCACCAATTAAATAGCTTTTTTGGTGCATGCTTAGCAAGTGTTAATACCAGTTCATAAAACAAACATGCTACTTTTTTCTAGGGAGGATAAAAGCCTAAATTACTCTCCCCAGGATTAGAGCCTACCTCTTGAAAGTCCCCAAACCCACACATCTCTAGTCTGCAGCTCGAGCAGAACTCACTCAGTTTCTATTTGATCTTCCCAGGATTTTCGGGTCCCGTGGAGAGGAGACGCAGTCTTAGTCTCTCCACAAGAGCATTCGGGCCGGAAGGAGATGGCCAAGATTAGGATAGGGTAGTGTTTAGAAGGGGAGGGTATAGGGGGTGGGGTATATAGGGAGGAGCTTGGGGTGGGATTTGCCTCTTCTGTGCCAGCCTGTGGTGCTGCGCTGAGGTTGACGATCCGTTTAGGAAGGTAGTTAGAGAGTGTTGAGGTTTGTGCTAGTTGCATCAATGGCTGTGGGCCACGATGCAGAAGTGGTGCAAGCCGTGCTTCACCTGGTAGGCGAAGCCGGCAGCAGTGACCTGTCATGCTCGACAAGACCTGGGTCGGTATGGCACGCACCACATGTGCAGCGACATACAGTGTAGCGGTGGTGGTTGCTGCCCGATGCTCGCCATTTAAGGGAGCTAAGAGGAAGTCTGGGGGTGTGGAGACGCAGCTCATCCTTCCAAATGCACAATGCAATGGAGGAGGCGCAGGGGGAGCCTGAAAGAGACACAGTGCAGGGGGGGCAGAGCCAGAAAGCGAGGGCCTGGCTGGTGGTAAGGTAGGGCCCCTTGTGCAGGGCCTGCCAGCCAGGCAGTAAGAGCAACAGGTGGGAGCAGCCTCCGTACCTCTCTGTGGCAGGGAAGGCAGCCACTATTAAAAGGAAAGTAGAGGTTCATGGGCAGGGTGGGAGCAAAGGGAAGGGAAAGGGGAAAAGGAACAAGCACCAGCTGGGGGGACCCATGGGAGGGAGACATGCGGGTAGTGGGGGGTGCAGAATTAGGGAGCAGGCAGAGACATGGGGCCATGGGCAGGGTGGGGGAGGACCAGCAGCAAGCCACCACTGACTCGTCTGCAATGAATATTGAAGCCAGGATTCAGGAACAGAGGTGGCTGGTGGCTGAGACAGAGGACAGGTGGGCCCTGTTATGCAAGGAAAGGGGGGAGGCGGAAGGGCGATCCAGACAGGCGAAGAGGAAGTGAGCGGGGGCTAGTGGGGAGCACAAGGAGGGGCGTAGTTTGGGGCCAGACAGTGGGGTGTGGGTTGTTATGAGAAGAAGGGTAGGGATCAGGAGGGTGGTGCAGCTGGTCGGACAAGCAGCACGATGGGCGCACAAGGCGCAAACGGCCAGGTGTGATAAGTCAAAGCCAGCATCAGAGGTTGGCAGAAAGGTGGCGAGACCAACAGGGTGCAACACAGCCCCAGGACGTTTATCAGAAGCAATAGAGGGGTCTTCGGTGGCCTTCTCTACACTGCGGGAGCGAATGAAGCACACGCATGGCATACGCCATGGGGGCCACGCAAGAGCGGCGCAACCCCCTTTTCTCTTATAGCTTTGCAGGCATAAAAGACTGGCGCTTGAGTGCACAAGGGTTTACGCAAAGAAGGTTGCGGGACCAAGTTGTTATTGGAAGCGGGAACTCACACCCAAGGTGTTCAAGGTAAGGGGGAATGGTGGTCCCTGTGGGGTGATCAGAAGGGCAAGGCCAGTACGGCTCAATATAAATCTATTGGAGTGGGGGGGGATTGGATACACAGCACGCCCAGTACAGATGCAGTACAAACAGGCAGCAAGGACCAGGTGGGGGACAAAGTGCTGACTCCCCAGAGTAGGCATGGAGAGACAGCAGCAAGCAGGGACAAGGAGGGGGACAGGCATAAGAAGCGACTCCCAAACATGGGACTAGCTATGCCATTGGGTTCTCATGTAGCAGACAAGAGAAAAGCAATGATCTGGAGACACAAGTACGTTGACGTATTCAAGCTCATTCATAGAGACATTCAAGTGAAGGATAGCTCTAAAGAGTAAGAGTGTGAACTGGCACGTAGGCCTAGAGTCCCAATAACTATAGAATATTGGACCTCCGCATTTTTGATTTATGCTAGTATATACTGCGAAAAATATGCATACAGGGCCATTGCCATGTTTAAGTACATGGATTTTATTTGCAAGGCCCAAATGCACTCCGGGGGTTTTGCATGGTTGAGCTACAATGAGGAGTTTAGGGCCAGAGTAAGTGTTAATCCTGAAAAGCCATGGGGTGATGTGGACTCGGAGTTATGGATGTAGTGGATGTCCTCTTTGCATTCTGCAGCATCCACCCACACAGCTAGTGGTCTCCTGGTGGTCTATAAGCCTTTTCAGCAGTGTCCCGCACAAGGAGGGGCGAGTGTGGCACAAAGGGCCCCAGTGCCTAGCGCAGGAGCGTGTTGGAATTTTAACAAGGGGTTTTGCTCTGGACACCCCTGAAAATTTAAACATGAGTGTTCCAAGTGTGGGGGGAGACACATAGTTATGCAATGTGTTTCCCTTGCCAGTCCGGCGGAACAGTGGAGATCTACCAGGGGCAGAGGGGGGCATGGCACTCCTGGGCCGAAAGGTGCCTACTCCAATTAAGATAGTTAAGTTACTGCCCTGGTTGTGCTTGTACCTGAATACGGACATGGCGTGCAAATTTGAATGGGGTTTGAAGGAGGGGTTTATGGTAGGATACCAAGGGCCGCATGCAAGGAGATGGGCTGACAATTTGCAGTCAGCAAAAGCCATGCCGGATGTGGGAGCAACAAAATTGGGTAAGGTAGTGGCAGAGGGCAGAATTGCAGGCCCCTTTTACGAGTGGCCTATGGGTAACCTGATGATTTCACCTTTGGGCGTGGTCCCTAAAAAGGGCAAATGGGATTTCCAACTGATACACCATTTGTCATGGCCAGAAGGGGCATCAGTAAATGATTTAATCGCGCGGGAAGATACACAGGTAGTGTACGCCTCAGTGGATGGCATTTGGGAGGGGTGGGGGTGCGGCAGGGGTGCTGAGTTGGCTAAGTGCGACATCAAGGTAGCTTTTAAGCTGCTACCTATTCACCCTGAGGATTTCTCTTTGCTGGGGATGCAATTGGGAGGGGTCATTTATGTGGACAGAGTGCTGCCCATGGGTTGCATGATTTTCTGTGCATTGTTTGAGGCATTCAGTACCTTACTGCAGTGGGTTTTCGTTCAGGTGAGTGGGCATTGGACAGTGTCGCACTACTTGGATGATTTCCTTTTTGTGGGTGAACCATGCTTGACTTGTGTGGGAGGGTGATGCAGTGTTTTGAGTGGTTAGCGCTGGATTTGGGGGTGCCCACTGCTCCACAAAAAACAGTGGGCCCTAGGTGCGTGCTGACTTTTTTGGCCACTGAGCTGGACACAGTGGCTTTCATGGCGCATCTGCCTTCTGAGAAGGTTAGAGAAATTTTAATTTTTTTGCGGCAGTTCAGGTTGAGACAAAAGATTGAACTGCATGTGGCACAACAACTCCTGGGTTTCCTCAACTTTGCATGTAAGGTGGTCCGGGAGGCAGGACTTTCTGCAGGCGCATGTGGCTGGCGATGTCAGGTACATCCCTCCCTCATCACAGGATTCGTCTGAGGGTAGGTTTGAGAGAGGCCATCAAAGTATGGGAACTTTTATTGACGCAGTTCAATGGGGTATCCATGTCCTTTCGGGAGGAAGACACTGTCTGGCAGGTGCAGATTGTTTTGGACTTGGTAAACAGACAGAGGACCAGGGATCTCAGGGTACTGCGGCTGTTGAGGAGGTTTATGCTTCATTGCTTGACTTTGAATATAATATTTAAGGCTGCGCATATTCCTGGGTTCAACAATTCTATCACAGATTCCCTGTCTCATTCACAGTGGCAGCATTTCTGCAAATTGGCACCGGGTGCAGAAGAGCACAAGACAGCAGTCCTGGCAGACATCTGGGAGTGGGGGCGTGATTATCATGAGAATGGTGGAGATGTTTCTAGCGGAATCCTCCCTGAAGAGTTATCGCCTAGCATGGTTGGAATTTCAGGACTTTGAGGTTTAGGGCAGTTCTGGAGACAGGAGCAGGGAGCGATTGAGGCTCGAGTGTTGCATTTTATACTATTTCTGATTCAGAAGGGCTTATCACCAGCCACGATTGGGAGCAATTTGGCAGGAGTGTCCTTCTATGGGAAGTTGTTCTTTGGCTGGGATCTGGCAAAGGACGATATTCAGGTAGGTCAGGTAATGTAGTGCGCAAAGCTACTACATTTGATTTTTTCTTGGAAATTTTGCATGTACTGCCAGTTTGTTGTGTAGATGTCCATAAGGTGGCTCTTTTTCATTTGTGTATGATATGGATGTGTTTTGGGCTTTTTGGGTGTCTGAATTGCTGGGTGTGGGGAAAGCTTTTAGAGTGAGGGAGGGGGATGTGCGACGGCTGGGTGAGTGCTTGGGTATCTGGTTGCGGCCGTCCAAAACGGATAAACTGGGCCGGGGAAAATGGATATGGTTGGACAGAGGGGGTGAGGTAGAAGCATGTTCAGTGCTGGAATGGGACAGTTTCAGAGAGAATAGGGTAGGAGATGGGGGGGAGTGTTTTTTGTCATGGGAACGGTAAGGAACTTACAGCTTTCCACTTATTGTCTGTTTTGAGAATGTCTTTGAGACGAATTGGAAGGCAGGCAAGTAATTTTGGTACCTTCAGGATTGATGTGGCAATGGTGGTGGCCCAGTTAGGTTAGGACTAGGACCAAATCAGGCATTTTGGGAGGTGCGGTCTAAATGTTGCGAGAGATATGTGATGGCCTGAGTTCAAGTCTTTTCCGGGGCACAGGGTGGTCTGTGCCAAATGGGATGGGTCTTTTTCAGGTTTTGGGTTGGCCGGATATTGTTGCACACTGAAATTTGTTTCTTCTTCCAGGTTGCATGAGTGGCCCGGAGAAAGCGAAATCGGTCACATGGCTGGTCGGACACTCGTTCATTCAATGGCTGGCAAAATATGCGGAAAAGCACGTTTATGGACCTTCTCTGTGCATCCAAGCAGCAGGCACGAGGTGTTGTGGTGAGGTATTAGTGGAATGAGGTGGGGCAATTTGCTGCCTTTTATAACATCCATCATGCTGACATGGGGATGTCCTGATGTATTGGTATTGCACATTGGGGAAAAAGATCTGGTCCGCCTATCTGGGCTCACCCTACTGCAACACATGCAGCGGGATTTGGCATTGCTGAGGCAAAACATGCATTGGACCTGTTTGGTGTGGAAAGAATTTGTGCTCAGGAGGAAATGGAGAGGAGCAATGAAACATAGGGCGATTGAGAGGGGTCGGAGGAAGCTCAATTGGGCTATGCAGATTTTCTGTTGGGCGCATGCCGTTAAGGTGCTGATGCACAAAGTGATTAAGGAGGAAGAACAGGTACTCTTCAGGGATGACAGAGTGCATCTGTCGGAAATGTGGAATGCGCATTACATGTTGGAACTGCGTTTCTTATTGACCAATTTGTGGGGGAAGAACCTATGGAGGAGTGAGCCTGTTTAAAGGCTATGAAGTGTTGCAGTGGGTTCGCTGGTGGGGCAGCAAAACACCCAAGGGGTTTGTGCTGGGTGGCAGTAGATGGGGGAGGGTGGAAAGTCAGATGCGGGCCTGGCCACCCTTCCAGGGAGAAAAAGAAGCAGGTGAAGGATGACAGAGTGGGGGATGCCCTAATCAGACAGGAGATGAAAGGAAAAGGGGGCATGTGGGAGAATGGACGTGGAGGCTGGGGGAACAGAGGCAAAATTGGAGGAATGAAGTGAGAATGGAAGATGGGGGTAGTTCCAAATGGTATAGATGAAAAGTTGTTCATTTAAAGTTCCAGTTATATCGATGTTATATTATGATTAGCAATCCTGTCCTAATAAATGGCCTTTTATACTAGTCAAATGGGTGTCGAGGTCTATGTCCCGTTGAAGGGCCTGGTGGAGAGCAGACTCAGTTTAGTCTCTCCATGGGAGCATTCGGGCCAGAAAGAGACGGCCAAGATTAAGATAGGGTAGTGTTTAGAAGGGGAGGGTACTGTGTGTGTGGGGGAGTAGTATGCCAGTATTAGGGCAGGTTGCTTGGTGCGGGAAGTAGATGGGGGAGGGTGGAGAGTCAGATGCGGGCCTGGCTACTCTTCCAGGGGGAAAAAAGAAGCAGGTGAAGGAAGACAGAGTGGGGGATGCCTGATTCAAACAGGAGATGAAAGGAAAAGGAGGCTGTGTGGGAGAATGGAAGTGGAGGCTGGGTAAATGGAGGCAAAAGTGGGAGAATGAAGTGAGAATGGAAGACGGGGGAGTTCCAAGCGGTAAATATGAAAAGTTGTTCATCTAAAGTTCCAGTTATGTTGATGTTATATTATGATGAGGAAGGGGGCGTGAGGTCATTGAGTGAGCAGCCTTGAGACGGAGCTCCTGCCCGGGACCTCCGAAAACAGCCCATCCTGCCTGCTTTGCCCGCCGATCCACAGACGGCAGCTGGTGCCTAAGAGGGCCTGCGGTGCGGGGACTCGAGAGCCGGGAGAAACACAGCCCCGGGAGCGGAGGCATCGGGACTCGGTAGGCAGAGGTCGAGTCGAGGGCGCGCCGCCTGACCCTAGAATGGCAGTCACGACGCCCTGAGGGGAGATATCCCTCTTCAGTCGAACCTGAACAGCAAGGGTGACCAGGGAAGAGGTGAGGCTGCCCCCGACGCTGCTGAGGTTGAAGGTCCTCGACGTTCAAGGGAGCACAATAGGGGTAAGAAGACAGCGAAGAGCAGCAGTTGCCTGACCCCAAAATGGCAGCTGCACCGGAGCACCGCCTTGTAACAGTGTGGCCTGAGCTAGTTAGGGAGTAGAGGCTGAGACTGAACACGAGCTAAGACCAGAGGTGCACAACGCTACCAATTTAAAAGCATAAATAAGACTTTGTCACTGCAAAGAGCCCTGAGGACTGCTGGGGCTGTGACAGAGTGAGGGGAGAGCAGCTGGTTCTCAGACGAACCGAGGGGAAATTGTAAGACGCACCCCTCCCCCCGGATCATTCAGAAGAGAGTCCTGTGGACTGGCGGACGCTGGTACATTGCCTTGGATCCGGGGGGGGCTGGTGCCGAAACGAGTATCCGACTGAAATGAGGGCTCCGTGAAGCCTTACCTGAGGGCAGCACGAAGAGGTGAACAGCGCAGCACCTCCATACGATGCTGGCTTAAAGCAGCCACAGATGCAGACTTAAGTATAGCGCCCTCCTATCCAACTCAAGATGGGCAAAATTGGGGAAAAAAAGGACACAATAGGGGAGACAGAGACACAACAGGGCGGCGCACCGCCCAACACAGCAGAAACACTGCGCACCGACGGGAGCAGAGACTTACCTGAAAGCCCATCGTTAGTAGACATCATGCAGGCCATCACTAACTCCAGGGAGAGTCTCGAGACAAAGATTGATTTGCTGGCAGTCGACCTGGGCCTGCTCCGAGAAGACTAGCGTTGCCTAGTGGAGAAAGTAACGACGACGGAGAGGACACTAGACACCATCAGCCCTGGATTGGTGGCGGCGGAGATTCAAATAACTAAATTAGAGAAACAAACAGAAATTCTTGTGACTCGAGCCAAAGATGCGGAAAACAGATCCAGAAGAAATAATATCCGCATCATAGGTCTTCCTGAAAAAGTTGGACAGAGCATTCTTCCTGAGTTCTTGGAGCGCTGGATAGCTGAAGCCGTTGTGCCAGAGGGTCTCTCGCACTTTTTCACACTGGAAAGGGCGCACAGGGTCCCTGCCAGGGCTCCCCCTCCTGAGGCTGCGCCGCACCCAGTAATAGCCCAGTTACTGCATTACAAAGATCGGGATCATAAACTGGCCCAGGCCAGAAAAACTGGAAAAATACAACTCGAAAACTCATTGATTCGTATCTTCCCTGATTTTTCCAAAGAGGTGCAGAGACGAACGGCAACGTATTCAGATATTAAGAAACGCCTCCAGCAACTGAATGTCTCCTGCGCAATGCTCTTTCCTGCAATGCTGAGGTTAGCGGATGGCAGGGGGGCGCGATTCTTCTATACGCCACAGGAGGCGAGAGACTGGCTGAAGAATTGTGGAGACCCAGCGGATGAGAGGAGTACTCAGGAACCCAGACCCTGCAGCAGACGTCAGAACACAAAAGACCATGGACAAAGTACCATGGCCCCCACGCAAGAGGAGGCGCAAGCAGAGAGAACCCGAGCTGTGGCGGCATTGTCCTCCTTTAGTCAAGGGGGGGTGGGGGGGCAGCCCATGCTCGACCGGAACGATGAGAGGCACCAGAGGATCGGACTCCGATGCGGAATCGGCAGGATCGAATGCAACAAGCCCCTTGAACTAGTGGAAGTGACACCAGAAACATCGGACTGCATTATATGACTGCCGGCCCCGGCTCCTGAACTCCGTACTACAGGCCCGTGATTCGATTTAATTTAATTTGAACTTATATTAACGCCTCGATAATCACGACCTCTAGAACTCCAGAGGCATGCAGTAAGGTATTTAAAATGACCCTGGGCCTGGGGCTCGGCTCCTTGGCTGGCTCGGGAGAACTTACCTACTTGACCACTTGGAATTAACTCATGTTTGACATAGTTTGGATGGGGAAATATTCCACCTCCTGTCCTGGGGAAGGGGAGTTGAGGGTGTTCTGGTTGCTTAATGAGGGAAATGTTTTCAGCTTTACCTGTGACAAGACAATCTCTGTGAGAAGCACTGATCTAGGTTTTCTGGTTGCAGAGCAGTTGTACGGGGTGGGTTGGACAATAGTCTCCTACAATGACCTCCCGCAGGGTCACTTCCTACTGCACCGTGCACTCATCAGGTCAGTGCGACGGCATTGGGGGAAGGTAGCTGTCGAACCCCCACAACACCGCCTTAGCAATTACTTACTGAAAACAGGCTGCACGAATAAGGCAGTCACAAGAATTTATAGGGCGATCAGGGCAGAAGAGGAAATCCCCCTGATAGACCTGAAACAGAAATGGGAGCATAAATTGGGGATGCAGATACCGGACGCAGACTGGGAACGTATCCTAGAAAGAGCACCCAGGGTGTCCAGAAACGCTCGATTTCAGCTCATACAGTTCTATGTGCTCCATAGGGCCTACCTCACCCTACTCAGATTATGAGACCACTTTGGAGTGGGGGAGGCGAAATGACCCCGCTGCGACACAGGGGTGGCAGATCTTCTCCATATGCTGTGGTCCTGCTCCTGGCTGGAATACTATTGGGACGCGGTGGTGGAGGAGGTGGCTAATGTTATTGAGACCGAAATTGCCCGCACACCAGCTAGATGTATACACCACTGGTTTCCTCACACTCCCAAGAATAAGGCCACTAGCAGATTCCAAGACCTCACGTTTATCCTAGCCAAAAGAGAGATAACGAGAAACTGGAAGGCCCCAGGGAGAGCACGACTACGAGATTGGCAAAGAGAGCTCAGGAAATGGGCAAAAGGTGAGGAAGCGGTGCTCTACATGGACCTAAGGAGAGGCCAGGGGTCCCCAAAGATGAAAGAGGCTTGGGATCAGATATTCATAGCGCTGCGGGAAGAGCACTTAGACTCGAGTGGGAACACCCCCATATAGTCCAACATACCGGAAAACAGATACCTCTACAGAGCTCAGGAGACACTGCGTCCAGCGCAGCCAGCGCGAACTATAGAATAAAATAAACGGAACCCCCTATGCCGTGCAAGACAGAGTAGAACCAATATGACCAGACAGACCATATCATTATCATAGGATGAAAGCTGAGAGGGGGAGGGAGGGGATTAGCAGCACGCAGCCCGAGCGACATATACACTCACCTGATAAGCAATTTCTCAACTGACAGCAGCACTATGACCCTAATAAAGACTGAATACCCATACATCAGATGAGCGAACAAGATCAGCCTGACACTCAAACTGATAGCTGAACGATCAATATTAGAGAAGCAAATAGCGATAGATGAACGCTGATATTACCAAGCAAGGAGGTTAATATTGGGTATATCAATGCCCCTGAATAGAATTGGGTTGTTATAAGCATTGATGACTGGAGAAATGTAACACTACAGTCAACCACACTCATAAATAGCTGTACTGTTTATTGCAGATCATTGTTAATAAAATTTGTTTACAAAAAAAAAATATTATGATGAGGAAGCCTGTCCTAATAAATGTACTTTTACATTAGTCAAATGGGTGTCGAAGTCAGTCCTGAATACCGCGAGTCTTAGACAGGCATCAACATCTTAGTGTCACTGGAAAGCAAAGTGTGCCTGTTGTACATAGTAATGTTGGCGCTGGTGAAGCTTCAAGGGGGTTGTATGTGCTTTGTGTGTATTCTATGTGATATATGTTAATATGTCTGTGGAGGTATGTGTGGGCTGTGGTCATTCGGTGTGTTGGGTCAGTATGCTGCGGCATGTCTGAGCTATGTGTTATGGAATTCGTAGGGGTTTGTGGTTTGCGGTATGTTGTGTATTGTAAAGTTTGGGACCCATCATCCACCAGAAAGCCGAAAGCAATGTGTATCTAAAGACAAGGCTCACACACAGGAAGATGCCAGGCTGCTGGAGGGAGGATGAGGTGAAGTTCACTGCAGGCATCACTCCTCCTCTCTGTCTGAGCTGTTTGTTGTAGTTGCAGTTGTGTGCAGTCAGAGCCTGTCTATCACTGCTGATGCCGCCCCCTCTCATAAGGATGACTGCTGTTGCTTGGATTAATCAATGAAGTGTCAATGGGAGGGGGCAGCAAGACGAACAGAGCCCATCATGAGGCCTAAGCCCGAGGGGGAGAGTATGGGACCCTCCCCCTCAATCATACCACATGGACATGCACCGGGCGGAATTCTACATGTATGTTTGCACTAAATTACTGACAGGGAGAAGAAGACTCGGTGGATTGAACTCTGCGGCATCTAGCTGAGTTTTTATGTAGCTCTGTGGAATTCTGCAGAGTATAACTCCTTGAGTTGCACCCACCCCTATTTCTGATTTCCCTTGTGTGGGCAGGAAGGCAGAGCCAAGTGAAACTCTCAGTGCTGCAGATGGAGCTGGAGAGGGGTGGGCTGAAGGTGTCAGACTTCCACCTTTACTACCTGGCAGTGCGCCAGCAATATGCGGCCTTCTGGTGCGATGAGGAAATGAACTGCAAGAAACGATTGTTGAGCGGCTTGGTAGATGGTCCGTACCTCCAGATGAGGCGCCTGGGCAACATGGGCCACTGCATGGCCTGTCTGCGTATTGTGTGAGAGGTTGTAGCAGCCTGGAAATCGGTGATGTGGGATGTTCTCTGGCACCATCCTTATGCTAGATAGCTGCCAATCTGGTGCCTGGGCAACTCCAGCAGATTCACATAGTGTGGACATTACGCACTGGACTAAGGGCAGATGCCGGATGCTGGGGACCTACATCAGGGTGGCACCTTTCTCTCCTTTGCAGAGGCTGGAGAGTGCTGCAGCCTTCCCCCGGGCCAGTTCGTACAGTACACCAAGATATTTTGCATGAAATGGGATCTGTGCCCTGGTCCCCTGCCGAGCCTTGAGAATCGCAGGTATTGAGCTGTGTCATAGATATGGGCTCCAGCAGGGACCTGATCTCCTGGCTGTACAAGGCAGTCAAATCCGACCGGCATATGGACCTGACATGTGTGCACGTTCTATGGATGCAGACATAGCCCACTGACCGGCCGAGAATGGGATAGAGCGTGTGCATAGGTGAGAGAAGTAGCATGAAATGCTCAGCTCAAATGTTCTCACTTTCACTATCTACAACTCACGTATCTTACCCACCAGAGGGCGCATAGAATATTTCCTCCATGTGGTGAGGGTTGCCTGTGATCTGCAGGCGGTCCGGTAACATTCCTCCACATGACCTTGGACTGCCCGTTGCGGAGGCACTACTGGTGCATGATGCTTGATGAGCTTCAGGGTGTGACTGGTTTGCAGTTGGCGGCATCCCCCAGACAATGCTTGCTTGGCCTCATCCCAACTCATCATGCCAAGGCAAAAACGTGTGCACGCTTTCCAGCCCTTGAGTTAGTGCTAGTGAGGTGGTGCATAGCAATTCCTTTGACAGTAGCTGCATTCCACCCGGATGGACAAATCGCAGGAGGGCCTGAGGAAGTGGGCCTTGGCAGAGGAGATATGTTGTGTATGGTTAGAATGAATGAGAATATGGAGAGAGACCTTTGGCGTTGGGCGGAGTTAGTCAACTAGCCAACAGTGATGGAACTAGATGATGTCCCTCTCCCCGTACACAGGCCGAGTGGAACCTCCTAAGGTGATTGCTGTAGATTTGTCTGCAGATTTGTCAGAGGCTCCTTTGTAGGGGTGAGGAGTTAGGGGCAGATGTGTTTGGGTAGGTTACCAGCGCCCCACTGCATGGGTCAGACTCTCTCGCTGCTGCTGCTGTTGTTGTATTTGTTTATTAATGTTCCTTGTCCTACTGCCATCCTGCATGTTGGACACTAACAAAATAGCTAATAGTAACGTCCCTGCATTGTGGGTAGACGGGGGCACTGGTTGGTTTTATGTGAACATCATTGTTGGAAATTACCCTTTTTCCGGGGTTATCCCGAAACGTTTCGCCTTCTTCCACCTAATTTTTTCTGATTTGATTTTGCTGGTTTATTGCCTCTGAGAGCTGGTTTATCCATGATTGGCATATTTCATTAACTGGTAAGTCCCTAGTAAAGTGCACCAGAGATGCCCAGGGCCTGAAAATTAAATGCTGCTAGTGGGCCTGCAGTACTTATTGTGCCCCCCACATGAGTAGCCCTGCAAACATGTTTCAAACCTGCTACTGCAGTGTCTGGGGAGTCAGGCTTGCAGTGCCAGTTTGACCTGGAAAGTATACCCACTTACCAGGCACAAACCTTCCCTTTTACTACATGTAAGACACCCCTAAGGTAAGATCTAGGTTGCGCAAGGGGCAAGGTGCAGTGTATTTATAAGGTATGACATGTACTGATGTTTCACATGTCCTGAGAGTGAAATACTGCCAAATTTGTTTTTCACTGTTGTAAGGCCTACCTCTCTCATAGGTTAACATGGGGACTACCTTTACATATCTTTAAAGTGCAGGTTCCCATTGGGCGCAGATGGAGATCTAGAGTTTGGGGTCTCTGAACTCCCAATTTAAAAATACACCTTTTGGTAGAGTTGGTTTTCAAATTGTCTGTTTAAAAATGCCACTTTTAGAAAGTAGGCATTTTCTTGCTTAAACCATTATGTGCCTCTGCCTGCTTATGCATTCCACATCTGAGTCAGATTGACAGTTGGGCTACTGTGAACTCCCTCTAGATGAAGACACAAAGGGAGCTGTGGTGTAAACTGCATATCCTGATGAGTCTCATGGGTTAGAGTGGAGAGGGAGGAGCTGACACTTACATCTGAAAGGGCTGTGTCTGTCCTCACACAATGCAATCTCCAACCCCCTGGAGTGTTCTGGGGCCAGGCCTGGGCAAGGCAGGATCTTGTGAACCACAGAGACTTTCCTTTAGAGTTTGCCTACTTCAAAAGCAGTAGTGGACCCAAAACCCCAGACCTTTAGAACAATTCTGGAACAAGGGGCACCTCTGCCAAGGAGAAGAGCTCAAGAGCTGGAGGAGGAGTACTGTCACTTTGCTGTGTGTGCGTTGCTTTGCTAGGTTGGCCTGCAGTTGCTGCTTCTGCTTAAAAGAGGGCAAAGACTGAACTTTGCTGTGTATTCTGCTTGTGAAGTTTCTCAAAGGGCTTGGAGTAGAGCTTGCCTCCTGTTGGAAGTCTCAGGGATTTTAAGCAATTCAGCTTCATCGTCCTACAGTACTGGGAACTGTGTGTTTTGTGCTGCATCCGAAGAAAAACCATGCAACGCAGTCAATGATGCTACTGACTGCACTGTGACCTGACAACGCCACACGGAGCCGTACCCCAGATTGCACCACAACCCTGGTCTCACCGCCATCACCACTTGACGCTGTCACTGAGCCGCTGCTTGCACCATGACCTGTGGGCCCCAAATTCCACATGCCCTTGCTCACACCACAGCCTTGGCATCCCCAACAACGTCACGCCACGTGACACTGATGCCGCTGCCTGCCCCGTGGCATGAGGACACCGCTTGTGAGGTACATGAAGCACCATCCTGCACCGCAGCCCCAGTCCACTGACGCCAGCGCCATCAAGTCCAGCATCATCAACAGACACAGCTGTCTGCACCGCGACCCATGGGTGCCGCATGCAGCCCGCCTCGCACTGCTGCCCTAGAGCTACTGACGCCAGTGCTTCAGCAAGACGACAACGCTGCCTGCACCATGTCCTGGAGACATTGCACGTCACACCGCCCTGCTTCACACCGCAGCCCTGGTCTCACGACACCGCAGGATGCCATCACCGAGACGCTGCCTGCATCGTGAGCTGTGAGCACTGCACGTCACATTGTCCCGCTTCGCACCGCAGCCCCAACACCATTAATGCCAGCACTCCTGACTACAACATCAGCCCGGAGTTCAACCTGCAATGCATGTGACTTCCAGGGTCTGCCGACCCTCGCACCAACCTCCGGAACCAATGCCTGTGATACCAGCGACGCCGTACTCTAGATCTCATCGCGAGGATCACAATGCTCTGAATTTCCACGGTACTGTTTGTGGGTCTTCCTGACACCGTAGCTGCCACGCAACGCAATGGCCGGCCTGAACTGTTGGATTTGTTGTTCACAATGCTGTGATAGCCCCAGACAGAACTATCGACTTCAAGTAACGTGAATTTTGCAAGAATTACCTCAAAAATACAATCTGTTTTATTGTATGTTGGATTTTTCTCGTTTTGGTCTAGTTTTACTCAGATAAATATTGGTTATTTTTCTAAAACTGGTATGGTGCCCTTTTGTAGTGTTTTCACTGCATTACTGTGTATTAAGTGCAAATGCACACTGCTTCTGAGGTAAGCCTGATTGCTCGTGCCAGGCTACCAAGAGGGTGAGCAGGGGTTATCTGAGCTGGGTACCTTCCTTATCCTTACTAGAGTGAGGTTCCCTACTTGGACAGGTTGCAAACCAACTGCCAACTAGAGACCCCATTTCTAACAGTCATCCAATGGGTCCCTGTACCCGCTGTATACATGTATTTATCATGATGTACGGTATAAATAAAGCATTAAAAAACACATTATTAACATCACATAAAATAACTTTAGTCTGGACGCAAACCTACATGCGAGCCTGCATATCATGTATGTATTTCAAACAGCTACAGGCCCCTCCCTTTGGATTTCAGAGTAATCTTAGACTTTTTATTTTTCAATACTATTCATCTGCACAATAAGCTTGAACAATTTATTCTGGAATTTTCAACTTATGTGATGTACAACAGAAACTTCTTCCAGCCTACTGTATTCCACATCCGTACCCCCTCTACCTGTCTGTCTCCCCCCTCAAGTATTCGTGCTCTTAAGTCCTCCGGCATAAAACGGTGCTAAGCAGCTACCCGGAAGCAGGTACAGCCACACAAGTACAACCGGTGCCTGAAAGTAATCATCTTATAACTCAGTGCTTTCTTTAGACACATATCACAAGCACTGAAATCCACACACTTTCTAAACCATAGCTAAGATATCCGGGGAAAAACGAAACATTTTTTCAAATTGATGGTTCCAGTGCAAAACTTAATTAGGGTTGGAAAGTAAAAATAACAATTATGCACCAAACTCTGTCGGCAAATATCTATGGAGCAGATCAATTTATATAGCTCGGTTATGACTATGCTAGCTAAATAATTAATCATAGAAATAAATCTAACAGCAAACAAGAATTTCACACAGACGTTTTACTGTAATCTTGAGAACTGTAGAAGCATCTACAAGTATCTCATCATTACAGGTATTACTTGAGGACAACGTGTACCAATTCAGAACGGTGGATAAGAATGCTTAGAAAAGTTGGAAAGTGTGTGTTTCATGCGTCTGAATATGTGTATCAACCACTACATCTTATAACATATAAAAAAGCCACCTGAAACCCCGTCCGGGCAACGCCATCCTGGACCTGTGAATATTTTTTTATACCTGTGCCAATGTGTTGACATTAACAAGATGAGTGACTTACCCTCTCCATTTCTTTGAAGTCCTCATCTAGCTTGGTCCCTTCAGCCCCTCCAACTTTTTCACTCACTTTCTGTTGAGGAAAAGTACAAAAATAGGTTACTTGTCTACATAAAGTATCATAAAGTAATTCCTTTACTTTCAGGTGCATTATTAGATATGGCAAGTACAATGCAACATTTACCTATCCCTTTCTGGACACCAAAAAGCCTGCTATAATTAAATGACTACATTGTGGTGCCTCGTAGAGTTGGTCCTACCAACACTAACTACTGTATGAAATACTTTGTTAGCATATGCCATGCAATAATGGAACCAGCTACTGTGATGGTGGATATTCAGGCTAGACTACAATCTGATTATAAATGTGGGTATAAATTGTGTGGCTACGCTGATGTTGCATTCTTAAGACACCAACTGAAGACATCACCATTCTATGTGGCTTCAAGGTAGCCAGCAGGCCAAATCTACCCATCTTCTCATACCCCAGTGAATGTGCATTTTGTCTACGCTCTTCTGGGTTTCTTCCCCAAGTACAACAGCAAAATCATCATGATGGGTGTAAGAGTTTTCAAAATCCGGTCTAGAATTAGTTTATCTAGAAGTGTCCTTAGTTCTAAAAATGTGATTGACAGACCAACATTAGACTCCATACTTATCTAACCTCCTTTCCAACTGTTCTCAAACGGTTTCAATGGTCAACCAAAGAGACAAAGTTGCTGTGTGTTCCAAAGTTGCCTCGTGAATAGAATGGGAGACACAGCTAAGGTGCTTACCTTATCACCAGTAGGTTGTTAGTGATGTCAATAAGAACATGTGCCCTTTTCACCTGTTTTCCTACTTCATAAATACAGCCCCATATACCATGTAAAGATACTTGCTATGATTTCTACAAAAGATCATCATGGTTTAGTCTAAGTATTTAAAAACTTTAAATGAAAAGTGTATGACGTTTAAAGATCTAAGATAATGCATTTTTTACTTAGGTCCACTTCTCAAACCACACATGCTGCAAGAGATTCTCCTGCCGTCACTCGACCTAGAAATGTAGTTAATGCTCCCTATGCATGGAGAAGTAATTATCATGGCATAAAATCACATGCACAGACTGCAAAAATGTAATACCCTTCTTTAGTGAGTCTATCAGTAGAATTCGAGCTGCATCTATCTATTAGCCAAGTTTTTGACTGTTTCTCAGGTGGTACTGAATAGGTACCCATTCGGGGTATGCACTATCAATTCCTCATCCTTTTTTCCTACTAATATTCATTTTGTAGATGCTCTCCAAGAACACATACGGACAGCTCAAATGTGTACCATTAGTGGAGTGTTGGGTTGATGCATACATCACAAAATACATTGTTTTCAGTGTAGTCTATATGCACTCTATTTTTGATCCAGAGCACACTAACATTAACTTCCATGAAGCACGGCAACACTGGGTGTAACAGTTGTACTGGGGCCTATAGTTGAATAATCACAACTACGCTAAAAAATTGTAGCGGTCATGTACAACTTACTTTCTATGACTGTGTCTCTTTCTATACAAGGGACCCCAAATGTTGACCCCCAGTTCTGCCAGTACAGACTACCTCCCTTCCTTCTTCATCTTCTATTACACAGGCTGGCACAATGCAAGTTTCTATATAGCACCATGCTGCATCTGCCTTTCCAATCTTCTACGAATTCCAAATTTCCAAAAATCAAGCAAGAGAAAAACGGCTGGAATTAAGGGTCGAATTGGGAGGCAAAATCATCTTGACAAAAAATGGTCAGCTCATGCGGTTAGAGGCACTAGAATAGGGGCATGGGGGTATGTTTGGGTCATAGCAGCCATCCTCCTCTGACAGTCTCTCTAGAACCAGTAGCTCATCTGGAACATAGCAGAGTGAGGGAATGGCTTGTCTGGCCATACTGGAATTCCATTCCAACCAGGAGCAATCTCACAGAAGGTCATCCGTGTTCAGAAAGAAGCTGAAGATCAGCCAGCTCCAAACTAAAGTGCTAAATGTACTTCCTCCCAGCCATTGCTGTAAATGGAAATGTGGAAGTGCTGGTACTCACTATCCAGAGTCCCTGTTTGCCCCTACACATTGCCGCTACTTTCCCATTAGATCTATCGTAGCACAGCTAAGAAGTGCAGTTACTCTTCCTTTCAAATTAAAGCAGTGCAGGTACTTAGGGCCATATGTACGAAAGCTTTTTCCCCATAGACACAGAATGGGTAAAATCCTTTGGTACATATAGCCCTAAGTACTGGACTGCACCTCGCCATTTAGAGCACTGCAAAGTCCTACCCCATGCAAGCCATCCTATACATTCCCCTAAGGCTTTTGTCGTTGGTCCGCAACTTTGTTAGCTGCACACATTGATGCATTCTCCACAAAGTCTCCTAGTGCTCAGTGCAAAAGAAATTACATTCAGACCCTTTTGAGCCTGGTACTTTCACAGTACAAATTAGTCCAACTGGATACAAGTAATTGTAACATCTCTCTCTCATTTCATCACTCCTGAATGCATTTGCCCAGGAAGCGAAATCGAAAGCATTAACTTCACTTCACATTAAGAGCGTCTGAAGCAGTGACCCTGGTCTCGCCTCAGGCGAAATACCTACCAATCACTAGAACATTTAACAAAAAGAACACAGCCACGACGCTTCGTACACGCAGACCTTTCCATTTCCTCACTGCATTGAGTCAATAAACACTCTAAAAACAGTTGTTAAAACCAGGGTGTCTGGATATTAGCCGAGTCTGATGGAAGATGAGGTGGGGTCACCTGGGGTGGACCCAACACCGTCAATCTTGGGTGCTACGGAAAAAGATTTAATGGCAGTGGAACACTTTAGAAGGGTTGTTCAGTGTATAGTGGTAATCTCAGATGCAAAACGTATAGGTTCCACTAAGCATTATCAATACGTGTGAAACTTTGTAAGCTGAAGACGGGTTTGAGTACAAAATCTTTTGCAGAGGCACCTCCTTGTACGAGTAACTTTCTCCTCAAACCAGCCTCCTGCCAGTATCCCAAATGACTTATTTGTGCGAGCTAAAACCCTTGCAGAGAAAAGTTAGACTAAGATAGCAACACAATGTGTTAAAAGGTATTTCATGTTATTTGTATGATTTTGTGAAATGTTTAGGTCTTTCATAAAAAAAAGAAAATCACAAATATTGCATGCCACAACTTAGTTCCAACTTTACTTGCATCACATGAGGCACTTTCCTTGCCCTTTCTAGACCTAGAGCCTTCTGTGGTGCTATTTTAGGCTGTTGTGCTCAAATAATTATTCTGTTCCCATTGGACAGTGTGTCTGAGATAATCAAGCCTCGGCCCAACAACCAGTTTTCAAACCTATTGTTCTTGAAGACCAGGGTGAATTCTTTACTACACCCAAAGAAAGTCAAAGGGGAAGTTTACATTCTATGGCTCTAGACCACCTAGTGATGGCTCATGGTGACTGGGAAGGCTCTTCTTCCTGTTTTCCACCAAGTCCACTCGCCCATTATATGAAGCAACATCACAAGGTCCCAGCACAGGATGCCTAGGAGGGCTCTTGTTTCCACCCTGTCTTCTCATTATATGAAGCCAGGCCTCCTAGTGATAGAGCAGGGTGATCGGAAGGGCCCGTCGTCCTGTGGGGTCACCAATTGCAAGTAGTTTCTGAGAAATTCTCGCTTTTAATACCCCTATCAAATCAAACCCTGTTGTATGATTTTCAGTTTATGGAGTAACACAGGAGTAGGACAGCCTGGAAAAGCAATAGCAACATTGACAAACTTCGCTTTCAAGAACTTAACTTGTAAGGGAACATCTTACTGTGATAAACCTGCTTAAATTACCTCAACTGAGTTACATCTATATAGTGTTATGTTGAGAACTTCAGAGAGCAGATTCAGTTGTTACTTGTCTTGCTTCCAAACATTTTATTCAAGGAGTCTGTAGCTATGTTCAGCCATTTTGCTCTTTCACTATTAATGAAATGTGTTGTTCCTGCAAAACTCCTGAACAGGTCTTGACACTGTGTGACAATGGGATTCATCTGTGAGTCTTTCTTTAGATTAGGATTTCCTATCTTCTTCTTTCTATCCCAGGCTTATCTACCGGGGAGCTCAGGAGCTACTGGTTGTTCATCAGTACCCTGGTAGTAACTCCCTGAAGTGCAGCCCAGCACAGTATGTAATTCAGTGGCCCTATTTTCATTCAAGATAGCAGCACTGTTTATCTCCAGGCTGCACACTGAGACAACCTGTAGGACTTGAAATATAACCATGTGTCTCCTCTTTCTAGCTAGCAACGCTACATGGACATTTGTGATTTTGCAAGCCCCACTCTTTCAGCAATACAGTGTGTGAAAAAGACACGATGTTTGTGGAGTGTTTTTAATTACAATGAAAAGGGCATATTTGATAGAAAAATGTGTAATTTGAGAGAGTGATAGGCTGATGTTGGAAAACAAAATTAATGATACTCCAAAACACTTTAAATGTAAATCTGCTTTGAATAATAAGTCATGCGGGTTCGGGATATATTTAGCGGTTAGTTTGTGCTTTGTGCCAGTAGGCACTTGCCGTTGTGACTGTTATTTTATTAGTCATGTGGAGGCATTTTATATTAATAAAGCTTTTCCCAACTTTGCTGTTGGTAACTCTGACTTATTTGTTGAAGTGGACGGTATTCTGTCATAATACTGAGTGCTAAAATATTGTAGCCGGAATATAAACCACAACATCATGAAAGAAAGTATATATAGGTAAGTTTAGTTTTATTTGTGACATACATCAGGGTGGTCACTACAATATTCCTGCAATGTGTGGTTACTATTGTGGTTGTATCTGATGTGGTCACTAGTGCAACAATGATCAAATTATTTAGTAGCTCAGGACTTTTTTGTTTCATTGATCAAAAGTAGTCCTCATTATAGAATAAGTTGTAGACCCCTGTCCTGGACCCTTTCTCAAAGGCAATACACTTGTCTTGAAGGGATCATGTTTGTTATTTGACAGGAGTTATTTCTTGTGTCATCATTTGTTCAGGGACTTCCATGGCCTGCTTTGCGGCTCTAGTGTATCTTCACTATCACTCATCCCTTGCATACCTATGCAAAGGTTTGAGATGCTGTTGACCAGTTCAGACAGCTGTTGGCAGACACCATCACTTGATGATCTCTAAAATATGTTTTTAATGGTCCTGTATTGTTGCACTGAGGGGCTGATATATATTGTGTCTGATAAAGAGGATGAGCTATAGATTTCCAAGTGAAAACAAGCACAGAGCCTTGCGGACAATGAATGGTCAGCACTGCCCTGGCTGCTTCAGCCTCACCGGCTGCCTGTTAGATTTCTGATATCATTTTATTGAAACATGGAGATTGCGGGAGAGACAGCAGCATTGATTGATGGTATCATTTGGTGCCACAAAGCAGGAGGCAATGCTCTTCTGCTTTGGCTGATGAATTGCATACTGCTATTTTTCCGATTTCTATTCCAGGTCCTGTTTGATGCCCTGTCAGATGTTGTCTTCTGTCAGGATACCCTTTGTTAGTTTCCTAGAGTCTTATCTAGGTCGTCTGTGCGATAAAAGGCCTACACCATCACCCGTTGCTAAAGACACCACCCTTCGTGCAGGAGGTTGTTTGATAAAGCTGCCACTCACTCTGTCCCCTGCAAGTAATTGCCACATGTACAAAAAAAAAACTTTTGTGCACATCAGCTGTCAGGAGAATCCAATCACCTTTCTGATCAGTGTAGTAGGCGACAGCCCCAATGGCTCACTTCTGACTTAATGTCCTGATTATGCCTCAGGGCTCCATCAAAACCAGCCATGGCATGCAAACTTTAAAAAATATCCGTATGAAATAAGCTCCGAGTATGAAAGTGATCAAGGTTTTCGGATATGATTGCCTCTTGCTCTAAGGCGTAAGCTTGCCGCACTGCAGTCCTATGATATTTGACGGTCTGGGAGTACAGTTTGCGAAAGAGAGTGCACCTATTGAGGCATATTTTTATTTTATTGGCCAGAGGTGACAACTGATACTAATTATCATAGCATCCGAAAGAGAAAGCCTGTGACTGCTGAGCTAATTTAATGTAATAATGCCACATTGCGATCAGACAAAATTGTGCCATATTACTAGTTAAAGATACACCATTTATGTTTAATCATACCTTCATTGCGGGTATGGAAAATAATATTTCCATTTATTAATATGGATCATTTTAGTAGGTTTCTGAAGCGGACAGTGTGGTGTTTACAGTCATTAGTTTGTGCCTTGTAGGACACCATACTCACCACCTGTATGAGGAATTCTGTAATGATGGATCCGCACACTGGAATATTTCTGAAGATCTATTGTAGAAATCCTGGAACATGGAAATTGGATTTAACCAGGATACGGAGCCGCAAGGACCACAAGGTGTAGGAGACATGAAAAAGAATATCCCATTAGAAGGAAAAGTAGGAAGGTTTCTTAGAATACTCCGTAGACCTTCAGTTGGACCTTATTGCTTATGCAGGGTCATCCCAATCTTTTTACCTCCTGTCTCGTATTTTTTCTGACCTGTTGCTGTTGGCTTTTGAACTCTGAGCACTTTACCACTGCTAACCAGTGCTAAAGTACATATGCTCTCTGTGTAAATTGTATGGTTAATTGGTTTCTCCATGATCGGTATATTTGATTTACTAGTAAGTCCCTAGTAAAGTGCACTAGAGGTGCCCAGGGCCTGTAAATCAAATGCTACTGGTGGGCCTGCAGCACTAATTGTGCCACCCACATAAATAGTTCTGTAATCATGTCTCGGACCTGCCACTTCAGTGTCTGTGTGTGCAATTTTAACTGTAAATTCGACTTGGCAAGTGCACCCACTTGCCAGGCCTAAACCTTCCCTTTCCTTACACGTAAGACACCCCTAAGGTAGGCCCTAGGTAGCCCCAAGGGCAGGGTGCAGTGTATGGTTAAGGTGTATAGTAATGTGTTTTATATGTCCTGACAGTGAAATATTGCTAAGTTCGTTTTTCACTGTTGCAAGGCCTGTCCCTCTCATAGGTTAACATGGGGGCTACCTTTAAATATGATTAAAGTGTAGATTCCCTTTGAAAGCAGATAGACATGTAGAGTTTGGGGTCTCTGAGCTCACGATTTAAAAATGCATATTTTAGTAAAGTTGGTTTCAAGATTGTGTGTTTGAAAATGCCACTTTTAGAAAGTGGGCATTTTCTTGCTTAAACCATTCCTGTGACTCTGCCTGTTTGTGGATTCCCTGCCTGGGTCAGTTTGATAGTTGGGCTGTTTGCACCCCTCTCTTGACAGTGACACAAAGGGAGCTGGGGTGTAGTCTGCATTTCCTGATGAGCCATCCGTGCGGGGGGAGTGGTCACTTACACCTGAAAGGGCTGTGCCTGCCCTCACACAATGTAATCTCCAACCCCCTGGTGTTTGTCTGAGGCCTGGCCTGGGGAAGGCAGGACTTCACAAACAAGAGAGACTTTTCTTTGAAGTGAGCCTACTTCAAAGGGCAAAATGGGTATAAGAAGGGCATCCAAACCACATACTTTAGAACACTTCTGGAAACCAAGAGGAACCTCTGCCTGGAGAAGCGCTGAAGAGCAGAGGAAGACGAGCTGCCCTGCCTGTGACTGTGCTTTGTGGAGCTATCCTGCAGTTGCTGCTTCTGCCTGTGCTAGAGGATAAAGACTGGACTTTGTATTGCCTTTCTTCTTGTGAAGATCTCCAAGGGCTTGATTTAGAGCTTGCCTCCTGTTATTTGAAGTCTCAGGGACAGCAAAGACTTCTCTCTGCCAGCACTTGGACCCTCTGGAGAGATTCCTACTCTGCCTAGTGGTGCCCATCCAGTTCCTGGGGCCCTGAGAAGAGAAGCTGGCAGCCCAAGAGTTAGAAATCCATGCACAGAATGCTGTGTGGGGAAAAGATCTATGTGACTCCGATCTGCGGCTGAAAATCGACGCTCGCCTGCAATGCGACTGGAAGAGCGACACCTGTGGCTGGAGAAACAACGCACAGCTTCGCTGACAGAGACCGGTGAAATCGCAACCTGTGCTGCGTGGTTTTTGGATCATCGTACGGCTGACTTTCCAATGCAAACCATCGCTGGGCGTGCATAAATGACGCAGGGCCTGCCCGGACCCGTGTGCAGACGGAATCGACGCATCGCTCTCCTGTGGAGAGAAGAAACGATGCACGCCGACTCGACTGAAGGAGAAACGACTCAAGGTCTCGCTTGTGAGTGATATTGACGTATCGCAAGCCCTTTTTGACGCACACCTGCCTGAGCGAGGTTATTTTTGACACGCACCAGGTACATTTTCACGCTAGCAGCGCTAGCGTTGTGTTAAAAACTACATGAAGACTCTTTTTGATTTTTAATTGATAACTTGACTTGTGTATTGTGGATTTTTGTTGTTTTTGTCTTGTTTTGTTTAGATGAATATTTTCTATTTTTCTAAACCTGTGTTGTGTCATTTTGTAGTGTTTTCATTAAGTTACTGTGTGTGTTGGTACAAATACTTTACACCTAGCATTCTGAAGTTAAGCCTACTGCTCGTGCCAAGCTACCAAGGGGGTAAACAGGGGTTAGCTGAGGGTGATTCTCTTTTACCCTGAGTAGAATGAAGGTCCTTACTTGGACAGCACGTAACCTGACTACCAACCAAAGACCCCATTTCTAACACCTTCCAAACTGGGTGATTCCATCTGTGAGTAATTCTACCAGAGAGAATTGTATATTTCCAATTGACACATTAATTGTTATTATTATATTGTTTGCAATCTTATGTGTTAGGAGTTAGAGTCACGTTATTAGGAAGAACACATTTATTTATTTATGCAAGTATTTGTGTTTAACAATTTATTTGTGTATTTATTCAGTTGAGATTGTAATTGTATATCTATTTATTGTTCATATATTCATATTAACGAAGGGGATGTGTGGTGTTTACAGTCAGTTTGTGCCTAACAGGACACCATACTAACCACCTGTATGAGGTCAGTTGGAATTTTGTGGGATTCGAGGCTGGGATTTAGCAGAGGTACTCTGAGACAGCCGTTCAGTGCTAGGATGTCTACAATAAATCTTCAGAAATATTCCAATGTGCGGACCCATCATTACGGACAGTGCCTCAAAAGGTGCCACTGGGTCCTCCTAAAGCATGGGTACTCGCAAACATTTTCACAGGGGCCACAAAGTTTGGTTTGTGATGTGACCGGGGGCCGCACTGATGCTAGGTGGGGGGCGGAGGGTGCAGTATGGTGGGTGAACTGCATAGTGTGAAACCAGAAAACCTGGTATGAATCCTAGCTTCCCCACTTTAGCAAAATGTGTGATCCTAGACAATTCTTTTATTTCACTTTCCCTCCTTTTTCTTCATTAGTGCATATAAGAGAACCTCAAAATACTTGACTTCAGGATGTGTGCTGTGCAAAACATCCTCCTGTGTTTATTTTAATAAACTATACTGTTCATGTGTAATAAGAACCCAGGCCAATCATAGAGTGCCCATAACAACTGACTTGCCTCTTAGTTCACTATTGGCATTGGTTTCAGGGTAGGTGGTTGTGAATGTTTCTGGATTTATGTTTGAAAACCATCACTTTAAAAGAAAATACTTCTCAATGCACTGATATAATCTGATGTACTAAATTGAAACAACTCTGTATGTTAATGAAATACAGTTTTGATTTTTGAAGAGACCTTATTATATTTATACAACTTTGCTGGAGTATGTCTTTAAAAATGAAGGCTTTCCTAAAGGTGCAGGACAACCTAGTTACTTCCTTTTTTGCATCCAATTATCATTTAAATAAAGTGTTTCCTTTTATTTAACATATTTTTAATTATTGTGCAGAATTGAGTAAACAGCAGCCCAGTCCTGCTGTTAAGCAGGGGGCCGCACGTAAAGGTCAGGAGGGCCGCATGCGGCCCCCGGGCCGTACTTTGAGTATCACTGTCCTAAAGCCACGATTAGTAACTGCTTGAAGGATCAGTCACAACAAAAGAACAGTGGCAGTACTCACAAAAAGTTTGTTATACACGAGACCCGGCACCGTTCACCCTTTTGAAAAGAGTAACATATTAGAACAAGCCTAGGGAATTACTTGCAATAGTAAGAATGAAATTTGAAACGAAAGATATCTAAAGGCAATACAGACTCTTTTGAAAAGAATGATGCTCATAGTCCTAGAGCGAAATGCTATTTGGTGGTTGTTCAGAGTGGGAAATACAGGCTCAGAAACCGGCTATATTATTTTTGGTCTGGCAGGTTAGACAGCTCTGTGCGAGCCTTCAAATATTACAATGACCATTGAAAGAAATTACAAATATTCCTCCCATCTCCACGTGAGAAACCAAGCTTAAGCGGTCGCCAATAGTGACTGAAACAAAGCATTGCTGTGATAGAGCAAAGAGTAATAGTCGTGTGTGCTGAAGCAGCCAGCGGGCCCGCAGTGCACACCCACCAAACGCTTATTGATTAAACCAGATTTCTCTGCTTCAGTAGGCCGGGCAATGAGGCTTTCTATATTTTTGCTATCGGAATGTTAACTAAAGGCCTGATTTCTCAGCTGAATAGTGCCCGCAGACTCGCACAACCTCTGTGCCGGCACCTGTATGGAAATCTCACAGCAGAGGATTTGCTGGCCACGCTTGAAAGAGTTGGTAACAAGATGGTAACAAGTATCAATTTCGTTGCGTGTCCTTGCAGAAGAGGATGCTGGCTGCTTCATTCCACCTGTTGACCTTCTCCATCATGAGCGAAAGCCAGAGGTTTCAAGCAAGTCTTGTGCGCATCTCTGGGAAGTGCGTCCGAAGTCACTGATGCTCTGCTTGCAGCTCTTTCCACACAAGCTCAGAGATAAAAAGAGGGAATAACTCCTAAAAAGGATGGATTTCGAAAGATGTCAATTGATCTATTTCTGGCCTGGAATGAGTGAGCATCACATAAATCTGCAAAAAAAAAAATCATCATTCCTGATGAAACAAACCGCTTTTAGGTTCCTTATTGGGAATAATGTATTCCCCAGGAATGGATGATAAGTGCATGTGCTGCACAGCCAAATTCTTTCCTACACACGCCAACTGTTTTCCCTGCCACAAGAGCCACAAAGACCAAAGAAGGGCTGTACAGGAGAAGGTGGTCCACAATCTCCTTCTGCACAAGCCACAATCCTCAGGTACAGCCTAAAATAGAGCATTATCAGAATTGTCCAGACGCGTGTTGGCCTAAACCAGTGGTTCCAGCTGCAACCATCATAGTTATTGTAAGTCAACAATACCACAAGTACTAGTACGAAAGAAAAGCCAGCAGCCCTTCGAGTCACACTGAGACTATCGCTCAACCTATTAAGCGAAAGGAGGCAGTACACGTATTTCAGAATGCAAGCCTTCATTGCAAATTACCTTTGACTGAACACTCAGCAACTTGATCCAGTTACAAATGATCACAAAGAAACCTGCTTGACCACAAATAAATGCCCTTATCCTTAAATAAGGGTTTACTTTCATTATATACAAGCGCTCTCTTCCTTGCCCCGCTCACTGTCTTCTTCCTAATTTCTGGACATTGCCAACTGCAGTAAAGGTTTGTCACACTCATAATATGAAGTGAGCCTTGAGGTGCCATCCGCAAAGGGAAGCAAAGGCCGAAGTACTGGAGCAGTGAGGTGCAAAGGTGGTATATGGGTGTGGGGAGTTATAAGTCTTATGTCTTTGAGATTTATGAGCTCACAGCTGGAGACTATAACCTACTTTGTGGCTTGAGTATTGTATTGTATTTTGTAGCTCTTCTGACTCCTGAGGAGGTGTTGAAGCGCTTTACAGTGAGTAGCACACTACTCTAGAGCCCAAGGTTAGCAGTTAATACAGTGGTTATTGCAATTAGTCATGTACACTCAAGAAAAGATTGCATGCATTTACCTCAATTACTTTGTGAATAGAGTATATTATTACCAGTTAGCTGTAATCATTAGTGGGGAGCTATGTGGTTTCAGGTGAATGATTGGTGGAATAGATAGTCTGGTGGAGATTAGGTAATGTTAGGTTACAGGGATACAGTTTTAAAGAGGAGAGGTTGTGGTATATGTAAATGAGACATCGTCAAATTGCAGAATTACACTAAGAGATATTAAGGCAGACAGGTGTGAGACTGAGAGGAGGCTATAGTCAGAAATAGAAGGCATACAGAGGATAGAATGTAAGAAGATGACCCCTCTGAAAAAAGAAAGGAGAGGAATCAATTGGAAGTAAGCCTGGGTCAATTTTTCATGCAGGATTTTAGAAGTACAGTGGGAGAAGGCTTTCTGAAATAGCAAGCAATTGGGGATGTAAACTGTAGAAATAAACAACATTATACATAGTGCATCATATCCTGGTCAGACAACTTAAAAATGCAATTCTGAGTGTATGCATCATTTAAACATTAAGAGCCCACATCTGCTGTGTGCCAAGCCTAGGGCAGCCCTTTAAACACGGTCTGGATTATTCCAACCCTGGTACAGGGTCTGTGTGCCAAGTAGTCATTGGCAACTAAAAAAATATTCTGAGTGCAAGGTAATATATTTTTTCAAATGTGATTTGTATTGTCTATTTTTTCTAATAGCATAGGTCAACTAAGACATTCAAATAATGCATTTAGCTCCAGGTATGTGCATTTCCATAGATAGTGAAATGGGCAAAACTTCAATACAAGCCGTAAATGTTATACCAAATGCTCCAAATTAGCATGAGCTTGTGCAGACTGGGTAGGTCCAAAGTGATGCAAGAGGCATGGATATCAAAGATAAGTCACAAGCGTACGTGCGTAGGAATTCAACAATAATATCGTTTCAGTGCATCCAGAAGTGTACATACCCAGTATACAGGCCCGGTGTCTGTTTAACTTGTGGTAAGGGTGTTTAGTACATTAAAAATATAACAATGTAACGTCTTGCGCAGGGCATATCTTTCCCATAAAAGATTAGCATGGATATACCCAAATGCCTTCTGCGAGTGCGCAGGGTGTAGAGAAGAGGAAGTAGGTTTTTCCTACTAGACATGGTCACACCTAATCAAAGCGGATTATTGGAAGGTAGTTCTATTAACCTCTTTGCTGATGGCAAACACCTGCACACCCTTCCAAGTGCAGGTGTTGGTCATTGGCTGACACTGGAGAGAGTTAGAAGGGGAGCTTCCTTTTATTCTCCAGAGGGTCAGGCTGCTCGGGAAGAACTTCCAGAGCAGCCGGAGCTTTTTTGTTTTTTTGTAACGATGATCAATGTGCAGGGCATGCTAATGCCATTACAAACCAAAGTGAAACTAAAATGAGCCAAAGGGCTTGTTTCACTTTCACTGAATCAGTGCTTGGGGGGATATCTAAGCCTCCCAAGCACTGATTCTTAGGGGGGTGGTATCATTGGAAAGGGGAGAGTTTCAGTGGATCCCTGCTTGGGGACTGCCATAAGAGAGCCACCTGCAAGCAGAGATCCACCCACTAGGCACCAGGGACAGGTGGAGCTGCCCTTTGGACAAGGACCTAGCCCCCCTTTTGATTATTATTTTAAGTCTTTCTGCCCTCCAGGGACAGTTGGGGGCAGTAACTCCCAATCTGCCCACCCCTCCCCCGGGGAAAGTTTAGAAAGCCCATTAGAAACCAGGGATATTCCTTTTATAGATCTTTTGTGGTGGGGGCTGCCCAGTATAGGCATGGCCATGCCTCCACCCCAAATGAAAAGGGAAACAGTCTTTCTATCCTTATGGGAGGCCCTTGTCTAAGGAGATCAAACCTTGATGTGCTAATTGAGTTTCAGGAAAGAGGCAAGGACACGCCTTACAATCTGTCCTTTCCGTTATGGTGGTCTAACCAAAGAATGTTGTCCGAGGAGACATTTCTAGGGGATGAATCCACCAGCACACATTCTTTCCCTTATTTTTATTGCTTTCACCCACTTGCTGTTATTTGTGTCCCTGATTATTTCTTCTATCAGTTGGAACATTGACTGGATTCTACTTCCGTAGGCTCTTGTTTGGCTCTTTCCTCGACCCTGGTGTCACAGAGTTTGGTATAATGCTACTAACTACAGTGTTAATGCTAGTATACTGGATGGCCACTGATGTACGTTCTCTCAGGGACCCTCTTAAGGAGACACGTGAAGGTTTTCATATCTACTACTTAGTGCATGGTGTGTGTTAGAAATGGGGTCTTTGGTTGACAGTCAGGTTACCCCCTGTTCAAGCAAGGACCCTCACTCTAGTTAGGATAAAAGAGAATCACCCTCAGCTAACCCCTGCTTACCCCCTTGGTAGCTTGGCAGAGCAGTAGGCTTAACCTCAGAGTGCTGGGCGTAAAGTATTTGTACCAACACACACAGTAACTCAATGAAAACACTACAAAATGACACAACACCAGTTTAGAAAAATAGGAAATATTTATCTAGACAAAACAAGACCAAAACGACAAAAATCCAACATACACAAGTCAAGTTATGATTTTTTAAAGGTTTAAAATAAAAAGAGTCTTTAGGTAGTTGTAACAACACACTAGCGCTGCTAGCGTGTAAATGTACCTGGTTTGCGTCAAAAATAACCCCGCACGGGCGGTGTGCGTCGAAAGTAACCCTGCACGGCTGTGTGCGTCGAAAACAACTCGGCACGGCGGTGCGCGTTGAAAAAGCCAGCCACACGACGATCCGAAAGTCCCGCGGCGCAGGGTGCGATCTCTCAGCCTCCGTCAGCGATGCTGCGCGTCGTTTCTCCTGCTCCGGGCGTCGGTGTTTCGGTCGCGTTTCCTGCGGCGTCGTTTCTCAGCTGCGGAACCGGCGTCGCGTCGTTTTCTCAGCCGCGATCGGATTCGCGTCGATCTTTTCTCCGCACGGTGCTCGGTGCGTGTATTTTTGTCCTTAGGCTGCCAGCCTCTCCTTTCAGGGTCCCAGGAACTGCAAGGGCACCACAGAGCAGAGTAGGGGTCTCTCCAGAGACTCCAGGTGCTGGCAGGAAGAAGTCTTTGCTATCCCTGAGACTTCAACAACAGGAGGCAAGCTCTACATCAAGCCCTTGGAGATTTCTTCTTCAAGATGGAAGGCACACAAAGTCCAGTCTTTGCCCTCTTACTCTGGCAGAAGCAGCACTGCAGGAAAGCTCCACAAAGCACAGTCACAGGCAGGGCAGCACTTGTTCCTCAGCGATCAGCTCTTCTCCAGGCAGAGGTTCCCCTTGATTCCAGAAGTGTTTCTGAAGTTTGTAAGTTTGGATGCCCTTCTTATACCCATTTTAGTCTTTGAAGTCACCTTTCTTCAAAGGGGACTCACACCTTCTTGTGAAATCCTGCCTTGCCCAGGCAAGGCCTCAGACACACACCAGGGGGCTGGAGACAGCATTGTCAGAGGCAGGCACAGTCCTTTCAGATGAGAGTGACCACTCCACCCCTCCCTCCTAGCAGAGATGGCTAATCAGGAAATGCAGATCACACCCCAGCTCCCTTTGTGTCACTGTCTGGTGTGAGGTGAAAAACAACCCAACTGTCAAACTGACCCAGACAGGGAATCCACAAACAAGGCAGAGTCACAGAATGGTTTAAGCAAGAAAATGCTCACTTTCTAAAAGTGGCATTTTCAAACGCACAATCTCAAAATCAACTTTACTAAAAGATGCATTTTTAAATTGTGAGTTCAGGGATCCCAAACTCCACCTGTCCATCTCTTCTCTAGGGGAATCTACACTTTAATCATATTTAAAGGTAGCCCCCATATTATCCTATGAGAGAGAGACAGACCTTGCAACAGTGAAAACGAAATTGGCAGTATTTCACTGTTAGGACATATAAACCACATTACTATATGTCCTACCTTATCCATACACTGCACGCTGCCCTTGGGGCTACCTAGGGCATACCTTAGGGGTGCCTTACATGTAAGGAAAGGGAAGGTTTAGGCCTGGCAAGTGGGTACACTTGCCAAGTCGAATTTACAGTGTAAAAATACACATACAGACACTGCAGTGGCAGGTCTGAGACATGATTACAGAGCTACTTATGTGGGTGGCACAACCAGTGCTGCAGGCCCACTAGTAGCATTTGATTTACAGGCCCTGGCACCTCTAGTGCACCTTACTAGGGACTTACTAGTAAATCAAATATGCCAATCATGGATAAACCACTTACATACAATTTAAACAGGAGAGCATATGCACTTTAGCACTGGTTAGCAGTGGTAAAGTGCTCAGAGTTGAAAAGCCAACAGCAACATGTCAGAAAAATATAGGAGGCAGGAGGCAAAAAAGTCTGGGGATGACCCTGCATAAGCAAAAGTCCAACACGACCCCCTACCAGCCTAAAGCCAGGGGAGAACAATCAATACCTTGATGTACTTCCCTGATTGGGGCGATAGAACAGGGACCCAGGCCCACAACAGCAGGGGCATGCTCCAGTTCTACGCCTTCCTGACTCCAGTTGGATCCCTCTGTCCATACTCTCAGGGCCCACTAAGCTAACCCATGGGGAACCCTTCTCCACATCTACAGACACCATCTGTGCAACACCTAACTTTACTTTGCTCACAGATGTATTGCAATGGGCAGATAGTACCACCAGGGCCAACACAGTGGTGTTGCCCACTCCACCCCTGGGGTGTGACTCTCGTCCTTCCCCCCCCAGGGGCAACTCTGTCCACCAGGACAGCAAGCCACAGTGGCCCCAGACAACTGTCAGGGATGAGAGCCCGACCTCAGGCCTCTCTAACCACTGTGACTGTGGAGAGTGGGGGGTGGTAGCCCCAGGTGCCTGGCACCCTTTGACCACTCTCTCTTCCACCAGGTCAGGGATGACAACCTGACCCTGGTCCTCCCCTCTGGGGCTCTGTACCCTCCCTGCAGAAGCGGCACCCCCAGAGTCAAAAACTGTCAGGGTGCTTGTAGAAGCAGTCCTGCACAATTCTTCCATCAGTGCAGGGATGTTAACCTGCAACTGATCCTCCAACCTGGGGTCTGTACCTTCAGGTTGGACCAGGGCCAGGGGTGAGGCTTCCCTCCCCCTGCCCTCTCTTCTGGGGTCCTGAACCACCCAACTAGGAGTGGCCCCCCCAGAAGACAACATGGCAGGGGCACTGTTAGCAGTAGCCCCTTCCTCCAGGTCAGGGGGGACACCCTTAACCTGGCCTCCCAATCCAGGGTCTGTACCCACAGACTGGATCACTGCCTGGCAAACCAGGACTTCTTGGGGGGCATACCTACCCCCTACCAGGTCAGAGTTTACCCTCTGAACCTGGTCATTCAACCCAGGGTCACCACCCTGCGGTTGAACCACTGCCTGGCACACCAGGACTTCCTTGGGAGCACACTTACCCCCCATCAGGTCAGAGTTTACCCCCTGAACCTGATCATTCAACCCAGAGTCACCACCCTGCGGTTGAACCATTGCCTGGCACACCAGGACTTCCAGGGGGGCACACTTACCCCCCTCAAGGGACACACTGTCCCGAAGGGCCACACAAGAGTTTGGCTGGCGCAGGTCTCCTGACCTCTGCCCATCTGACAGAGTCTGGATTCCCCCCAACCCAGAAATGGTCTCACCAAGGTCATTCATGGGGGGCTCTGCTCTCAGAGCTGACCCCTGACCCTCCAGGTTCTCCACTGGGGTCCGCAACCCCCTCTCAACCCTCTGTCTGGACTTCTGCACCCCCTCACTAGGAGTGGTACTGCCAGACACCAGAACTGGTGGGACGCTGGCTACAGCCGCCCCCCCAAGTTCTCCTGACACTGTGGGGTCTCCCTCAACAGATGGCCCTATGGTACAGGCTAGGCTCCCCTCCTGGTGTTCCCGCAGGGAACCCTCCAGGACCTGGGACCGGATCTCGGGCACCTTGGGCCTCAACCCATCCCCATTCCCTCTCCTCTGAGACTGGACATGGGGTCCCTCACCCATCCCACTACACTGGGACCTACCTGGGACACTACAATCCTTCCCTACCTCACCTGGTTGGGAACTACCTAGACCACTCCTCTCAGGAGCACCCCCAAATGCCTCTTCAGACTCTCTGGTACTCACCCAGAAGTCTGCCTCCATTGTAAGCTCCCTGGGGTCAGAGAACTCACACTCCACCTGGTGTTGGCATAGCTCTGGAAAATAAGGACTAGACATATGCTCTCCAGCAATTACATCACTCAGCCCCTCACATGAATTAACCAAAGTACCCTTCACCCAACCATCCAGTGACTCTGCCTTGAACAAGCACCCCACATCACCCTCCTGAGACTGGTGAGACAGTACCTGACTGTCCCTGACACTCAACCCACACTCTTCTGGGATGTCTTCACACTCCATAACCAGGACTTCTACCTGGGGGGAACCCCTCTCCCTGTCACTCTCAACTAGAGTCAGTAGAGTGTCCCTCCCACCAGTAGGAATATGACTCCCCATGCCAGTTCCCCAATCTACCTCAGAGACCCTGTGCATCACTGGAGCTACCTCATACCCCTGAACCTCCTGGCGTGTGTTAACTCCCTCCTTCAAGTAGGGCACCACCTCTCTGGGCATGTGCACTTCTTCAGCAGTACTGGATACAAGATTTTTGCTGCCACCATCTGAACTGGATTCAGCCCTCATGGCCTCCAGCTTCAGCTCTTCACAGCTCAGCTCTTGAGCTGCAATCCTTTCTTTTTCCAGGACTAAGGCTCTCTGCTCCTCAGCCCTCTCAAGCTCTGCATCTAGCTCTTCCAGACTCCGGATTCGAGCTAGGAGCCAATCATCTCTTTCTGTTCCCTCCTCAGAGCCGCTGCCCTCCTCTTCGGAGTAGTCCTCCTCCTCAGAGTCATTTGGTGGTGTTGCCTGACAACGTTTCAATTCATACTGAAACAGGGCTGACTCAAGATCCTCCCTTCTGGATTTCTTGTTCACAGCCAGTCCCCTTTCCATGCAGAATGCTTTAAGCTGCCACTTTTTATACATAAATAGGTGCCAGAAATTGACTTCCATTCTGCAAAGGCTTCACAACCAAAAACCAAAGTCCAAAAATATTAGCAATACTTCCAGGAGGACATCAGAGAACAAAAAGCAGAATCACAAGACAAGTAGTATGTGGTCACGTAGTGGTCTGAGATCAAAACAGTAGTGTACACTTAATTACTGTATGTCAAGTACAAATACAAGTCCAATCCCGACCGCTGGTCACCAATGTTAGAAATGGGGTCTTTGGTTGACAGTCAGGTTACCCCCTGTTCAAGCAAGGACCCTCACTCTAGTTAGGATAAAAGAGAATCACCCTCAGCTAACCCCTGCTTACCCCCTTGGTAGCTTGGCAGAGCAGTAGGCTTAACCTCAGAGTGCTGGGCGTAAAGTATTTGTACCAACACACACAGTAACTCAATGAAAACACTACAAAATGACACAACACCAGTTTAGAAAAATAGGAAATATTTATCTAGACAAAACAAGACCAAAACGACAAAAATCCAACATACACAAGTCAAGTTATGATTTTTTAAAGGTTTAAAATAAAAAGAGTCTTTAGGTAGTTGTAACAACACACTAGCGCTGCTAGCGTGTAAATGTACCTGGTTTGCGTCAAAAATAACCCCGCACGGGCGGTGTGCGTCGAAAGTAACCCTGCACGGCTGTGTGCGTCGAAAACAACTCGGCACGGCGGTGCGCGTTGAAAAAGCCAGCCACACGACGATCCGAAAGTCCCGCGGCGCAGGGTGCGATCTCTCAGCCTCCGTCAGCGATGCTGCGCGTCGTTTCTCCTGCTCCGGGCGTCGGTGTTTCGGTCGCGTTTCCTGCGGCGTCGTTTCTCAGCTGCGGAACCGGCGTCGCGTCGTTTTCTCAGCCGCGATCGGATTCGCGTCGATCTTTTCTCCGCACGGTGCTCGGTGCGTGTATTTTTGTCCTTAGGCTGCCAGCCTCTCCTTTCAGGGTCCCAGGAACTGGAAGGGCACCACAGAGCAGAGTAGGGGTCTCTCCAGAGACTCCAGGTGCTGGCAGGAAGAAGTCTTTGCTATCCCTGAGACTTCAACAACAGGAGGCAAGCTCTACATCAAGCCCTTGGAGATTTCTTCTTCAAGATGGAAGGCACACAAAGTCCAGTCTTTGCCCTCTTACTCTGGCAGAAGCAGCACTGCAGGAAAGCTCCACAAAGCACAGTCACAGGCAGGGCAGCACTTGTTCCTCAGCGATCAGCTCTTCTCCAGGCAGAGGTTCCCCTTGATTCCAGAAGTGTTTCTGAAGTTTGTAAGTTTGGATGCCCTTCTTATACCCATTTTAGTCTTTGAAGTCACCTTTCTTCAAAGGGGACTCACACCTTCTTGTGAAATCCTGCCTTGCCCAGGCAAGGCCTCAGACACACACCAGGGGGCTGGAGACAGCATTGTCAGAGGCAGGCACAGTCCTTTCAGATGAGAGTGACCACTCCACCCCTCCCTCCTAGCAGAGATGGCTAATCAGGAAATGCAGATCACACCCCAGCTCCCTTTGTGTCACTGTCTGGTGTGAGGTGAAAAACAACCCAACTGTCAAACTGACCCAGACAGGGAATCCACAAACAAGGCAGAGTCACAGAATGGTTTAAGCAAGAAAATGCTCACTTTCTAAAAGTGGCATTTTCAAACGCACAATCTCAAAATCAACTTTACTAAAAGATGCATTTTTAAATTGTGAGTTCAGGGATCCCAAACTCCACCTGTCCATCTCTTCTCTAGGGGAATCTACACTTTAATCATATTTAAAGGTAGCCCCCATATTATCCTATGAGAGAGAGACAGACCTTGCAACAGTGAAAACGAAATTGGCAGTATTTCACTGTTAGGACATATAAACCACATTACTATATGTCCTACCTTATCCATACACTGCACGCTGCCCTTGGGGCTACCTAGGGCATACCTTAGGGGTGCCTTACATGTAAGGAAAGGGAAGGTTTAGGCCTGGCAAGTGGGTACACTTGCCAAGTCGAATTTACAGTGTAAAAATACACATACAGACACTGCAGTGGCAGGTCTGAGACATGATTACAGAGCTACTTATGTGGGTGGCACAACCAGTGCTGCAGGCCCACTAGTAGCATTTGATTTACAGGCCCTGGCACCTCTAGTGCACCTTACTAGGGACTTACTAGTAAATCAAATATGCCAATCATGGATAAACCACTTACATACAATTTAAACAGGAGAGCATATGCACTTTAGCACTGGTTAGCAGTGGTAAAGTGCTCAGAGTTGAAAAGCCAACAGCAACATGTCAGAAAAATATAGGAGGCAGGAGGCAAAAAAGTCTGGGGATGACCCTGCATAAGCAAAAGTCCAACAGTGTGCAATCAAGAACAGGACTCAACAGGCCTTTTCAACATCTAATTCTTAATATTGTGTTACTTGTTTGTGTTTGCTGATTATAGGGCTTAAGTAGAATAACAGTTTTGCATTTCTGCTTCCGCAAACCCTAAGACCTCCTATAGTTTACTGACAACTTTTCTTCACAACTACCTTTCCCCAGGCTACATAGATATTACACTTAAACCCGCTTCACAAAACAATTCAGATATAATTAAGGCCATTATATCCTACCCTGTAATTATGCATTTAAAAACATTATTTATTCTATATAGTATGTGCTTTAGTATTGCACAATTGCAATGTTTGTGTCTCAATCCCACTCGACAAATACACCACTTGCCCTATATGTAATGCACCACACATGCCACCGTTGTTATACACACCCCTACGGTTATATTCAGCTTTGATAAAGAGGCTACTGTATCACTTGAATACATACAAATAAATGCATGGACTGCAAAGGTTACACAGTAGTGGGCACAGTTTAGCGACTAGATTTTCTGAGATTGAGTCACAAGAATATGTGCATATAAGCTGAAAACGGGTGCCCAGAATGTCCACCAATGGGTGCAAATGGTCGTTCCTGATGGAGAGAATAAGTATATGTAGATACATTGTGCCCCCTGATCACTCGTCTTACTTTCATATAAATATATATATATATATATATATATTAGATGTAAGTACGTGGCTATAGGTAGGAAGAAGTGTGTTCTAGGAAAAGTGGCAGAACAAGGTACTGGGAAAAGACTTTGTAAATGATTTTTCAGACCCAATTTTAAACACTTAACTTTAGTGGCAAACATGGGTGTAAAAGTGTGCAACTTGGAACGATAAACAAACAGAAGCATCATATTTACTGGGTGGGGGGGGGGGGGGGGGGGTAGAAAAAGCAGTTTCTCCAGCTGAAAAGAGAAAAGGAAAAAAATGAAGGTGAATTCGCACCTAACCGTTCCTAGGAACACCAGATTTTCCACTGAAAGAAAATATGCCACTTTTAGGTAGTCATGCTCCTAAAAATCAGCATTTTTTGTAGTTTTAGGTGCATAAACCCGGGGACCTTTGTGGATCCCCATAACTGGTCAAACTGAAAAGTTACTGCTGCATCTATCCTGTCCTGTTTTTTGATGAGTTCCTCTGTTCCAGGGCCCCATAGCTCCCAACAATCCTACATACTTATAAAACAATTTTGCAACACAACTCCAAAGACATAAAGATGTATCACAGTTGAATTGTGTAAGTAATAGCAGTTCCTTATTTATGATCAGTAAAGTTCATCACTAGCAACTTGTTCTTCAGAATATAAGACTCACCTGATGATTTCTTTAGTAAAATTAGCATATTCTGCATTTTTTTACGGCATAACCGATCTACCCATCAAAACAAATTGCACATACCCTTTGCGTTGCACAGCAGTGCAGAACTTAAATATGACTGATAGCTGCACATCACTGAAGCAGGCCTTGCACGCACAGGGTTTATGGCCTGGTCCGCGTCCTCGTGGCAGACGCCCACATGTACATCAGCACGCTCCCACTCAAACTGAGCGCAGATTAACTGAGCTCTATTCGTAACCCTTGTCTACATGGCTTGATATGATTCATTCTAGTGTGCCTCACTGGAAACCAAATGGATGATCTTGGTTCCTTTAAATGACATTTTAATGGTCATATTACCATAGGACGCGTCCCGCTGTTGCACATTTTATGGCATCGTGAGCAATCGCAATGTATTTTTAGACTATCTCACTGATTTGCAATCCATAAACACTGCCTGCGCATCCGCCTCCCGTCAGCGTCAGGAAACACGACGCACTGTAGTTTGACTAAACACAAAATGTTCTTGGACACTGTAATTAAACTTCCAAGCTAATGATAAACAAAACAATGCCTTATGAGCTGTGCTGTGACATTTAACCACATATGGATGCTCCACGGAGAAGAAGGGGCCTGTATTAGAGGCTATCTGTGGAGCTGTGGCGGATGGTGATCTTTAAAAGTGGTGGGCTTGAATTCCAAGGAGCTTTTTCTTGAAGTGTTCACTCACACTTTCTTGCACTAAGCGTGCTGTCCCATTCTGACTCGCTCAGTCTCACTAATTCATGCAGTCTCACTCATTCTACTCTGGACCACTCGGTCTCACTCAGTCCCACTCATTCTCACTAATTTGAATTACTCAGTCTTACTTTGACTCAGTCTCACACACAAGAACACTCAGTCACTGTCACTCTCCCTCACTTGCTCACAGTCATTCTCACAAATACTGGTCCCTACTGTGTACTCACTCTCATTCATTCCTCCACTGACTCTCTCTCACTTTAACGCGCACACATAATCACACAGACATGCTCACAGTGCTGGGATCTCATCATCTCTGAACAGTATCTCTGATGGCTGGTGCAGGCACCTTCATGCACTTGTGTCAGAAATCAAACAATGTATCTAGCTGCCTGAGTTTGTTGCTGGACCCCAAGCGGGTCTGCATATTATTTATATAATATCAAAAGTGAATAATTAGTCACTCTTAATACTATAAAATTGGATCACAAAACAGGGAGGGTGTAGTGTACCCGTGGAACTCTTAAAGGAGAGCTGCTACTGGTCCAGGGACATATATCCATCAAACCAATCAATCCACTCAATCTTCCATCCTTTCACTTAGCCATCCCTTTCATCTATCCATTCATCCATCCATTCAATCAACCATCTATCTTTTCACTCACCCAGCCACTCTTTCACTCCATCTAACCATCCTTTCACTCCATCCATCATCCTCCCTTTGGCTTGACCATCTATCCACCCTTTCACTCAGCCATCCATCCTTACACCCATCCATCCACCCTTCGTCCCATCCATCCAACCATTCATACATCGCTCCATTTTCCTTTTCACTCAGCCATCCATCCTTTCACTCACTCATCCGGCTATTCATTCAAGTCACCCTTTCACCTGTCCATCCATCCATTCATTCTTTCATCCAGACCATGCCTTTCACTCATCCATCCATTGTTTTACTCATCTATCATTACGTACATCCTTTCACTCATCCATCCTTTCGCTCATCTATCCATACTTTCAACCCATCCATCCATTCATCCTTCGCATTCAGCCATCCTTTCACTCATTCTACCATTCATCCAAACTTTCCCTCATCATCCATCAGTCCATCCATCTGGTCGTATGATAGAGCCATGCATGCATTTAACACGCATGCCTTTACAACACGGGCAAAAAAGCAAACATGTCATTACCACATGTTCTGTTACCACACAAGTTGTTACAACACCTTGCCTTAGGGAAGCTCTGGACTTTGGAATAGTATAATTTACTATTCCAACTCCAGTCTGCACAACAGTAGGGAAGGTGTTGGACTTAAAATCCAACACCAGTCCAACAATGGGTTCTCTAAAGCAAGTCAGTGAACGACTTGCGTGTTAAAGGAACACGTGGTAATGACATGTTCATTCTATTGCCTGCGTTGGAAAGGCACTGCGTGGTTCTGGCTGCTTGGTAAAGGCTGTTTCCCATCCATCCACTCCCCCTTTCACTCATACTCCCTCCATCTTTCACTCTTCCATTCTTACATCCATCTTCTCACCCACTCATCCATGCATCTACCCATCCAGCATTTCATGTATCCATCCAACCATCCATCTACCCATCCTTCTTTTCACTCACTCACCCTCCCAAGTTAATTATGAGCCTTTGCCTTTCGAGCTGCAGACAGAAGCGGTCCATCAAGCACCCCACCACACTGTAGTTGCTAAAGAGAGGTGGTTGTCAAGGCCCCTGATGCACGCAGAAGCTTAACTACACACTTACCTCTTAGTCCACGGGTGCAATTTTTATCTGCAGCTGGTTACTTCCATCTCCTGGGCCTCTATGGTCTACATAAGGAGCTCTCTGTTGTACTCAGCTCCATAATGTTTGTTTTAAAGTGAAACCAAATGCAGTACTAAACATGTGTTACTGTCAGGAAAGCAGACCCTGCACCCCTCCTACAGCCTTCCCCTCTGTGATGACCAACAAATTGTTGCCACCTACTCCCTCCTTGCCTCATCAGCCTGCCCAACCTCAGCCATTGAAGTGGATGGAGTTTTGTAACTCATCCCAGGGCCACTGTTTATGCGCCCCAAAAGCAACTGGATCACTTGTTTTCTAATTTAGCACCCCCTCTCCAATAATGTCACTGCTGTATCTTGTGTCTGCAGATCAGAGAAACCTCACCCCACCTAGCTGGCACTAGGGTAGTCGGACATCTGCAAAGTCCCCTAGAGTTCACCCAGGACAGTCAAAACACTGTCTCACAGCAGTGATTTATTTTCAGCTGCTCTGTGTTCATTTCCCTGTTCTTGCCTCTCCCCAGAGGGTGGCATGGCAACGCCTTTTGCCCACAAACACCAGTCTCCCCCGATTGAATATCAAGGGAGAGGCTCGTTGAACTCATCTCTGGAAGCATTCCTCCCATCAGGAGACATTCACCTCAGGTGTCTCCTAGCTTGAGGTTTTGTAATTATTTCGGACTTATAAGTATCACAATAGACAGTGCTTGCTCAAGTTCAATTATAATCTAATCATACATTTATAAAAGTAAATGTAGCCCTACTGCCACAAATAAAATAAAAAAAGTTGAGTAGTGAACGGCCGACCACAATGCAGCATGATTCGACCAAATTCGTGGTCTCAGAAATTCAGTTTATCTCCCTGTGCCTCAGTTAATTCATTTGCCAATATAAAGAGCACAGCGAAGCACTCGTCCCTGACCATTTTTTCTCAACATCCCTTTTCCTGCTCATTTCTTCACACGTAAAAACGTTTACAGCTCCCAACACCATGCATGTAAAGTATGCCACAGGTCTTGTGGTATTTGATGTTCCTCCATGTAAAAAGTCTTGTTTTTTTCTGCACCCCGTTCTCGATTTAAAATACGCAGTTTACCCTGCATACTCCTCGTATTTAAATAATGATGCTTCTCTTCCCTCCACCTCCCATCAGAATCGAGCATTTCAAGGTCAATATGAACATGCTTCTTGGTTGATTGCAATTTTTCATGTGTGGGTGTGCAGCTTAGGGACTGGGCATATACGAAAATAAGCCACAGGGAAAATGGATAAAGGAGGAAGTGCGTGAATAGATGGACAAATGAGTAATTAATAGGTAAAATTCAGGTTTCTACAGAATCAAATCACCAAGGGAGGAAAAGGAAGTGAGGGAGATAGAAAACATGGTGTAGCTGCTGGAGATGGACTGGTTTAGATGGGCATCAGCCCTGTTGGACAGGAGGTTTAATTCCCCAGTTCTTCCAAAAGTCCTATTTGTACAATAATGTGCAAACTCCGTGATGAAGACAGGTTCCCATAGGCCATTCATTTGAAGTTCCATTTTAAATTTGGTTTCAGACAAAATTATACATTTTTTCTATGACAGTCTAGAATGGCATCTGCTTTATATTCAGAATTAAAACCGGTTTGTGTTGGGGGGGAGAAGAGTGGATTTATCAAACTTCCTTTCAACATAAGTTATGCAACGGAGCAAGACACCTTGCCGCGTGAAAGGGAGAGGGCCGGAATGTGCCATTTTTAACATTATACAGCACATTCAAGGCAATATGCTGCCTTGCAACAATGCAGGCATCCTTGTGCTGTGGTGCAAGGGTGCACGCATTGTAGGCAGGGTTGTGTTTTGTGCAGGGAGTGGCCCCTTCTTGCAATAAACAATCCTCAGAGGTATTCTCTCTTTCCTAGTGTGCTGCAGACTGCAGCACACTTACAAAGAGAAAACAACAAGGAGGAATATCAATCAATCAATCAAAAAATGTATAGAGCGCGCTACTCACCCATTAGGGTCTCAAGGCGCTGGGGGGAGAGTAGGGGGTCACTGTTCGAACAGCCATGTCTTCAGTTTTTTTCTGAAGAGCAGGAGGTCCTGGTTCTTGTGGAGGTCGGTTGGGGAGGGAGTTCCAGGCTTTGGGGGAGAGGTAGGAGAAGGATCTACCTCCTGTGGTGGTGCGTTTGATGCAGGGGACTGTGGCGAGTGCGAGGTCGGCAGATCGGAGGTGGCGGATGGGAGTGTGGAAGTTCACTCTTTGGTTGAGGTAGGCTGGGCCGTTGTTGTGGAGGGATTTGTGCGTGTGGATGAGGATTTTGCAGGTGATCCTCTTGTCGATGGGGAGCCAGTGAAGGGATCTGAAGTGTGGTGAGATGTGTTCATGGCGAGGGAGATCCAGGATGAGGCGTGTGGCTGTGTTCTGGATTCTCTGGAGTTTGCGTTTGAGTTTGAGTGTGATGCCGGCGTAGAGGGCGTTACTGTAGTCTAGTCTGCTGCTGATGAGTGTGTGGGTGACGTTTTTTCCTGTCTCTAGGGGAATCCATTTGAAGGTTTTTTTCAGTGTGCGGAGTGTGTTGAAACAGGAGGAGGAGACAACGTTGACTTGCTGGGTCATGGAAAGGGAGGGGTCCAGGATGATGCCGAGGTTGCGTGCGTGGTTTGCGGGGGTAGGAGCGGGACCTCGGGCAGTGGACCAGGAGTCATCCCATATGGTTTTCTTGGGTCCAAAAATGATTATTTTGGTTTTGTTGGAGTGGAGCTTGAGGTGGTTGGCTATCATCCAGGTGGCGGTGTCACCTGGATAAAGATATTGCTTCTTGTTGCTCCTCCCCAGGAAGGCGTAGCACTTTGATGCATTCCCAGGTTTGCCAGTGTTGGTAAATCTAGGAATGCGACAAAATTCATTGTTGTTTGCGTGGGAACACCCATGCTCCACCCATGGAACACGTTCCCAGGGCAGAGTAACACAAGGCAGGGGCTTGCGCTGCATTGCATTTCTCCATATTTACCAAGCAATGCAGGCTCCTGCAAGGTGGCCTTGTGTCGCTTGGTAAATCTGACTTAGGGATTGATTTGCTCTTGTGACACCCTGCATGGCGCGAGGGCAACACAATCCCTTGATAAATCTGACCCCTGATGTGCTTTTGAAACCAAATTGACTTTTTGGCCTACACTGACCAATATTTTCAGGTGTAGATCCATAGCGGTCATTGTGGCCTAATCATATAATTTTGTGCTGAATGTCACATGAATATTGTGCCCATCACAATGTGAGAGGTAATACAAAACTTTGTTGGATGGATGAAAGTATTATGTGACATAGTGGTACATTTGAGGGTGTCAGGTGGTACGCCAAAGGCTGCAGGCCAGCACAATACCCATTTTAAGCGAAATACAAGGAAAAACAGTTGGAGAGCTTTCTGTGATTTTAGCTTTGTTTGAGAACACTAAAAGCTTTCAGACATTTTCTTCTTTTCTCAGGCTTCAACATCATGCTGCTCCTTTTGTTGTGCGTCAATGTTCACATTGGGAACAGGGTCTCATTCATGGTGAAAGTTAAAAAATGTCTGATTCCAATTTGTAATATGCAACAGATAGTTTTGACAATATGTGGTCTATCCTGCAGAAGAACATATTTTATATTAGAATATTGGAATGTTGGGAGCTCCATTGAAGATAATGAAGTGGCTAAGTGGGAGAAGCCTTCTGCTCTAACATTCAAATGTTCATCTTTCTGCTTCTTCTTTGCTAATTGAGAACAATCTACCCTGAGTGGGTGGAATGTTCTAATAGCCTCGGGCTATATGGGTTGATAAAGGAACTTTTGTTATAGCCTGGTGCTGCAGTTCAGGGCCTTCAGCAGGTGATATAGCCCTCAGCAGCAGGCTATAAGGCTGTAATAACAATTACTGACAAAGCTTTTAGGTCTAGATTCACTTTTTTCATTTTATTTTATATGTATATGCACTTGAGAACCAGGCACAAATACAGACCATCAGCACTATGCTGTTTGCATCATGTGAATATCATGGAGAGACAGATATAAAGGGGTGCTATATTCGAGGACCTGCTGTCATGTGATCCTGCACCCTGTTGAAATTCCATAACTTACCATAAGATTGTCTCAGATATCCCTCTTTTTATCAGATACAACACAGCAATAGTAAATAGTTGAAAGCCTTATAATTACAAAAATGTCCTATCCTTCTTATACTATGTAAGTGTAGATGGCAGGAAGTGAAGCAGCGTTTGCAATAATACCAAGCTGTACTGTAATGTTGCGCGGGTTGCGCAAGAGTCATCAAAGGTCTTTTTTTCCTTGCAGGACCCCATTAAATGTGCTTCCCTCTCTAATCCTAGGAGGTCTCTCTCCTTCTCTTTTTCCGACCTTCACTATTTGACTCGTCATCTCAATATCTCAATGTACACAAAATGTAACATTGTAATATAAAAACATGTGGATGGTAACCATCAGAAAAATAAAAAGCAACATCAGCATTAAGTCTAATCCTGGAGCACATGTCAACGAAGTAAAAACGAAGGGGGTCTAGGCATGTCCAACCCATATTTTTATTATTTAGCTGTTCAGGTACTAATCATTAATGAGTGGCTAATGGGGGGAAGTGGGATTGGAAGGAGCTGGCCTACCGCCCAGAGCGCTCAACGATTGGGTTCTCATGCATTATGGATATGCTATACGGTAGTCCCATCCCTAAGTCCATTCCAGAGGTAACGAGTCAGGTCCTCAGTGGGTGGCGCTCAACCGAAAGACATTAAGGATGGTGGGGCCAGATCACCCTACACACTCCTCTATGGGGAGGTACAGGGCTGCGAGAAGTAGCGACCCTAGAGGGATTTTCGTGTTGGGATGCTATAGGCCTCAAGGTGTTAGGTGATGTCTGGGAGGGAACTCATATGATGTCCTTTCAAAAGCTCCAGCAGACATATGTGTTGGCTAAAACACAGTCCTACAAATTCCTACAGCTGAAACACGCATTGAAGGGACACATTCCCAAAGATACCTTTATACCTGAATTTAGTCCCATGGAGGATAAGACGATGATGGGGGCATTGGGCGCAAGGGGAGTATCACAGATATATCGCTCCCTAGTACTAAATACTTCTCAGTCTCTCCAACCCCTGCAGTCCCGCTGGGAGACCTGAATTGGACCGAAAGATGTTGAGGACTGGAGGAATGGGCTGATGGCAAGTCATACTATCACAGTTTCTGCAAGACTACGCTTAGTACAAACATATTACTATCTAACCTAGCCCTCAACGTAATAGGTGTCCCCAAGCACCTGCTGACTTTTTCCACGTAGTCTGGTCCTGTCCTGTCTTTACAGGGTATTGGGCACAAATCCTGAATGAACTCTCCACAGTGCTGTACCTCGCCCCAGAGCACTCTCTACTGATGGTCCTCCTGGATGTGATGGAAGGTGTTGGGGGCTTTTGGGCGCTAAGAACATTACTGGGCACTGCGCTACTCATTGCGAAAAGAGATATTGCTGCACAATGAGTGACGAGTACTCCTCCTACACTGTCAAGATGGAGACAGGGGATGGGCTGGTGTGCCCAACTCTAACGGCATGTATACCAGACGAGGAGCTGACCAAAAAAGGTTTGGTCCAAATGGCTGGAGACTGCATGATCAGCAGTGTTTTTTGTTTATCTTGTATGTGGGCTCAAAAATGATGAGGCTAACTGTTGATTCTTGGCCTGAACATAGCTGGACTTCAATGGATATATGAACTAGTGTAGCACTACAAGCTGCACTGTGACGCGTTATTGTGCAAATAAAACAATAAAGTTGGTTATATAAAAAAGACTAATCCTGGAATTTCCACTGAATGCATAGAATAATATTTTGACATTTCAGAGACTCTTCTGAATTAATGCACCAGAACCCCACCTCACTCTTGCTTTCATTACATCATACCATAATGTTGTAGCTTCAGCTTTCAGTTAACCATCAAGGAGACTTTTAAATGACAGCTCCTATCACACTATACCGCTTGTGCCCAACATTTTTGAAAAGTTTACAGTTCCCTGGAGGTGAGGAACAGGCTACTATCTTTATGAAGTGGCATGCGCAAGGGTGGACTGGCCATTCTGCCACTCTGGCATTCCCAGTATGCATAGCCACTCAAATTCACTTTCAATTTAACTCAATCATACTTTGTCATTCACACACACTCTTACTCTAAATCAGACTTTTTTCTGTCACTGTCACACTCTCTCATCCTCACTCAGTGAGTCCCATACTCTCACACACACCCTCACCTTCATTTATTCACACTCACCTGCAGTCAATTTTACTCTCACTCAGTCCTGCTCACACTGACACTCAATTTCATACATATCATTCACAATCTATCATTGACTCTCACTCGCTTTCACTCATGCACATATACTTACACATACATGCACATGCTCTGTCTCATAAAAACACACTCTCATCCGCAAGCATGCACGTAATGTACCGACCCCGTAAGTGACGTCCAGGGCTTTAATGTCCATCAAGGTCGCAATATATTTTATTTGGTATACGTTTAGCGCAGACCCATGCACACACAGTGAAAGCAATACTAAATATTTAAAAAATCCACCAACAATAGAGAAACAACGACAAAAATCAAACAAAAGTCAATTCTGGCCAACATTCAATCTTTTATGTGTTTCTAAAGCACAAATGCAATCGAATAGTATAAATGGCTGGTAGTAACAATTCATAAAAGTAGTTAATGCACCAGAGAGTGAACAGGAACTTTAGGAACCTCTAGTCTTAATTAAGGCTGGCTGTAGGCTACCCATGACCACCCTAGCATTTGAAACTTGCAAGCCAGAGGTTAGTGTGATTCTGGCACCTTGGTATTGATCAATGAAGGGATGGACACAAGGGTTCTGGGTAAATTCTTCACTAAGCTACTATTAAAATGTTATGGGCATCGCTCATGTTTTAAAGGAGTAGGTGTGCAAAGCAGGCCCTCCTCTTAGCAACCACAGAATCAAGGATTTCACACTTAGAAAATACAGCAAAGTATAGTTGGAGATAAAGAAAGCCATAATTTTATAAGACTAGAGCAAGTAATATACTTAACCAGATTTTAGGTTCACAATGAACTCTTCTTCAGATAAAGGCATTTCTCTGTGGTTATAAAAGCTCATCTATTTGTGTACAATTTCTCATTGAGCCAGTAAGAAGAATGGTCACCTTCACCAATCTATCAAAACTTGGAGTAAGTTCCACTTGAGGTAAAGGAGGAAAACAGAGAAAGAGAGATAGATAAAGAGAAAGAGGAAAAAAGAGAACGAAAAAGAAAGAGAGAGAGACCATTTATGTTTGTGCATGTGTGTCAGTGTTTAGGATTTTCAGTGGGAATTTTAGTTTAATGTTTACACGATAAATACATATATATTTACTGAACTAAAGAGACATCATGGGAGTGTGTGAAAGTGTGTGTGTGTGTATGTGCATGCTTGTTTACATGTAGGTACTGGGAATAATCAACAGGATTTTCAGTTTAACTAATGCTTTCTTTCAAAACTTCAATGACTAAGCTAGGACGTACCAGTTTTCTTCAGGATCCATATACTCCACTGCAGACACCGGTATGAGTTCTCAAGTTAAACCGTTCTCAAACTAACAGCCATGATGTTCTCCATACGGGGGGCTTCTCAAAAGAACTATGAAAGCAGCTCCTGAATCCCACAAAAACACATTAAGAATTCACCTATTAAACTGCCTAAATTCCCGTCTTGGTTTCAAAATGCTAGACTTGAAATTTGCCTACAAGTTCTACCTTATCTCTCGGATGCCAGTACTCTATTACTTAGTTTCCATTAGCAGTAGCTGCTAAGAAAGCCCTTGCTTTGCCTAACACAAGATGGTGCCGGTGGCAGTGATGGTGGAGGGTGCAGGAGATCAGCAACACATGATATGAGGCAGGAGATAGAAGAGTGATGTATTCTAATGATGTAGGAGCATCTGAGGGCAAGAAGTGCATAGGGGATAAGGGATTAAAGTATGAGCATCACAGTTTCAATTAGGTGGAAATACCTGTATTGTGTCGAAAATGTGACACGCTGTGTTTACAGAGATGTAGCATGTATATTGGGAGTGGGAACCATGAGTTCGTTATGGAAATAAGGATAAGCAGGAGAATCTGCTGGGATGTTGGAGAGAATGATGGGATGGGGCGTGATGAAAGGAGGAGAAGATAGAATGTGTGGTGAACTAGCACTGCTCCCTCCCCCCAGAGGCAGGCTAACCGGCAAGTGAGAGGCAGCGAATGAGTAGGTTAGTGGCCAGGGTAGTAATATGTAAGAAAAAGTGTAAGGTAAATCATAAGAGCCTTCTAAATAAATCCTGTGAAGTGAGAGCTTAGAGTGGTTGGACGGTCTATGAGATGCTGAACTCACTACATGGTGGGTCAGTGGAAATGGCTTGGCTCAGGGGGCATCACATCACAATTGCACAACATTAAATGGCAGCATACATTGCGTGCTTTGGATGCTGCGCACTGACCTCATGTCTAGTTCACGTATCTCACCGTGTTTTGTCCACAAAAGAGGGCCTTATGGGAGGGAGGGGTCAGACTGATGGGCTAGAGAGTTTAGCTTAAATAACTAGTTGTCATGGATGGCTGTTCCAGCTGCAGTGTTCTTGGGAGGATGAAAAATCTAGACTTTCGTATTTAGATTTTCGGAGGCAGAGTTATACTTTCTTTAACATATGCGCTTCCTCTATGCCAGTACTCTTCTAAACACTAATGACTCTTTTCACATGTCAATTATGTAAAGCACCCACTTGTCCTTTGTGGTTCAGGCTGTAGTATGTAAATGCACAAATACATAAGAATATGGCTTGCCAGGTTTTATAGTTGAAACATCGTGTTAGTGTAGAAATGAAAGCGATATTTTAATACCTTGCACTGGAAGAATTCACATTCCTAGAGTAAATGTAAAATGTGTTTTCCCAGGAAAGAGGATTTTTGATTACCAATATCTTTCTTCTCACTAGAACAATCAACACCAAAAGAACCCCCAAAAATCCAAAGACTCTCGTTTTTGTCACTTTGTACAGAATAGTCAAAGGGGAAATGTTACTGAATCTGGGGAATCCTAAAAGTACCAGTTTGTATGAAATCCACATGGTTCTGAATGATCATATTTGTCAGGAAGTGGCACTTACCGTCCATCGCTGCATTTTACTGGCTTTTGGGCTTTTTATCCAGCGGTTTTAAATATATTAAACAAATCGCCGCTGTCCGGAACGCATGCATACATGCATAAATATATTAGCACAAGATGTGTTCGGACATCAGGAATCTTTTATAGAAACGAAGACCTGCATTACTATTGGTTAATATTACGTACTGTTTGCCAATAACAAGGCACCATAACAAATCAGAAACATGGCCACATGTAATTCGTAAACATGACTTAGATAGCTATACAAACGCCGCCATCTTGCCAGCTCCCCTAAAGGTTTACTATCATGAACAGGAATACCCTAATAACAGCAGAAACAGGCAACAACCGGCAGAGCCTCCAGCCTCAACTGATGCACATCTCTTCAATGTAAATCATTTTTTTTTTTTAGATGTTTGTAATATAAATAATTATGATGGCTGCATAACCACTGGCATGAAGTCGTGATCAATTTTGCAGCTAAATAAATATCATCACCCTCACTGTATAGCCATCATCTTGAAACAGTGTTTACCAAATTCACTGAAAAGGGTGAGTCTACCCGCTGTACACTTCCTTTCAGAAATGGCCCCTTCTCGCTGCTCACATCCTCTACCTCGGTGGTGTGTTCATAAGGCAGCGCTTGCTCATGGAAACTGGGCAGAGGCATAACACAGCCTGCTCCAGCCTTTGCGGTGCAGGAGGGCCCCAGACCTTTAAGGGGCCACAAACCTTCAGGGGACCCCCTCTGATCCCAAAGTCAATGAATTTCTTCGAGACAGGGAAAACCCAGGGGGTTGTCATCACATTCTGCAGGGGTGGTCACATCATTTTGCATTACGTGACTGAAGCGGGGGGCTTGGACGGCCTGCATGCTCCTCCTGAGCATGGGGGAGATGAGCAACAGGAAATGACAATGCCATGATCGGGCAGAACGTCCGAGTTGCCTACCCATCCCATCATAGCCAACAACATCGCATAGATTTTAATGCAGTTTGCCTAAGTCAGTATGTAGAAACTGCTTCCTTTGGTCCTAGATCTTTTCCGGTTCATATCCCACTACATAAGACTGCTGAAAACTGCAGAATGTTCATTGTAATGCTACTGGGTGTTTTTCAGGGTCTTTTGACCCATTCTTCATCTTCCTTCCCCATCTCTTGCTGGTACCTTGTGCTTTGGCTGTAGGCAAGTTTGTGAAGGGTTTTTCTGCCACAGTTTTTTCCCTCTAGACCCAACAGCTTTCGTTTAGCCCTTGAAAGAATAAGATGTCCAGGTTACTTGTCTGGAATGAATCTTACTTAAGCTATACTGGATGCATACAACAGCAGTCTGTCGAGTTAGGATATTTATGAAATGAAAATGTGATCTTGTGTCAAGCCTTGTCACTGGGGCATATACCTTATTATCAAATAGTAAGTGTTAGGTTTTGTTATAGGCACTATATCACCCTAATTATAGGTTTCAACTGCTTCCCATAACAACCATAGTTGTACCTTAACTAAGATCTTTGCTTTCGAAGGCCAGTCGCTCAGAGATTTGTTGGCTTCTGAAGGTAATTGATTGAAAGGTAGAGCATTCTCCTCTGGAAGCCACCTTGCTAGCCAGTGAAGGAAACACAAAACTGGAACGTGCCCTCTAAGGAAACTATCAAGATGGAAAAAAAGCCAGTGGCAGGAAAAACCTCCAGAAACTTCCCAACAACAATAGCACAAAGTACCAGCAAGAGACAGGGAAGGAAGAGAACAGTAGGTCATAAAGACCAAAAAAACACCCAAGAGCATTGCAACTCAATGGGTGAAGTTTTCAGCAGACCTATAATGTAGAGTACTAGGATCAAAGGACTGACTTGGACAAACTCCATTAAAACCTGCCATTATGGATTTGGTAGATTACTAGGAAGTCCTGCCCCATCAGGGCTTCATCATTTCCTGTTTGTAGGCTCCCTCCATGCACAGGAGGGTCATGCAGGCCTTTCAAATCCACCTGCTTCCCCGGGCAAGCACTGCTTCATGAATGCTCTGCCGAGGGAGAGGATGCAAGCAGTAAGAAGGGGTATGTCTCCAGATATGTCTGTTTTTAGATGTGTCTTTGGGTGGTCCTGCCTTTTCTGAAAGGACGTGGATGTTTGGCATGCCTGGCAGTACACTACCTTCCAGAGGCTCAAGGTTTATCAGGATCCCACCAGAAAAACCTTTGTACCAGCTAAGGGGCATGAACCAGGGTAGCCAGCTCTCAGGATTGGTCAATGATAGGATATCTCTTCCAATAGACTGAAAGCTGACGTTTTCTATGACTAATGCAAGATTTACAAATGTCCAAAATGTTAAATTCATGAATTTCTTGTATTAGTACTAGAGGAGAAGGGAGCCAATACGAGAAAAACAATCAGGAAAATGTACCTGCCATGAAGGTGGAAGTTGCATATGAACAACAATAGGACTGATTACCTTTCCTAAGGAAAAAAGACCACTAAAGCGTGGACCAAGTTTAGGATGCCCTCACCGAAGAGGTAAGGACCGATAGACATCATCTCCCTCTGAATAATCTGAGGCAGGACGATGATGCTTATCAGCCTGCTCTTTCATCCTTTTTTAGCTACTGATAAACTTTCCTTAACCCTATCTCTCACTAAAACTAGATGTTTAGGACATTCTGAAGCTGTTGGCAACACTCATTCTATGATGAAGACCTAGACAAAAGAAAGGCAACACTCTAGTCACATTATGCTTGCTTTTGTAGACCCATTTCAGATAGGGCTATAAGGAAGCCCACTTACAGTATGGCATTGTAAAAACATTGTAGAAAGTGTTTTAGGGTCTGGTAGGTGTGTTCTGTAAGTCCGTTGGTCTGGGTATGGACCCTTGATGACAAGGCACCAAAGATTCCAAGGGCTAAGCAGAGAGCTTTCCATAAGCAATTCCAGGTGGAAGCCCATGTAGATGAAAGATATCTTCAATAGATTGTTAGGGCATAACTTGCTGTTGGAACATTCTTAAAATGGTGAGATGTGAGCCATTTAAAAGAACGCATCGACAGTCACAGTAATTGTAGTAAAACCCTTTTGACTTAGGTAAATCCATGCTAACATGGTGTGCCATGGTTCAGGAGCAACTGGTAGAGGACATGGAAGGCCGTAAATTTTAGAGTGAGAAAGCTTAAATTGGACACATAAGATGCAAGATGACACCTATTGCTCCACATCCTTTGCTACCATGGGCTACCAGAAAGATTGAATAATTATCCCCAGAGTATTCTTCCTGCCCCCATAAACTGCACCTAAGGAGTCATGGCATTTATTGAAGACCAACCTTTCTAACTGTGGTACAGGAATAAGTAGAGCCTTCTTGAAGAAATATAGTTCACCTTGTTTTCTGACTTTTGGTTTTCATGTAAATCCTTAAGTTCTTCCTAACCAATGAAAGGTAAACTCGTTTTACTTTGTCCAAAAAGAAGTAACTTGACAGATTATTCATCTGGGAGCCACTACAATTTGTTTATGAACCTCAAAATGTGAGGAATCTCAGGGGGACAGAGCATCCACAAGAACATTACTGGATCCAGAGATATAGGTGACCACAAAATCGAACACAGAAAAAAAAAATCTGCCAACGGGCCTGTCAACTGCTCCAACACTTACATTCCTGCAATATATGAAGATTTTGATGGTCTGCCTTTATCTGGAATGGATGATGGGCAGGATACTTACAGAAGTTGCCTCCACCCCCTGCAGGCTTCTTTCGTTGCCAATAGTCCCCTTGCTATCACTGAATAGTTCTGTTTGGAGAGGGACATGGTTCTCAAATGACACGATATTGGATGGTCCAAACTATCACATGCTTGCAGTTGCAATAATACTACTGCAAGAGCTCTTTTGGAGGCCTCTACCTCCACTACAAACTTCTTTATGTTATCTGACTGCCTAAGTACCAGGGCTTTAGTAAAGTTTTTCTTCAAGGCTTTTAAGGCCACTTCAGCTCAATCATCCAAAGACACCGGGAGTTTAAGTTTTCCGTCTTCAATACTCAGGAAATATTACTGAAGCAACTTGAGATGCTTTAGATGAATTGTCTCTAAAAATCGGCAAACCCCAAAACGTACTGGGCTTCTTTTATTGAAGAAGGGGATGACCAACTTAGCATAGCTTAAACCTTTCGTGAATACAATGAAAGGCTCTTGTGAATCATAATAAACCCTAAGTATTCAACTTCAGTCTGCTCAAACAAACATTTCTCTGGTTTCAATGCTGTGAAATGGGTCCCCAACCATTGTACGTTATTTCGAACATGTTGAAAATACCCTTATAGAGACCTGGAATAGTTCAAGATGTTGTACAGGCAAACTATTATGTATAAATTCCATATGTCTGTAAAATTGCAGTCGATAAAATTTTGGAAAATTAAAGGAAAACTGCTCAGGGTAAACAGCATCACCTGATACTCAAAATGTCCATAGGGCATGTGAAAAACTGTTTTTCATTCGTCTTCAGCTCTTATTCTTAATTATTTGTATACCTCACTAAGGTTGTGTTTGAAGTAGACCTGGGCTTCTCAACTTGACTTCAGAATATCCTTAATTTGCAGCAAGGGCAGTACCCAACTAATCATGCATTACCATGTTTTCCCATGGGACATCACAAAGTACATCACTGAAGACATTCAGGTAACATTATATCTGACGTCACCAGTGACATAATTGATGACATTGCTGATGTGAACACACCTGCAAATTATATGGCAAGTCAGCAATGTTTCAGGGTTCAAAAACAATTATATGTAATGGTATCAATGAGTTATGGAACTGCAACATGAAATACCAAAACAACCACTATGCATCCCATGTATTGATGGTATGATATTATTGAAGGGACTTTATTAACATATTTGACACCTTTTTAAAATGTCAAGTAATGAATGTCGTATTTACACGATTACGCATGTTTTCACTTCTCAACAGTAAATTACCTACTCACTATGGCCTTCACTGCACATTTGGTGGGCAGCCCACCTGCCAGCTAGGTCATCAGAGTCCCTCATCTCTGCTCCTCAGGGGAGAATTGCCCATTTTAGTTACTGCTTGCAATGTCCCTGTCGGAGCTCTCTTTGCCTTCAGGGCATCTGTCTGAGGTGGATACACTTTATACACTGATGAATGCTTTTGGTTGCTATATTTGTCTGGTTTGTTTGATATTCATTTTTGTGTTTCTGAAGCATACTCTGAAAGTGCTCTCTGGGCCAATGCTTGTTTTTCTTTTATCGGTTTGCCCTTGCTCACATGGTGGACCTGAGCTGGGTGGGTAGGCCTGCCATAATGAGGTCAGGAGTATTGTCATTGTGAAGTGGCAGCCCTGCGTTCTATGGGTCACCAGGTCAAAGGTTTCTGACGGCAATGCCAGCTGTCGCTCTACCATTAGAAATGCAGCTGTTTCTCCGACTCTAAATGAGGTGAGACAACTGCACGTTTGGTGAGACTGGGGCTCTGTCCCATTATGGTCGAGATACGTCTCCACAACACTCTAAGTGAAGCCCTCGGTCCATGACTCAGTGAACTAAGGGCAAAAGTCTGGTGGTGTGGAGATTGTAATATCTCGATTTTGTATTTAGCGGTTACACTTTTGTAATTTACTGTGTTTCCACAAATATGGACTGTTTTGTAGAACTGTAAGTCAAAGGTGTTATTTTTGCCAAATTCAACTGTATACCTATAGTCTATATTGGAAGAGTGGAAGTTGTGGCAGTCTTAGAAGTGCCTCGAACCTATAACGTATGGGTTACATACATATTTCAAAAGTGAGCAGCAGTCATAAGTCTGAAGAAACCAGTAGCTGAAAAAGCATCTACTGTACAGAAGCTAATTTAGGCAAAGTGAGAGAGCGTATTTGTTAACTCAGGTTGGCCTGGAAGTCACTACATACAAAAAGACAGTGTTTCCCTGCGGATTTATTTAGACCTTACTTTCAAAAAAACAAGGATGAAAAGTTCACCTAAAAGGAGCAAATCAATAGAAGACACTGTCCAACCATTCAAAAAGCAAATTATTGTACATACATTTATTGGTATGTAAGCTATTTAAAAACATTCAGGTGCTCTGAAGAGTAATGATGCAGTGCAAACAAATGAGAAGAAATGACTTCTTTAAATAAAAGGAACAGATGATTCTGGACTCTGGGAGATATACGAATGGGGGGATCAGTGAGTCTAAGGACCTGATGTAGAGTTTTGCAGAGGGGTTAATCTGTGACAAATGTGACAGATATCCCGCCTGCCTTATTACACGATCCATAGGCTATAATTGTAGAACGGCGAACAGGATATCTGTCAAGTTTGTGACAGAGTAATCCCCTCTGCCAAACTCTGAATCAGGCCCTATATGTGTTCATGTCATCTGTGTTTTAACTTCTCTGAGTAACATAAATGTTGAAGAAGGTTGGGGCCTCCAGACACGGTGGTCATGACATATGTCTTGATGAGGCATAGTGTGTTTGCCTCCTCCAACTCCCTAGATAGGAAAACTTAAGGTGAGAGAAGCTTGAGAGAGTGGGATGCCTTTGATAGTTACTTATGTTGGTGTCATGCCTTGGTTATATAGTGCAGATAGAGCAGTTAAGAATGGGCAATATAATATCCTGGTGAGTACAAGACAGATTGATGATTCAAATGATTTTATTCATGTTTCTTTTGGTTTTGAAAGCCACAAATAACATGCGTTTTACCTCCTTATGGCATGCAGGCCGGGGGATTTTTCAAGGCTTTGAGTAGTATTGTGTTTTTTACAGAATTCGGTAAGGCATAGCGTAGTTTTGGTCCTTAGAAAATGCAGTCATTGTTGGACCTGACATCCTTGGCATGGCTTTCCCCCAACATTTTGCCTTTCATCCTCCTGTTTTTGCTGGCTTTAGGACTCTGTGCAATTTACCACTGCTAACCAGTGATATAATCAGGGATATAATGCTTGTGCTTTAAACATGGTAACATTGGCTTACACCCAACTGGCATATTTAATTTACTTGTAAGTCACTAGTAAAGTGGTCCTACATGTACTCAGCTCTTGTAAATGAAATGATATTATTGGGCCTGCAGCAGTTATTGTGCCACCCACGTAAGTAGCCTTTTAAAACATGTCTGAAGCCTGCTATTGCAGCCCATAGGAGCAGTTTAAACTGCTATTTCGTCCTGGCAAAATAACCCTTTGGCCAGGTATAAACCTTCCTTTTTAATACATATGTCACCCCTGAGGAAGGTCCTAAACTGCCCAGAGGGCAGGGTGCAGTGCATTTAAAAAGTTGGACATATACTTTTAACTTCTGCATGTCATGGTAGTGAAAAAATCTTAAATTGTGTTTTTTACTACTGCAAGGCCTACCTCCACCATAGAATAATACTGAGTTACCATATTACTATTAATAAGTACTACCTTTCAATTGAAAGCAAATGGGACTGTTGAGTTTGGGGTCTAAAGAATTGTAATTCAGAAACCTTAAAAATTCTGCAAAATGCCACTTTTAGAAAGTTGGCATTTTCTTGTCCTGGACATTTGGTACCTACAGCCGGTATCCCGGGTCACATGACTAGGTGTAGCTGGCAGCTGGTCTTTGTGTATTGCTCCCAGGCAGTGAGACAAAGGGGGTTGTTGTCAGGATGGGCCATCTCTGACTTACTGACAGGGAGGAGCTATCACCTACTACACTTGCACATAACAAAGGTTCTGCCTGAGCGCACACACAAAGAGTCTGACATTAGTCTTTTCTGACCCCGACAAGCTGTACCTAGGTCAAGGAGGCAGGAAATTCCAAACACCTCTGGCGGTGGAAATCTCAGGAACGCTTTCCTATTTCAAAGCAGGCACAAAGTATATATATTGGACCCTCAGACCCAACTCTTCTGTACACATCTAGACCTGTGGGATACTCAGGACTGCTTTGCTGCTCTACAAGACAGACTGCTACTCTGTTGCCCTACTGCCCTGCTACCTGAATAGGACTGGACCTGCATCTTCAAATCAGGATCACAGGACTGACTCCGAGGGCTAGTTGACTGGCTTCCTGATCAGAACCTCAGAGTCAGAAGAGGCTCCAACCAACTTTAACCCAAGCACCTGGAGTCTGTCTGCTGTGAGTCTTGCCTCTCAAGTGGTGTCACCCCAGTCCTGGATCCTTGGAAGTGGGTCAGAAGGTGTTCTGCCAGCTAGCTGCGGTCCTGAGAGAAGAACCGAAGCAGCATGACGCATCTTCCCGCAGCTCTGCTGCAGAACTGCAACAGCGCAACACATCCCCAATGCAGGGTCTCACATCACAGCCCAAAGGCTTCCTCAGAACTGTTGCTTTACTGCACATTCCAGATGTAGGTCTTCACATCGCAAGCACCTGCTCGACAGCATTCTCAATGATGATGCAGGACAATGCATCACAGCTCCACAGCTTCCTTGGAACTGTCACTGTTCAATGAATTCTCAATGCAGGCTTTTGCATTGCATGACCCTCCTGCACGGTATCCTTGTTGATGATGAAGGACTCTGCATTGCAGCCCCGCAGATTCCTCAGAACCTCTGCTGCACAACACTTGCACAACACTTGCACGAAGCGGGATCTCGCAAAAGTCCGCAAACCAGGATTTAAGGTCGTTTGTTCAGTGGGCCTAACTTGGTCCCTGTGTCTGGCCAGGGCCCATTGCAGTTGGCATGAAATTGTGACTTTGTCCTGGCCCGGTATGGCCAGATAACCACAGTTGGCGCTTTGTGCTTTTAGGCATTATTTGTGCCTAAATCTTTAAAATTGCATAATTGCAGTTCTACTATTTTGATTTTTGTCATTTTGGTGTCAAATAATGTATTCAATTATACTCTATTTTTCTAAATTAGTGTGAGATTTTCTTTTGTTGTGCTTGCACTTTATTATTGCTTGAAGTGGTGCATAAATACTTTACACATTGCCTCTAGGTTAAGCCTGACTACTTTGTGGCAAGCTACCTGGGGGTTATGCACAGGTAAATTGCTGTGACTTCACCCTGACAGGTATTTTGAATGCTGTTTCAGAAGAGTTTCAACCTCCTCCTCCAAACAGAAAGCCAATTTCCTACAGTCATGAAAAATCAGATCCTAGTACTGATGTCCAATGATGTGGTGTCCCATACATGGTTGTATCCTTCAGTCCTGCAAATGTGGGAAAGTCTATTCATGCTACTGCCTCCTAATTCCACGAGGCCTCCCTAGGCCAGAGTAACTTGTGATCCTTTGATTACGATTGCTGTGAATAATTCATTCTTTCATTGCAGACTTCACTCTCCTATTGCCTCCAAGTTTCCGAGGCACTTTGTCTTGCATCAAGACTCTCCATGGGCTCTTCCAGAAGACTTTCCTTTCGTTCTATGCAGGTAATGTACGGTAATGTACTTAACCTCCCTCTTTTAATTTGCTTTCCTAATTAACTCTGGAGTATATGTGTTAACATTTCTTTTTCATATACCTCCAACAGCACTCCAAGGTGGCCATTCGAGCTTTCCTGGCAGGGTGAACATATCACTACCAACCCTTTTGCTACCTATCTCCAATTTGGAACTTTATGCCCATTGTCAGTGTTTCACCCTCCCCACCCCCCGCTTGTCCTCTTGGTTCAATGAATACCATTCCAAACGTGATTATCTCCTTTATTCATTTTCAGACCACAGTGCCCTGCACCGTTTCTAGTCCTGATAATGGCCTCCCATTCATCGTAGAAATGCTGTGGACTTGAACACTCGCTGACCCCACAGCCCCTTTGTACATATTCCAGAGCTGTTTGCTGTCTTAATTTATACATTTATATCACTTCTTTATGATTGTTTGCACCATGTGATCACTTTTCGAAGAACCTGAAAGTTTGTATGTAGCATACATGCCAATTCGTGTACATTTACCATTTTGCTTTTGGATGGTTGGCAGAATTTACTTATAATTTGACCCTTTTGGGTGAATTTTTCAACCTTGTATTGTTGACTCTAGGCTTCAGATAAGTCAGCAGTCAACCATTGTCTTTTTCTATATATTTCACCACCGTTATTCCTTGTGCTGTATTACTATGGCATAGAAGGCAATGACATTAGAAAATAAACGGATAAACACACAGCTTAATTGTTAAAAGTGGAGTCCCTAGTTGGCAGTCAGTTTACACCCTGTCTAAGTAAAGACCTTCACTCTAGTCAGGGCAAGGAAGTTACACACCTAAAATAACCCCTCCTCACCCCCTTGGTAGTTTGGCTCAAGCAATCAGGCTTATCTCAGAGGCAGTGTGTAAAGTATTTGTACACACACACAGTAACACAGTGAAAACACCACAAAAGCATCAACACCAGTCTACAAAAATAGCCAATATTTATCTGACTTAATCAAGACCAAAATGACAAAAATCCAACATACACAAGCAAAGATATCACTTTTAAAAAGTTGCAAAGAATCTTAATCCAGAGGAATCAATTGTCTCTTTTTAACACACAGTACCTGGGATGCGCCAAAAACAAAGATGATGTGGGCTAAAGAGGAGGTGAGGAGCCGGAAAACAAAGTGATGCGTTGGTTCCTTACTGCGCAGGGGTGGTGATGCGTTGGTTTCTTATTGACAGGGGAGGTGAAGCATCAACTCTCTCCTCACAGGAGAGATGATGCGTTGGTTCCTTACTGGCAGTGGAGGTGAGGCATCTGTTTCGGTCACGTAGTTTAGTTTCCTTGCTGCAGTGCAGGGTAAATGCGTAAATGGCAGCCAGGGATGATGCATGGAAAAATCCAGGTGCACTGTGATGATAGAGCCGTGGTGGAACAAGTGCTGTGTCAGTCCTACACGCGCGGCAGGTGCTGCATCGATTCTTCAGCCGCAAGGCGGGCGCTGCATCAATTCCTCAGTCACAATCCAGTGCGTCAATTTTCAGCCACGGCGATCTGATGCAGGGATTATCTTTCTCAGGACACCATTTTCCACTTCCAAGGGCCCAGGGACTGGAATTGGCACCACCTGGCAAGTCAGGTCTCTCAGCAGAAGGGTCGAGGCACTGGCAGATGAAGTCTTTGATGTCCCCAAGACTTCTTAACAGGAGACAAGCTCAGTTCAAGCCCTTCGAGAACCTTGGAAAGAAGTGTGTAGAAAGTAGAGTCCAGTCTTTTCACTGCCAGGACAGAAGCAGCAAGCTGTAGGCCAGCACAACAATGCAACAGACAGAGTGGCAGTTCCTCCTACAGCATTCAGCTCTTCTTCCTGCCCGAATGTCCTCAGTCCCGAAGTATTCTGAAGTTGTGGTTTCAGATGCCCAATACTTATACTTATTTCTGCCTTTGCAGTACACAAACTTCAAAGGAAAGTCTTTGTAGTGCACAAGACCCTGCCTCTCCTGCCCTGGCCCCAGGCACACCCCAGAGGGTTAGAGACTGCTTTGTGTCAGGCCCTCCCTCCGCTCTAGATCAGGAAGACCCATCAGGGTATGCAGGACATACCTGAGCTCCCTTTGTATGACTATCTAGAGTGAATTCACAAGCAGCCCAACTGTCATCCTGACCCAGACATGTATTCCACAGCCAGGCTGAGGCACAGAATGGTTAAGCAAGAAAATGCCCACTTTTGAAAGTGCCATTTTAAAACTTACAATTTAAAAACCAACTTCACCAACAGATGTATTTTTAAATTGTGAATTCAGAGACCCCAAACTCCACATCTCTATCTGCTTCCAAAGGAAAATTACACAAAAAAGATAGTCCAAGGCAATTCCGATATTAACCTATGGGAGAGATAGGCATCGCAATAGTGAAAAATGAATTTAGCAGTGTTTCACTATCAGGACATGTAAAACACACCAGTACATGTCCTACCTTTTAAACACACTGCACCCTGCCCATGGGGCTGCCTTGGGCCTACGTAAGGGTGACTTACATATAGAAAAAGGAAATGGTTGGGCATGGCAAATGGGTACACTTATTAGGTTGAACTGGTAGTTATAACTGAACACACACACACACTGCAGTGGCAGGTCTGAGACATGTTTACAGGACTACTCGTGTGGGTGACACAATCAGTCCTGCAGGCCCACTATTAGCATTTGATTTACACTGTGCGCTGTTCCAGGGGCTTCCTACTAAATCAGACATTCCAATTATAGCTAAACCAATCAGCAAGACCCTTTAGACAGAGAGCACATGCAGTGCAGTCAGCAGTGGTAAAGTGCCCAGAGTCCTAGAGCAAGCAAAACAAAATTCAAAACAAGAGGTCAGAAGCCGAAAAGCCGGATGAAACCCTGTAGAAAGGGTGATTTCCAACACTGACACACAAAAATCACAATAAAGAGAACTATAATCAAAATATAGGTTGCTCATTTTGCAAAATGCAATTTTAGTATTGAAAATGAGGCTAAAGTAAGACTAAAGCACAAAGAGAAATCTGTCAACGTCTCTACAAAATATACTACACAAAAATTGAACAGCAGGATCCACAAGAACTATTTTCCCTGGTTCATTAGCACTGAAAGGATACTGCAGGCCCACTTCAAAGATTGCTAACAAAAATATGTTCTATCTATATGCCTTTCTTCAGAGCGAGCATTTAAAATCCCATACACTGCCTGCCTGCCTGGCTTATCTTTCAACTGTGAACATCAGTTAAAACGTGCTTCCCACCTAACAGTCCCTTGGCTCCTGGTAGGAGGGAGCACGCCGCAGACCAGCAAGGATGTCGGCCATTTCCCCGGGGCTAGATCATTCATTTTGAAGGCTAGGTCTTGCTTATGTATGCCGCTCGTCCTCTCCTCATTCAGTGGAGCCCTGGCCGTTCCCGCAGTGATCCTAAATGTAATCCAATGGTGCAGAGTTTGCGATTGCAACGATTCGGCAAAATGCAGAGAATAGCTATCGTAGCTCAGGTCAACAGCATTTGTCTCTGTTAGTGGGAGGCATCGTTTTTAAAATAGTTGTTCCTCAATATGTTTAACATGACTGTGCAATGGTTCCATATGATATGAGACTGCAGGTCTCAATGCTTCAACGCTGGAGAGGAAGTTCCACTCTTTGCCAAAATGAGCAGAGGTGGTTGCAGCCCCTCAGTTTTCGTTGCACATTTCCGTTTCCATCTCTGGCAAAACAAATCTCATACTCGTGCGACAATGTATTCATATATTTGTAAGCGTTCTCTAGCTCTACTGTGAACACTGATCATGCCTGACTGAAACAGATGTATGATGCCTTGTTCCCATAGGCCAGATTCCTCGGAAAATCCTGTCCTTATATTACCACATGGTTAGTAAACAGGGAACAGACCGCGAGGAGGAAGGCACATGGATTCAAAGTAGACTTGGTGAACAGAAAAAGAAAACAGACACTTTGGAATAGGCAAAGAAGCAAACCAGGAAGAGGACCCAGCAGGTGAAAAGCTACTGCTATAAAGGACGGTGCTCTACAAAACAACAATAATGCTACCTGTATGTGCCACGACACAGATGTCGGCTTCAGGCTTTAAAGGCTGTAGTAGAATGAAGTTGAGCACTAGACAATCAACTTTGACCTTAATGCACTTGTCTAAGGACGGGTGAACTAATCCAGTCCTTCACATTTCAGAAACTTAGGCTCAGAAAAGACACAAATGAAACATTCAGACCAAAAAACCAAATGGACAGTTCCATCTCTCATGTCTAATGATCAGTCTTTCAGAATTGAAACTCATGAGACTGACATGAAATTCCGCTCATTGATTTACATAACAAGCTGATTATTGCCAGGGACTAAGGTCTATGCCTGTGAACTCATTGTTAATGCCTATATTTTTAACCAGACAGCCTAGTAGCGACATCCAGCTCATTTAATGAAAAAAGTCCCATTTCTCAGAGATGCACTCCTTGAGAGTTTCAGCATAACAAGAAAACAACAGCTGCATTCCTATTGGTGCAAAAAAGGATCACATGGCTGAAAGTGGTGTTTGACTGCAAAGATTGGCTTGTGGTGAGAACGTCAAAACATTAGGGGCACACGGCACCCACAAACGGAGACTGATTTAAAGCAAAAACGAAGCTATTTATCCTGAGAAATCCACCCTAGCAAATCCAAGCATCACTCAGAAATGGTCATTGTGTTCTTTTTAGCCCACAATGCTTCACTTCCCATCTTCTCTGAGGGCTTTTAGACTTCCTCTATCCGGTGTCTAAAGCAAGGGATGGAAAAAGGCAATGGTGATTCCTTTTTAGTCCTTTTAGGGCATATAAAGCCTACCGGAAACTCTTGTCGAACAAAGCATATGTAAGCTGCTATGTGCCTGATCATCACCACTCCAATCTAACCCCCATAGTCACTGCATCATACACATTTATTCCACACCAAAGACATGCACAACGTGACACTGCTAATCATAAAATACTAATTCTCATCCAACTCATACCAAGTCACAAACCACCAGTAGAACATGCTCTGCAACTCTTGCTCATCAGTGCTACCCCAATGTACTTAATGCTGCAGACATCATGACCGAAACACAAACTTAAAGCAATCCTCATCGCCTAAATTTGACTAACTGCATCATGCCCACACACAATTGAAATTCTTGTCACCACATAACACAAGATACAGAGCAAATGTACTGAAGACAGAAGTAGACTCTCCCCCCACCCATGATAAAAAAAATCCTCTTTATCCAGCAAATAATTCATCACCCTAAAATGAAAAAGCTCCTTGTGGGCCAATTACTTTCGTCAAATCCAAGGCTCCCACTGTCCACCTGATATGTAGCCTGCCTGAGCTCAACCAGTAATCGACTGAAGAAATATACAAATTCTTTATTACCACATCCATTAATCACATTTCTCACTGTCTTCAACCTCCTTGGTGATTCAACTTTAAAGAGTATGCAGAAGATTGTACTCCATCTTATCAACATTCCAACCATCACACAACAGTTTAATGAACCATGCTAACAAGCAACAACTTAGATTCAGTTCTCAGAGCCACATGCACAATCATTTGCCACTGTCAGAAACCACGGCACAGGAAACATCATTTTAACACCAGTCACTTCCTCTGTAACACTCAACCTTCCAACAATAGACTTCTCTAACTAGCCAAACAATATTTCTGATCCCTTAAAAACTTCCTAGCGAATTCCCTCCAGTAGGAACCTATCGCCAGAACCTCTCCTGCAAACACTCTGAATCCAATTGTGGAAGCAAATGTCTATTAAATCACAGCTTATGCATCAGGATACTCACCAACATTAAAACACCCAATCGTGAACTACAAAAGACTTAGATAAAGACCAACTCACAGTATGACCTAGTAAAATTAACTAAACTCTGCTCCATCCAGACTACATAACCACAACCAAGGAGACCAACTACAAATTAACCACCAGGCGTGAATTCAACAAACACAGGGCCCTTTTCATGGTTGGTAGACCCTGCATTAACACATTTTCCAACTCACCCAAACACCATTCCGTTCACCAATGTAATGTAATAAAACAATACTTCACAGAGAAGACCAGATTTCACATTGACACCATGAAACCGACCACCATCTGGCCATCCATTCCAGCACAACATAGTACTTAAAGGTCTACCTTCAAACCACTCTCAGACATAGGCCTCACCATCTTCCCAGTAGCTCCCATAGACAGCATGTATAACGATGACCATAGACAAGGCTTTCTGCAAAAAACAAAACAAAAACAAAACACCTGCAGCCCTACTAAACTGCCTCACTTACTCAAGGCATTTTTCTGAGTGCAGTCACGAATGTAAGCACCCTACAACTCCTACAGAAAGCAACCATGGATCCTGACAATCTTGACATTTATAGATGGAATAAGCACCTGCCATTCCTCACAACGATAATTGAAGAATGGTTTCCATCCAGCTGCTTGTCTCCTGTCCTTAAACATGTCCATCAAAAAGAAGCACCTCTGCCACTATTGCCAGTGAATTTTCAGTGGATGGCACCCTTTGTTTAATACTTTTGGTTTCTTTCCATCACTGACAACACACCACTGCATCACACCTCACCTTCCTTACCAAATCCCAAATTGACAACTGCATTAGTCTATGGAAGTCTCCCATCCAAAACGTAGAGAGGAAATTATTAAAGTTACAAAACCATGCAGTACGTCTCATCCTTAGCAAAAAATGCTCTGCACTGAGATCCCTCCAATGGATGCTGGTTGTGCAGAAGATTGATTTAAAAACTAGAACACAAGACACTGCACAGATACAATGCTGTCTATCTCTTGCAGCTGATGGTTCAGTGTCACCTCAGCAGATGTCTACAGTCATCCTCCCACCGTTGTCTCTTCAGCCTCTTCAAGCAATAGATAATATGATGGAAGTCCTTGTATAAACTAGGCACCACCCTTTGCCTCTTCACTTTGTACAGATTTCAGGTAATACTGTAAGGAATATAAGTTATTATTATTACTATTTATTATTATTGCTAGAAATGGGGTCTCTGGTTGGCAGTCAGTTTTCACTGTGTCCAAGCAGGGACCCTCACTCTAATCAGGCTAAGGGAGATATACAGCTCAGATAACCCCTGCTCACCACCTTGGTAGCTTGGCACGAACAGTCAGGCTTATCTCAGAGGCAATGGGTAAAGTATTTGTACAAAACACGCACAGTAAGACAGTGAAAAAAACACAAAAGGACTCTACACCAGTTTAGAAAAATAACCAATGTTTATATAAATCAAACAAGACCAAAACAACAGCAATCCAACATACACAAGCAAAGATATGAATTTTTAAAATAAAAAAGTGTATTTCCCATATGGTATCTTTTGCTCGCAGTAAATGCATGAGGCAGAAAAATAAGTGCCCGCCCTCAAAGATAAGTGCCGGATCTCCGCACCTGAAACAACAAGCACAAATTAAGCACTGATTTTACTATCAGGACATGTAAAACACATCAGTACATGTCCTATCTTTTAAATACATTGCACCCTGCCCATGGGGCTACCTAGGGCCTACCTTAGGGGTGACTTACATGTAGAAAAAGGGAATATTTAAGGCTGGCAAGTGAGTACACTTGCCAGGTTGAATTGGCAGAGAAAGACTGCACACACAGACACTGCAGTGGCAGGTCTGAGACATGTTTTCAGGACTACTCATGTGGGTGGCACAATCAGTGCTGCAGGCCCACTAGTAGCATTTGATTTACAGGCCCTGGGCACCTCTAGTGCACTTTACTAGGGACTTACTAGTAAATCAAATATGCCAATCAAGGATAAACCACTCACCAAAACAATTTAGACAGAGAGCATATGCACTTTAGCGCTGGTTAGCAGTAGTAAAGTGCCCTGAGTCCTAAAACCATCAAAAACTGTTCAGAAAAAAATAGGAGGAAGGCGGCAAAAGGTTTGAGGATGACCCTGCAAAAAGGGCCAGGTCCAACAATTATTACTTGAGCAGACTGGACCCTAACATATTTTAAAATATTATCAGAGTCTGCTTGGTCCCCACATATGCTTTGATACGCTTTCATGAGCCTCCTGCCGCAGTTACAGCAGTCAAACTGAAGCGTTTAGATCCTAGAAAGCCTCCAACGTTTACTTTAAGGGCCTACTAAGGCTGTTTCCCTGGTACAGTTTTAAGGGCCCACTCAGTCCATGCTAGGAGCCACACTAACCAGCCACCCACTCAGGGTAAAAAGATTGTGTGGGTCATTGAGTATTGTAAGACAACAATGTCAGTGTTTCACAACATGTGGAGAAGTGTCGCTCAATGGTTAGAGTGGCAGACCCTGATTCAGAAATCTGGCCCGGGACCAGGGTTCAATTCCTGCCTGCAGGTCAATTTCCTCAGACCTGATAATTCTCGCATCGGTGCCTAATCTAATTCATGGGTCCCACTCTGTAACTCTGGGCAATAGCTTGCTTAATCTCCACAATGGCCCGCTGGGGTGCCTGGCTTCACCTTGGAGGTTGCCCAGGAGTGGGCACCTCACAGGGAAAAGCAAGGAGGGGTTCCACAGTGGTATGTGTACAGCGCCTTGAGACCCTAACGGGTGAGTAGTGCCCTATACAAGTACGAAGTTTACAGTTTAACATGACACCCACTATAGCAACTTTCTAAATGTATAATTATTTCATCAGAAAACACAGGAGGCCCTTTCCTTCTATTGTTTCATATAGCTAATTTATATTGCCACACCTCAATCAGTCATCCAGCATGTTTACCCAGGGCATCATTTGTGCCTGTTTCCCCCTTCTTGAATGCTAAGGAGATCATTTGTGACACCTGGAAGCAAAGAAATGTAGAATTAGGTTCCTTACGTGTGACCAGTTCAGAAACCTGCCACTGGTACTGCTATTTTCATTGCTGCTTCCACAGCGGCGAGGGGGGCAACACATTTCAATGGGCAGACAGGGCTGCCTCTCATCCTGCTCTAGTGTTTTTACCAGTAAGCTGTGAGCCCTTTCAGCCAGCCACCAATAAACAGTTTGTAATGGTGCACGGACTCGAGATGGTAATGCAGAAATTACCTCAGGTGCATCTCTGAGCTACATCTGTGCTTCCTTTGTTGTTACCGTCCTCCCTCATCAATTCATCACATTCTGAATAGATGGTAAACGTAAGCCCCAGCTCCAAACGGAAAGCAAGGTGGATGGCTTCTAGAGTGGGGGCGTAGGATCGGATTCATGTGTAAAAAAAGATAAGTGACAGGGCCCAAAGCTTTTCGAAGCGGCCCATTATCAGTGCTCCAGAAAGTCCTGGCTCTTTATCTAACATTTGCCACTGTGTTCCGATCCTTCATTTCCTCTCCCAATCCATGTTCTGTTTTTTATGTCTCTACCTCTGTCAAAGCCCGATGAGTTAAAAATCAGCTCTGGTTACCAAAAATGGGTGCCATCTGCAACCACTGGTACAAATTCAGTAGAGGGCACATGAAATTTACCATTATCACAAATTAAGTACTGGGTGAGATTTAGCAGTGTGGCAAAAACCAGCAACTACTTGTTGCGAGTTCTCGCTGACATGCCTTTCATTCATGAGCTGGCAGTGCCATGTTGTTGCTGGTATACTGTGATGTGAAGGAAGTGACTTTTAGGGCAGCATATGCTTTGACTAACAATTTCAGGGATGTGAGCTGCATCCACACATAAACACTGGTTAAGGTAGAAGTTGCTTCCTTTATAATGGAACATCTGCTAGGGTCTCTTCAAACCTGTACATTGTGAGCTGCCATACCACGCCATGCTGAGCTATAAGCACTGTACATGTATGTGGCTGAGACTAAAATAATAAATAACCAAAGTTTTGGCAAACAGTTGCAATTTATTCAAGTCATAAATCGTACCTAATCATGTAAGCCACAATGTTGTGCTATTTTGCAAATATTTTACATCGGAATCCGATTTCAACAAATTTGATTTATGCACAGCACAAACATCCAAAGAAACAGTTCACTTTATATGGGAAGCTGAGTTACCATTACCTCTGTTCCCCTGTTTATGTGAAAAATCCTCACTGTGTAATTTTCACGTGAGTAGAGTTAGGAAAACAAAAATCATTGCTTATTCTGTTTCATTCTGCAGCCTTCAAATACAGTTTCCACATGTGATGAAGCAGAAAATGAAGGTTTTGATTTATTAACGCTTAAACGTAGTGTGAAATAATCATGTGTGACTTTAATCGAACTAATAAAGATTGTACGGGGACAAAATGTGCCCTCAGAGTAGTTTGCCATCATTTATATGCGTGCTTTATATAACGTGGTGTATTAGAATTGCACTAATCCTACATAATCATAAACGTGTGCTATGATTTGCTTATTTGAAATGCCTTAGCTTAGCATTACTTTAGCGGAGGCTTTGGCCTAGTTGCCTGGTCTCACGGTTTAGATGCTCGTATTTTTCCACTGTGCTAATAAACGTGTATTTTTGCTTGAAGCTGTACTTTTCCACAGAAACTGTTCACATGCTTATCTTAAGGTTTCGTGCCAGCCTAGCATATTTTCTCCTTACTTCAAGGTCGATTTGCAGGTGCGGACAATGGAGGCTCTGAAAGTGAGCTAATTGGTAGACAATGTTGCAACTTGCGTACCCATCTCCAAGGATAATGTATGCTTAAGTAAAGGCTTGAGAACTGTCGTTTTTGATTGGTCAATTTGAAGCTAACCTATGAACCCTCCAATGGAAGACCCTACTGGATTTGAACTGTTGTCTATAAAACCCAGGTGCACGAGAAGAAGGTAGCCATTATGACCATTGCAGCCATTGCCAGCTCGATAACCCGCCATTTTGACTTCGTAGCTATTATGGCCCACTTTGCTGCGACGCCATTTTGAGAGACTTTGATGCTTTCTCTAATCGAGAGAAAGAGACTTTAAATGATTCTTGCCCTAGAGACTTTAACTTTGATTTGATCCCTTTGCATGAAGTAGTAGTTTACCTTGCCGACGTGAGGCAATTGCCCCGTCCACCCCTGCCCCTTTGACCCGTCCCATGCTGATCGAGAAACGGTACCCATGATGACCGAAGAACGGTACCTGTGAGACGAAGACTTCCTTGTATGCGGATCGTAATTGGTAAATATGAAAGGAAATTGTAAAATTGCATTGTGTTTCTTTTAGGTAACCAACTGCTGATTTTGATAAGGTCCCTAGCTAGGAGTTTTTCTAAATTAATGCTGCCAAATTGTTTTTGCATGAAGTCCCACATGCCGATGCTAATTTGAGGTTAGACGAGGATTCCATATGTCGCACGATGCAATTTGAGATCTTGTTATGCTGACTAAATGTATGCAATTAGTTCATTACAGATTATAGTTTTAGTGATTTGCATTGCCATTATCGAATGCCTTGTGATTCAAATGCTACATAGATTACACTTGTTTCGCCGTTATGGACAGCTATTAATGTTCATATATGTTTATCATTTGGTGTTGAGACACATCTATATTGTGCTAGCTTTGTTAATATAGGGAAATAAAATTCACTAACTTGAATAAACTGGTGTGGTTATTCCTGACTGAAAGGTCAGGGTTCGTCGAAATGTATTCGGGATTAATTGTTAAATGTTATGTTGATCAAGGTATTGCCTATGTTCGTTATTGATTATTGATTTTGATGAAACTGTTCGATTAAGAGTACAAAGAGTTCCCACTAAGTCAAAAGATTCATCGGCCTAAAGAGCGTCCGAACACAGGTAAAATTATTACTACGGACCGCTCTATCAGTAGATGGTAGCAGAGGACGGTTACGTCTTTTGGGACCCTGTACTCTTAAAGTACATGGTGTTGAATTAACGGTTACGCATTTTGAGACCCCACTCGAGAAGTTGAATTAGATTTTTCTTGGATAAAATAGATTGACAGAATGATGATGGGCTAGGTCCACCGCGACTTTCCCGGGATCTCGGAGCTTGCGAATGGAGAGAATGGAGGTGTGGATTCGGCGTTGGCGGTACTAGTGATGGTATGAGTGAAGTTAGGGTTTTGCGCTTGCACAGCTTATTGCCGCAGGGTGTGTGAAAAGGTTGCGAGGATTTTTTTTCTTTTTGAGGATAGCGGAGGTGCGACTCCGAGTATAGAAGTAGTGAAGTCGTCGAACTTCATAGAGATAGCGGAGGTGCGACTCCGAGTGTGAGAGTAGGGAAGTCGTCGAACTTCATGTGCGTGTGGCGCTTTGTGCATAAAAAGGTCCACGTGGTTGTTGTTGTTGAGACGGGCCCTGCGAGGTCAAGAGACTCCGGAGTATGTTGATCCATGTTGTGATCTGGGCGGTTTAGTAGGTTGATCGGGCGTGGTCAACGAGTTAGTACGTGTGTTAGGGAGTGAAAGAAACTTCGACTTCGGGCTTTGACAAGATTCTAAAGTGCACTAGAACAGATCATTGACAAGTTGAGAGTAGGTCTGCGGGTCAGATTTGCTTGCGAATGTGGGGACTGAGAAAGACGGAATAGCGGCCGAGGCTAGTGAGAGGTCCCTAAGGTCCTGAAGCGATTGTGTTACCCTTCCTGTAGTAAGCCGACAGATCTGTTTTATTTTTTGTAGCTCGCGATACATGCAAGAAGTTGTTACGAGAGGAGCTGAGTGAAGGAAGACTAGCCGCGAGGCTTTGTCAGCCGCAGTGTGTGAGTGTGACGCCACTAAGAGCCGCGCTAGGATATGTTGGTTGTAGAGAAGGGTCGCGCACGGATTGGACGCAGTCCGTGGGACTCGGTTGGAAGGGGAAAGGCAAGCGAAGAGTATTCCGGGAATTAAAGTCACTTATTGATTACAAACTTTGTGAAATAAAAGACGAGAAAATGAAATTCTTTAATGCATTCAGGAGTGCGATGAAGGGGGAGTCTTACATTAAAGCGAGCGTAGGAGAGGAAACGCCGCCCGAAGGCACACCAGCTTACATTGTAATGGAAGAGAAGGGGGTAGCTCCGTGCCTTTGGCTAAAGCAATGGCACAAGTTGACAGAGAAACATGGGAGCGTAGCGTTCCCGATACATGGGACATTCAATATAAGGATCCTAGAGAATTTGAGATTCACGATGTACGACATGAAGGTGCCTCCAAGGCCAGCACAGTTTGAGGCTCTAGCAATTTGGGAACTAATGGCTAGACAGCAACAGCAGAAGAAGTTTGAGACCAGGATGAGAAAGGTGGAAAAGACACTAGCGGATGCTAGGTGGAACAATGCACAAAAGGTGTGGAGGTCAGATGTATTGCAGGGGATTAAATTGTTTCCCGCAATTACTAAGGAAGAAGAGGAGACAGGTAAGAAAGCTACCTGTAAGACAGACAGAAAGTGTCCCAAGGATAGAAAGGACGAGGAAAAGTTGAGAAGAGAAGAGGAGTTAGAGGATGAGGAGTTAATAATGCAATTGCTGAACGACCGTCCACCACCTTATGCGGAGGATGGACAGGGTCCAAGTACCAGTTCTGCCCCTCCGGCATCGGTACAGAACAGTGAAACCCAGAGTTCAGGAGTATCATCGGGACCAAAGGACCCGAGTCTACCGTTCACCCCGCAGATACCGCAGGTTAGGAGAATATATCCAGATGTACCCGTGTTGAAACCAGCAGAAAATTATCAGCCGCAGATGCCAGGGTACTACAGTAGTGACAACAGTGGAGGAATGATTCTAGATCCAACCGTAAGGGGCGTACAGAATGGTTACAACCCAACAATGGCACAAGCTGAATCAACTCAGTTTTTGATGCCTCAAAAGCAGATGCAGGGAGGAAACGCACATGTTCAGATGACGGGGAGTCAGATGGGCATGCCGGCAATGATGACCCATGGTGTGGGAATGAACATGCCTCAGAACATGGGAAATGGACAGAACCCAGACGCGATATCACTACCCATTACTGTAGGTCCACCGGTACCTCTGTATAGTCAGCCTAACTTGGGTCCGAGCAGTCAGGGATCAATGCTGCAGAATGGGACCGAAAGGAGGTGCATAGAAAACACTCCAGGGATAACTCCGATAGCGGCTCAGCCAACTGGGTCTGGGTCCTTGATGGAGTTTAGTCCCATATGTGCTCAGTCAACACTGGTGAGGTCGAGCCCCCCACTGATAATACCCTTAACATCGAACACTGAAAAGTTGCCTCAACCATCGATGGCAGTCGATGTGAACGCTACATTGATGGGGTTGAATGCGCAACAGCTGACACAGTGGTTCAACAGTCTGAATTCTACACAAAGTTCAGCTAGTGGGAAAGGAGAAGACTATATGAATAGGGTCAGGTTGAACATGGAAGCACAAGAATTGGTGGAAGGAACTATGGGTGTGAATAGGTTAGAGTCCTACACAGAGGAAGAGCTGAGGTATCTATGTCCCAGGATTACGAAGGAAGTGAACAAGGTACATAAGAGTCTGCAAGAAGCAGCTGACAGAAACGGGGTTGACATAGACAAGATGAAACACTTGAGCAGGAGCTACAGGTTAGATTTTGGGACCACAGATTTTGAACACATGAGGTCAGCAGGCATGAAGACACACCTTAGAGAATTGCTGCAGAGTGCACAAGTGTGGAGGTGCTTAGACAAATGGGAGAGCAGGTGGGTAAAGAGGAAAGAAAAGAGGAGGGACAGTGCTACAGAGCACAATGAGAAAAGACCGCAGAGTAGTGATACAGTAACAATGTTACCAATGAGGGAGACAGCAGGGGGAAAATTAGTACATGTACCATGGCACAGAAGCGACATTCAGTCTTTTACGGACGATTTTCCCAAACTGAGAGAGAAACCGTTTGAATGGTATCAACAGACTGACAGGTTTGTGAAGCTTGCAAAGTGTCTCTGGGAAGACCTGAACACTCTGTTTGAGATTGTGGTTCCGGCAGATTTGTGGGAGGATTGCAAAAGAGCTGTAGGTTGGCCGACAAGTGAACCAGAGAGAGACAGGGAGACGGGCGCACCATCACCTATGGTGATGAGCTTGTACTATAAGGTGATTGAGCATTTGAAAACGAAGGTACCCGCGAAAAACGTGGATTGGCAGAAGATTGATCGAACTGCCCAAGAGGCTAAAGAATCGATTCATAGTTACTATGAGAGGTTGTTGAAGGCGTTCAAGAATTACAGTGGCACGGAAACAATAGAGGCAAAGGACATGCTCCATTTTGTCTTCAGATTTGTGGAAGGGCTGAGGCCAGAGATAAGTCAGATGATAAAGTCGCATTTGATTTGTTGGCAATCGAAACCGATTGATGAGGTGTTCAATTATGCGAAATACTGTAGCGACGAAATAGAAGTGAAACAGAAAAGGTTGAAAGAGAAGGTGATGATGATGCAGCTTAAGGCAGCTCAAACAGGTTTACAAGGTTTGCAGGGTTTGCAAGGGATGCAAGGGTTCCAACAGCAGGTACCGCAACCGCAGTTGCAGTTGCAGGGAAACATGGCGTTTCAGCCACAGGCCAGAGGCAGAGGCAGAGGAGGTTTTGTGAATAATGGTCCGGATTTGAACACTGTTGTGACGGGTGTGCAGGCAATGAAGAAGGTGATGCCGTGTCACGTGTGCGGAATTGTAGGTCATTGGAAACGCGAGTGCCCGATGGTGGTGCAGGAAGGTGCAGGTGCAGGTGCAGGTGTTGGTCAGCAAAACAATGATGTCAATGCATTTCAGACCATGAGGGGACCGAAAATGAGAGGTCCAAGCCCAAATTTTCAGACCGTAAATCAATTGCAGGGATTGCAACCTATGCAGCCGCAGCAGATGCAGATGCCTCGTATGCAGATGACGCAAATGCAGCCGATGCAACAGCAGTTACCTATGGTACCTAATCAGCAAATGCAAATACCATTGGCACCAATGAGTCAGCAGCAAGTGATGGTTCCTCCACAGGTCTCGGGTCAGGTAATGAGTACAAATGGCACAGTACAACAGTTCCCATTACACAGTGAGAGTGGAATAAACAACGTATGGGAGAGTGAGAGTTCAGGAGAAGAAGGAGATTGTGTGCTTGCGGCATCCTTGGAAGTTGATCAAAGGGGTCCGTACGTAGAAGGAAGAGTAATGGGTCATCGTGTCTCGTTCTTGGTTGACACAGGAGCAACACGTTCAACTGTTAAGAGTAGTGAAGTACCAAATTTGCCACTCTCAGGGAAGACAGTTCAAGTGGTGGGAGTAGCAAACAGACACCTGACGAACCCAATAACAGATCCGGTACCAGTCAGCATCGGTAACTATCAAGGGGTACATCAGTTTGTGGTATGTGACTCAAGCCCGATAGCACTGTTAGGGAGAGACCTATTGTGCAATTTGGGTTGTTCGATCATATGTTCGAACGAAGGAATAACAATCCAGACGAGTAGTGACGGGGAGGAAGAGGACAGTGTAGAGGGGGATGAGGTGGAAACTGTCGATGAAGAGTATCCTCTGATTTGTCTTTTCCCGATGATAACTGAAGAAGATATTCCAGCCGAATTACGGGAGACAGTCGGAAAGGAAGTGTGGGACATGACAGGGAAAGAGGTGGGATTGATGAAAGGAGTGGAACCAGTGAAAGTGGCTGTAAAGCCCAATGCAATCTTTCCCCAGACCCCACAATACCACATGCCACAAGACACCCTCATGAAGGTTGCTCAACTTATTGACGAATTTGTAAAACAGGGAGTACTGAAAGAAGTGTTAAGCAGTCCATGTAATTCACCAATAATGGGACTAATAAAGCCGAGTGGAAAGGTCCGACTCGTGCAGGACTTGAGGAAAATAAATGACATTATAGTCAAATGCTGCCCTGTCGTACCAAATACAGCTGTGATAATGTTTCAAATTCCTTGCGATGCCGAATGGTTCTCAGTCATCGATTTGTCACAAGCATTCTTTTCGGTGCCTCTTCATGAGGACAGCCAATTCCTCTTTTGTTTCAAATTCGTGGACAGAGTGTACAGTTGGTGTCGAATACCTCAAGGGTTTTCTGAGTCACCGTCAATATTCAATCAGATTCTAAAGAAAGATTTGGAAGCATTAGAATTGCCATTCGAGTCAACCCTAGTACAGTACATTGATGACTTACTGGTTGCATCAAAGACAGAAAGTGGCTGCACAGCCGATACCATTGCTCTGTTGAATAATTTGGGAAGGAATGGACATAAAGTGTCCCCTTCCAAGTTGCAGTTCTGTCAGAAGAAAGTGAAATACTTGGGTCACCAGATAGAGAAAGGGTCACGGAGAATAATGAAGGAAAGAATAAGAAGCGTACTTCAAATGAGTCCACCAAAGACAAGGAGGGAGGTGAGGAAGTTTTTGGGAATGGTGGGTTATTGTCGACAGTGGATTCCCAACTTCTCGACTCTAGCAAAGCCTTTACTGAAACTGACCCAGAAGGATGCCTTGGATCAAATTGAACTAAAAGGAGATGAGATGGATGCTTTTGTTGAATTAAAAGAATGCATGTGCAGGGCTCCAGCTTTAGGTATGCCTGATTACACAAAGCCTTTCACATTGTTTTGTCATGAACGTGATGCATGTTCTTTGTCTGTCTTGACTCAAGCCCATGGTGGCGTAAACAGACCAGTAGCGTATTTTTCAGCTACTTTGGATCCGGTCGCAGCAGCACTCCCAGGGTGTTTGCGCGCCGTAGCAGCAGTTGGTATCAGCCTCACTCAGAGTGAAGGAATAGTGATGGGACACCCAGTAACAGTCATGGTCCCTCACTCAGTTGAGATACTTTTGACCCGCTCCCGAACGCAGCACATGACTGGAGCAAGACTCACAAGGTATGAAACGATAATTTTGGGCTCACCGAATGTGCAGCTGAAAAGGTGCACTACGTTGAATCCAGCAACCTTGCTCCCTGGAGAAAATGCTGAAATTGAGAACGCTGAAGACGTCGAGCATGACTGCCTTCAGGTGACTGAATTTTGCACAAAACCTCGACCGGACATCAAGGATACTAAGCTTGATGAAAATGACCAAATTCTTTTTGTTGATGGTTCATGTCTAAGAGACGGGATGGGGATTTTGAAAGCAGGATACGCTGTATGCACTGTAACAGGGGTCTTGGAAGCGGGATGGCTCCAAGGAGTCTATTCTGCACAAGTAGCAGAACTTGTAGCCCTTACCAGAGCATGTCAACTGTCTGCATTGATGAAAGTCACCATTTACACGGATAGTCAATACGGGTTTGGAATTGTGCATGACTTTGGACAACTATGGTCACAGAGAGGTTTCCTGACTTCTTCAGGATCCCCAGTGAAGAACGGGGAGAGGATAAGGGAATTGTTACACGCCATTCAAGTGCCAGCCGAAGTTGCAGTAGTAAAGTGCAGTGCTCACACGAAAGGACAGGACTATGTTTCTCTGGGAAACGCATATGCGGATCAAGTCGCAAGATTTTGTGCCTTGAACTGTATATTACTCAGGGATGATTGGAATACGATAAATGAGCCAGAACTCGAACCAGCTGAAGCATTTGCCTTGAAGGTCGTAGATACAATAGATGAACTAAAAGCACTGCAGAATAATGTCAGGGAGGATGAAAGAGATTCCTGGATTAAATCACAATGCATAAAGAGACAAGACGAGTTATGGGTTTCACATGAGGGAAAATTTGTTTTGCCAAACAGTCTCTTATCACAGCTTGCGCGGTTTTATCATGGGCAGGCTCACCTAGGGAGAGATGCCATGATAAGATTGTTCAAAACTGATTGGTTTAACCCCAGATTTCGTCAAGCTGCAGAAGCAGTTTGCCATCGATGTGTCACTTGCCAGCAGATGAACCCAGGAAAGGGAACAGTTGTGAACGCGAGCCACATTGGTAGGGCAAGCGGGCCTTTTAGTCGAATGCAGATGGATTTCATTGAGATGCCTGTGCATGGGGGTCTGAAATATGTGTTGGTGATTGTGTGCATTTTTAGTCACTGGATTGAGGCATACCCTACACGTAGAAACGACAGCCTTACAGTTGCGAAGCTATTGTTGAGGGAGTTGATACCACGTTTCGGATTCCCGATCTCTTTAGAATCAGATAGGGGAAGTCACTTCAATAACGAGGTGATAAAGTTACTTTGCGAAGCGCTGAACATTGAGCAAAAGCTGCACTGTAGCTATCGCCCTGAAGCATCAGGACTGGTGGAGCAGATGAATGGTACGCTGAAATCGAGAATGGCAAAAATATGTGCATCAACAAATTTGAAATGGCCTGACGCATTGCCCTTAGTGCTAATGTCAATGAGAAACACCCCTGATAGAAAGACTGGATTGTCTCCGCATGAAATTCTCATGGGCAGGGCTATGAGACTTCCTGCAGTTCCTGCAAACATGCTTTTGAATATTACGGATGATATGGTGTTAGACTACTGCAAAGGACTGGCTGACGTGGTTCGCTCTTTCTCTCACCAGGTGGAAGCGACCACCTTGCCACTGATACAAGGTCCAGGACACGCACTGAAAGCAGGTGACTGGGTCGTGGTAAAGAAGCACGTGAGAAAATCGTGTCTGGAACCCCGTTGGAAAGGCCCTTTCCAAGTGATCCTGACGACAACTACCGCTGTGAAGTGTGCGGGGGTTCCCAACTGGATTCACGCCAGTCACACAAAGAAGGTGTTGTGTCCCACAGATGAGGAAGTTGAAGCGCTGAAACTGCCAGTGCCTGATAAAACAGTGCTGAGCGCTGGGACAGAGCAAAACCGAACTGAAAGCGAACAGACAGAAACTGGAGAAAAAGAGATATTCTCTGAAGACAAAGACACCAACTCGCTTGGGGAAGACCAAGGAGAAAGTTCAGACAGCGACGCAGAAGCTGAAGGTGACAAACAACCTGAAGCAGCTGAGGGTAGCAAAAAGCCTGAAGCAGCTGAGGGTGACAAGGAACCTGAAGCAGCTGAAAGTGATAAAGAGCCTGACGAAAGTAACGGTGACGAAGGGCTCGAAAAAGGTGAAAAGGCAGGAGAGCCTGATCAGAGGAGGGCTTTCCCAGAAGCAGACGATACAGAAAAAGAAAAAGAGAACGTGATTGATTCCCCAGAAGGAGGGAACGAGGCAGAACAGAACGAAAAGGTTCAAGCTTCCGCAGAAAAGACAGCAGGTCCATCGAATGGACACGGTGCAAAGAGAAGACTAAGTATCTCACCAATAAAAGAAAGGGGTAAAGAAAGTTTGAACGAAGGAGGAAGGCCAAAAGTGAAAGAGAAAAGAAAGGAAGTGACTGTCGTGGAACAATCGTCAAGTGAGGAAAAAGACTTGACAAAAGAGGAAAGTACCAGCGAGGCAGAGTCGAAAAGAGAAGCAAAATTGAAAAGGAAAAGGATACCAAACAGGAGATATTCCGGTCCTGAAAGGGCATATGCAGTCAATGACGATTGGACTGACGAGTTTGTATCTCTAAGCATCGAGAACGAAGAAGAAGAAGAGATACCAATAGAAAAGAAAAGTTTCATAGACTCTGTCGATTGAAAGGGTAATAAATGATATTGCTTGTTACAATCTAACGTGAAAGAAACAACCAGCTGAAACATTGCTAAACCGGATGAGACATTTGCAAAACCGATAAAGACTGTGTTATTGCCGAATTGAGACAAATGTTGCTAACCGATAAGTGACCGGCCTCTTGAAGAAGACGGTGTGAACATTGCGCTCGTTCAGCTTTGTAACTGAATTACTAAATAGTTTCATTTATAGGTGCTTCTAGCTCTCTGATTCTATACAGATCATGACTAGGTACGCTACGCAAAATAATAGAAAGAAATATTGTAAATATGTGTGTATAGGCTTGGTAATTACATGTGTAATAATAATAATGGCAATTGTGCTTGGAATGCATGGAAAGGGTGAGAGTGAGAATATTGAGGCTTCTACTATTGCTCCTGTTACTGTCACTGAACTAACCCCATTGAAAAGACTAGCATTGGATGAGAGGCTCTTGCACGATAAAAAGGAGCTTTCGTATAACGTTTTCTATCGCTTGCTAACAGAATATGTTGAGACTATGGATGCGAAAGATTGTTATGTGTGTACACAGATACCGACATCAGTGAAGGAAGGGGTGACATATCACCACATGCCTCTTACATACGGGATTACATGTAGTATAGTAATGTCTAGGTTTTATGGTCAAACTAACATACAGTATTTTTATTCAAATTATGATGTTACCTTTGCATATGTTCCTATAATAGCGCAGCTAAGCCAGACTGCTAAAGATTGGGACGCTAAAATTATGAGGGAATTTTTCGAGCCAATGCAACCTTTTGAAACGGCTCACGCTCATAGGGAAAATCTTACTTGCTCAGTCTCTGCTGTAGAAATAAGCTTCTTAGATCGCACAGATGATAGAAGGGCACAAATGAAGGCGAAATTAGAAAAAGAGCTACATAAGAGGACTTCAGTAGATAACTATGATTTTGCTGCTATAAAGACACAAGGGAAAATAGCTTTAGATGCTTGGCATGTAGGGAAATTTTGTATATATCGAGGAGAATCCTATTATGACAATATTTTTGTAGGAGCAAGTGAGTGTAAACATACGTTTATCTTTAAGGCCAAATGGACATTCATGATGAACGGACTTGACCCTGTCATTCCAGGTGTATATTACATTTGTGGGTATAATGCCTATTATCGTCTTCCAAAGGGATGGTGGGGGAGATGTTATTTGGGTATAGTGTTCCCAAAGGTTTATCAACTGGATGACGTATCGATGATTCAAAAGACATCTGGATCCCATCGTATCCAGAAAAGAGAGACCGCAGCTGCTGTGGTAGGAGATATATTTGGAGCCATGATTCCTTCATTGGGAGTTGTGCTGAATTCCATCAAGATAAGAAAGTTGTCTACTATAGTGGATAACATGTTGACAAAGTTTTCAGGTGCTATAATCCTGATAGATGCTGAACTTGCAGCGGAAAGAGCTATGACTCTTCAAAATAGGCTTGCTTTAGACATTCTTTTAGCAAAGGATGGCGGTGTTTGCAAAATGCTTGGTGCGCGCCACTGTTGTACATATATACCCGACAACAGTGTGAAGATTAAAACTATGCTTGCTAATCTAACAAAAGAAAGTGCAGATTTGAAGGAATTGAAAGAACCAGGAGTGTGGGAGAAGGTTGGAAAAGGACTTGCTTCAGTGGGACATTGGATTGGGGGAATTTGGAATGGAATATTATTGAAAATAATAGAAGGAATATTAATAGTGATAATTTGTGTGTTTGGAATTTGGGGAATAAAAAGGGGAATAATAATGATTATGGAAAGAATTAAAAGAAGAAAAGAAGAGAAAATTATGAAAAGAATGGCTGAAGAATACAAAGCGCAAACTAGGGGAACTAAAAGGAAAAGGGAACTGACAGAATTTTAATGGAATAAAATTTGTGGGCGTGGTTTGGTGTGATGACAAGTAGTCATCAGAGGAGGGATTGATGAAGCAGAAAATGAAGGTTTTGATTTATTAACGCTTAAACGTAGTGTGAAATAATCATGTGTGACTTTAATCGAACTAATAAAGATTGTACGGGGACAAAATGTGCCCTCAGAGTAGTTTGCCATCATTTATATGCGTGCTTTATATAACGTGGTGTATTAGAATTGCACTAATCCTACATAATCATAAACGTGTGCTATGATTTGCTTATTTGAAATGCCTTAGCTTAGCATTACTTTAGCGGAGGCTTTGGCCTAGTTGCCTGGTCTCACGGTTTAGATGCTCGTATTTTTCCACTGTGCTAATAAACGTGTATTTTTGCTTGAAGCTGTACTTTTCCACAGAAACTGTTCACATGCTTATCTTAAGGTTTCGTGCCAGCCTAGCATATTTTCTCCTTACTTCAAGGTCGATTTGCAGGTGCGGACAATGGAGGCTCTGAAAGTGAGCTAATTGGTAGACAATGTTGCAACTTGCGTACCCATCTCCAAGGATAATGTATGCTTAAGTAAAGGCTTGAGAACTGTCGTTTTTGATTGGTCAATTTGAAGCTAACCTATGAACCCTCCAATGGAAGACCCTACTGGATTTGAACTGTTGTCTATAAAACCCAGGTGCACGAGAAGAAGGTAGCCATTATGACCATTGCAGCCATTGCCAGCTCGATAACCCGCCATTTTGACTTCGTAGCTATTATGGCCCACTTTGCTGCGACGCCATTTTGAAAGAGACTTTGATGCTTTCTCTAATCGAGAGAAAGAGACTTTGATGATTCTTGCCCTAGAGACTTTAACTTTGATCCCTTTGCATGAAGTAGTAGTTTTACCTTGCCGCCGTGAGGCAATTGCCCCGTCCACCCCTGCCCCTTTGCCCCGTCTCATGCTGAGCAAGAAATGGTACCCATGCTGACCGAAGAACGATACCTGTGAGACGAAGACTTCCTTGTATGCTGATCGTAATTGGTAAATATGAAAGGAAATTGTAAAATTGCATTGTGTTTCTTTTAGGTAACCAACTGCTGATTTTGACAAGGTCCCTAGCTAGGAGTTTTCCAAATTAATGTTGCTAAATTGTTTTCGCATGAAGCCCCACATGCCGATGCTAATTTGAGGTTAGACGAGGATTCCATATGTCGCACGATGCAATTTGAGATCTTGTTATGCTGACTAAATGTATGCCATTAGTTCATTACAGATTATCGTATTAGTGATTTGCATTGCTCTTATCGAATGCCTTGTGATTCAAATGCTACATAGATTACACTTGTTTCGACGTTATGGACAGCTATTAATGTTCATATATGTTTACCATTTGGTGTTGAGACACATCTATATCGTGCTAGCTTTGTTAATATAGGGAAATAAAATTCACTAACTTTGAATAAACTGGTGTGGTTATTCCTGACTGAAAGGTCAGGGTTCGCCGAAATGTATTCTGGATTAATTGTTAAGTGTTATGTCTATCAAGGTATTGCTTATGTTCGTTATTGATTATTGATCTGATGAAATTGATCGATTGAGAGTACAGAGAGTTCCCACTTAGTCAAAAGATTCATCGGCCTAAAGAGCGTCCGAACACAGGTAAATCATTACTACGGTTCGCTCTATCACATGCACACTACTACTGACGCACGTCATGTGAATTTCAGGTTCACTGGTGCACTTCTCCCCGCCTTTTGTCCTGTTTACACCCTGCTCATTAGGCTGAACTTTAGGTGTTTCCAAAACTATGGTGTGCTTGACAACTTAAGTGAATGTCGATGAAATCGCTGACTTTGTGGTGGTTTGCAAAATCTTCAATGCATTTTCTTGACCACGTCTCAGCACTCCTGCTTTTCCACCATTGGAAAGTATGACCTCATCGTCCATTTTAGAAATTGCTGCAAATGAAAACCCTGCCAAAAATGGCAAGACTTCTCGTGCCACTGCTACTTTGGTGACCAGCCTGCTGCCGGAAATGACTGAAGTAAACAACGCTACGCCCAGTGATACTAGCAAGCAATGAAAAGCACCCAAGAAATGCTCAGGAGATGTGATTGTTGAAGGAGCATCCCTCTTCCCAGGCCCCCATCTCTCAGGTTTATTCCCAGCACCTACTATATTGAAAGAAATTCCACATTCCAGACAGTGGAAAATGTGGCAGGTATTTATCTAGCAAAAATAGCGCCACAGATGGTGGGGACAAGTACTTCAGCGGAAAAATCACAACCATTCTGCCAGAATACTTCAGAGATAGCAGATTTCCCTTTGCCGGATTGACGGACAATAGTCCCACGATATGGGACTAAATAGGTCTGTATCTACCTAACCTTCGGGACGTGAAGGAGGCGTTGATGTCGTGAGTGTCAGGGTAAGAACAGTGACAAGCTAACAAGAGCTATACACAGTGCTTAATGGTTGCAAGTGGGGTCCAGGAGCACTCAATTTGGGCACTAATTTTTCCAACCTGATACTTTGAACAGCAGACAGAAAAAAACCCAGAAAATGTTGAAAGGATAAGTAAGAAAAAGAGGAAAAACAGTGACTAAGGGAGAAGGTAGGGATAAAAAAGATTACACACACACACCTACCTTTTGGAAAATGTGAGTTGGTTAGAACAGCTTAAGCTGTCTCTAGGGGAGCCTAAAACGTACTACAAAAGTTAGAATATTCCTTTTTACAGGCACTTTGTTAGATTTGGTTACTTATCATGTGTCCATGAGACACCCACTTTTTGTGATAGCAAATTTAGAGGTCAGTACTATACACCTGCACTTCTTCATCGACGACGGCGGAGGCCCTGCCACAGACTCGACGTTGGTTAATCCTCGGCTGTAAACACACTGCACAGCAGCGCCCCTCTAATCTGCTTTTCAACTCAAAGGGTTACAACATTCCTAGATCAGATTTGCGCTAAATGCTGGCCTGAGAGGTATGCCACAACCCCGTGCTGTTGTTAAGCGTTTCAGAACCAAAGTGCTGAACATGAAACCAAGAGATGACTCCTCCGAGGCTGCAACCCATAGAAAAAGACGTGACCGCGTGAAAGATACAGCAATTTCATTTCCTTGCAATGAAAATACAGAGCAGGGAATCCTTGATTTTGAGATTATTAGGTTTTTCCAAGTTATTCTGCATTGAACTCTAGTTCTACATTTTCGTATTACATGTTTGCTCTGAAATCAGGCACACTTGAACTAAGAAAATCACACAATTACTCACTTGTAATCAATTATTCCAGCTACCTAGTGACGTCATCGAACTTCAACGCCCCCTCGGTGGTAGTAAGCACTATGTAAATCGAACAGTCTTCAGTAAACTTTGGGGAATGCTCGGATGTGATGTCCCCGGAACTGTTGGTGCATCAGCTGCAGTTTTTAATATTAACAATTCTCACAGAGACAGGGCTCAGAGTACCGTGCTCGGTAATCCCAGTTTGCATCCTTGACTATTTTCAAAATTTCCCAAAATAATGCAGGTCTGGAGTTAGAATAGTAAATAAGCCTCCTGGAATATTTGGGGGAAAGTTGGCCTTCCCCCAAATATTGCCCACAGTCCTCGCATTCCCAGAAACAGAGACCAATATTTTTGATTGGTGAGAGAAAATAAATGAGCAGAGCCCAGACCTCTGCTGATAAAGCACAAAACTAAGTTTAAGCTGTCAAGTGACCCATTGTCATGTATGATTCCTTCTGCCTAATCTGCTGAATAAACTTCCAACATGTTGCATGACGGGATACGTTTTGGTTTGAACATTCCAACTTAAGTCATAAAAGTCCCAGAATGCTTGCTTAAAAAGCTAGTATTAGGATCAAGATGTCAAATGTGACATGGGTCACTTAGCAGCTATGACCAGGCCCGCATAATACATGGGATAAAATGATCACTTACACTACATTATTAAGGAAACTGCAAGTCATCTTAGTGTTCAATGACCAATAAAGGCACATGTCCTGCAGCCTCGTGTCTCTATATAATCACAAAATTACTTGGTGACTTGCAATGTACAGAAGGGATACTTTATCCCATGCATTGGCATTAGTATTATTATTGCTGTTACTGCTACCCCTGAACACTGAATTTTTAGACCAAAATTGACTATTGCTCAGTTGGGTTACATAAATGACATTACTTATATACCAATTAGCAGAGTTTCATGTTTGAATAAAAAAATAAACATAATCGAAATGTTAACACAATGCTCATAGTGCCATGCCTCCTTCCTTTTTTTGAATGAACAAACCAAAAGCAACTAACATATCAATATATTCAGCAGCTGTTCTCGGGTAAGAGCAGAACACAATCTGAAGTGTTCAGTTGAGTTGTCTTAAATGTAAGATACAAATGCTTTTGGGGCCTTGCATTCACAATTAAGCATTCAGAGCGTCCTCAGTCCAGGAGCCGCACTCACAGTTCCACTCTCCACAGTGTTTCATTTGTGCTGCTGGCTGCATGTGGTGTGCGCTAGCGCTCATTTTTGGAGACTAAGGGCCAGATGTATCATGAAGGCCTTTTGCGATTCGGAATTTGCGATTTTTAAGAAATCGCTATTTCTGACACGCAAATTGCCATGTATCACATTTGCGAATCGGTAATAGCGTTTTCTTAAAAATCGCAAATGCTATTACCGAATCGCAAATTGCGATACCGGCCCCATTCGCACCTATGGGCCTGTTGGCTGATATCTGCAAATGTTTTGCTTTTCCAAAATTGCGATTTCTTAACTAGAAATCACAATTTTGGAAATGCAAAACCCCAGGATGCGGGGGGGGCATAAGGCCCCCTCTGCTGCCCCCCAAAATTATTATGTGTTTTTCCCAGATTGAGCACCGAATAGCCCAGTCGTTGTAGTGTTGATTTATACATAACTGCCTGATAAAATGATTGACAGCCTATCATTAGTGCTCTAGGACGTCAAAATATTTTGGTTTTATTAGATAAAAAGTTAGGATTGTAGATATGGGTAAGGTATTTATTTCAGTCAATCTTTCCTAATTGCACCAGCCACATAGAATCCTAAACAGTGCATCGAAATGGCAAAGCCCTGGTCAGCGGGTGAGAGCCAACAGTGCCTCAATAATTGCAAACACCGATGCATAGCGTGCGTGCAACATTTAGGGAAGATTCTGGCTCCTTTAATGAGCATCAAATTAGAGAAGTCACGCAGAAACAGCAGGAAACTGTTACAATCCAGCTATACACATCTCAGCCTACACATAAATCAAAATTCACACAGCCGCTCAAAAATGGCAACAATTCCCAACATAATAAATGATAAATATGGTTAGTTGTGTGTTATTATACAGACCTCCGAGAGCCGAAAAGATTGTTTTCATTGGCATGCGCAAAGACTGCTCGGCGAGCAATTAACCGAAGGGCACATGAGACGGCATTACAACCCTGAGGCGTGCAAGCACACACACACATCCTATCTGGGAATCTAGATTTCCGAGATATTGATTCACCAAAATACTAAAAGTAGTGGAAGAGGCACCACATACCCTTAAAACCCCCTCCCTGTGACATCACAGGAAGTGATGACACATGACCTTTGACCATGGTGATATCACACTCAGTGATGTCATTTCATCTTTGACTATGTTGACATTACCAGAAATGATGTCAGTTAAGTTAAAAACCCGACCGTGAGTGAAAATGAAAAAAGGTATTGAAGCAGATAAAAGTGCATTTTAGTTATCAACCATATATTTCGTAGGCTGCTGCCATGATATGCTAGGGGAGAAAAGTCAAGAGCACAGCCGTCAGAGACTAGGAGACAGTCCAGCTACAGTCATCATATTCCTAAACGTAGCTGTAAGTGTACAAATGTCAAGGTCAATGCACATCACTCATTTGCTAACCACAATCTTCATTTGCATAGCCACAACCATAATGTGCATTGATATACCCTCAATTGTTCAAGTATACGCATGCATCTTCATACGTGAAGGTTATATTCTTGTACATGACCCCATATGACCAGTGGTGCCCCGTAAGAGCATAATCATTAAAAATAGGCTGACCTTAAGTGGTGCACATGTGCAGGCTCCCCCTACCGGAGCCAGCCAGCACAGACTCCACAAACCCAACCCAAGACATAAGTATGCTCACCAAAAGATGCAGTTACTCCTCTTGCATCTCAATTGCCTGCATGCACAGGAAACCTGGCTGCCTATTGTCAGGATAAGCATATTTATTTTATGAACCAATTTGTGCGGCCTAGTATGCATCCAGCCTGTCTGGGGTTGGTGGACACCCCTGATATAGACTTATTATGTTAACATGTATGTAGCACAAGTCATAAACCGAATTGGGACATGGTACTTTAGTAATAAGTGTCACCTAACAGAATATTTTTTATTCTAAACATCTGTGTATCTAACCACATCTTGCTTGTGTGAACTATTTGCACACTAACCACATCAGAAAAGTTTGCACCTATACACCTCTCACAGGTGTACACCTATACACCACTCACTCGTGTGCACCAAGCTCTCCGACACCTGCTTTCACTAAGCTACATTTCACCCATTCTCACGTGTTTACCCATAGTTCATAGTCTTCTCTGTGTTCACCTAGCCACATCCCACCTGGGTATGCCTACCTCCCTCTCAAATGTCTACATCTTGTCTTTTTTAATTGAGTGTAACTATTTATATTATCTGCATCCACTTAACTGTACTCGCCTGTGTGCACACAATTCCCTCAGCTATATGTGCCTAGTCCTCAACTGTGTTCTTTGGTCGCTCTTACCTGTGTGCACCTAAATCCTGTCACTTGCTGTTTGTATAGAACACCAACAGCTATTCAGACTTTGGGGGGGGGGAATCTTCTGTGACCCATCTAGCCTGTGTGCACTAAACTCCACTCTCACCTGGGTGAACTTCAAGCTCACTCCCATCTGTACACATAGCTCACCCTTGCCCCACCAGGCTCCCTCACTCAATTATGTACACCTAACCTCCCTTCATACACTCGCTCACCTGTGTGCATCTAATTTGTGATGTAACTAGCCTCTCTTATCTGCGTGCATATAGTCCTCCTCTCACTTGTATGCATTCCATGCTCTTTCTTACAGGAGCACAAAGTCTTGTCTAGCCTAGTTGCACCAGTCTCTCTCTCTCGCCTCGATGTCTTGATTGTTCTTGCACTTACATGCCAAGCACCCTTACCGGATTGTATCTACACCCTCTCATGTCTCTGCCATCTCTCACAACTCTACACACAACCAGCTACATGTTCCTCCCATGGTCACAGTCAGACACCTCATACCACTTTCCTGACACAAACACATGTAAGACACATAATCAAAAATGTCTTCTTAACACAGACACAGCTAGACACACATTCTTCAAAAGTACGGCTTGACACAAATTTGTTATGCACATCACCAGACGCAGGTCTAGACAAATTTTCGAGATTCCCATCAAGTCCTTCCAAACAAACACACATTGTTGGTCAGAGGTCTATTAATAATACAAGTATAGCCAAATATAGGTTCCTAACAAGCAGAGGGGACACACAAAACACACACTTTCCTAATATGCAAACACCCTTAACACACAGTCAGACACACATTCTTAACACACATCTGTAAAAATTGGGTTACGGGTTGGGGTGTCCCTTCTCAAGCAACAAGCACAATTATTGTCAGGGTGAAGTCACAATTAACCCTCAAAATTAACCTGTGCTTAACTCTCTGGTCAGGCTAAACTTAAAGGCAATGTGTAAAGTATTTGTGCAGAACATTCAAACAGTAATACAATTAAAATACACCATAAAAGGGATACTACATCAGGTTAGAATCAGGTTAGAAAGTTGGAGTTGATTTTAATAAATAAAACAAGACCATAACAAACAAAATCTAATCAGGAGAACTGGAGATATGCAGTTTTAAAAATGTAAGTGAAAATAGCACCAAAAAGCCGAAAGTGCCAATCACAAGTATCTGGTCGTGTGGAACCAGCAGAAGGTTCAGGCCAACCCTGATGGAGCAGAGGTCAGATACAGGGACCATGTTAGTTCCATTGAAAGTTACTTTTTCAGTAACACGCAACGAGTCCTATTCATGGTGGAGGGGCCGCGAGGAGCAGGAAATCGCCACGGACGGTTGTCATTATTGTAGCGCAAAGAGCAAGCCTGGTGTCTTGGATGTTCGTAGCAGTAGCACAAACATCCGGTTGGCGTCGCCAGTGGTAGGGCCAGACCTTCGCAATAGTGATCCCCACAAGCAGTTAATGATGTAGCACAAAGTGTCGAGCGGATAAAACTTTGCATTGGCAGGCAGTGCAAGCAACATGATTTTGGCACCAACATGCCTATTCAGGGTCACAAAGAGCCCAAGAACTTCCATTCAGCTCCACTGAGGCCACACCAATGGTCCACGACCTGAGGAATATCACCTGGGGGGCCAGGGGCCTACTCCAGCTACATCTGGGTGCTGGTTCAGGTGGTTGGGAGCCTGTTATGTCCCTAAGGCTCTGAACTGGATGGCAGATGACTAGCCCTTGGAGTCACTCTGGGAGTCCTGAGTTCAGGTGCAGGTCCAAATCTCTTTGACTGAGGCAGGGGTCAGAAGGACAGCAAACTAGGAAGGTAGCAGTCCAGCATACCAGTAGTCCAGCTGGCCAGCAGTACAGCAAACTTGAAGTCCCTTCAGCAGTACAGCAGTCCTGCTTCCTAGTAGAGTCTCCACAGGTCCAGATGTGTACTGAATAGGTGGTGCCTGGGATCCAATATTTATACCTGGTGCCTCCTTTGAAGTGGGAGAAACTTCCAGAGGTTTCCCTTTGAAGTGCACAGGTTTCCTGCCTCCCCTGTCCTCATTCCACACGAATACAGGGGTATGCAGCCCTTTGTGTGGGGTAAGGACATAGCCTATTCAAGTGTAAGTAGAGCTGTGCCAAGCTTAGCCCTCCCATCCTGCCAGTGATGGTCCACCCAGGCACCCTTAAGCCTTGTATCTAGTGTCTAAGAGGAATACACCAAGCCCAACTGTCACCTACACCCAGTCATGTGACCCAGAGACAGGGGGCATTCTTTAAATGGCTATGGTAGGCAAAAGCTAACTTTCTTAGCGTGGAATTTTCAAAACTGTAATTTAAAATCTGATTTACCAGAAAATACGATTTTCCATTACATTTCTAAAGACACTAAACATGAACTGGTTACCAGTTCCCATTTGGACGTTACAGCTTATTAAATGTAATAAGGTAGCTCCAATTTTATGTTATGAGAGAGACAGGCCTTGCCGTAGTGATAAACAAATTTAAGAGTTTTCCACTACCAGGACAAGTAAAACTTTAAAAAACATGATCTACTTTTTAAATACACTGCACCATGCCCTCTTGGCTGTCAGGGCCTACTGTAGGGGTGACTTATATGTATAAAAAAAATGGAAGGTTTGGGGCTGGCAAAAGGTTTTATTTGCCAGGTTGAAATGGCAGTTTGAAACTGCACACAAAGGCTGCAATGGCAGACCTGAGCCATGTTTAAAGGGCTATTTAAGTTGGTGGCGAAATAAGTGCTGCGGGCCCACTAGTATCATTTAATTTGCAGGTCCTGGACACAGGTAGTGCCACATTAATATGGACTTACAAGTGAATTAAATTTGCCAGTTTGGTGTAGGCCACTTCTACCATGTTTTAGGGAGAAAGCACCAGCACTTTAGCACTAGTAATCTGTGGCAACTGCACAGAGTCCTAAGGCCAGCAAAAACAAGATCAGTAAAAATAAGAGGTGTGAATGCAAAATGTTTGGGAGAAGACCACTCCAAGGCTCACAGGCCTAACAACATCCAAAAATACACATTGCCTACACCCATAATACAAGACATTTTCTTTCAGACAGGCCCACACACAAATACAAAGGTCACAGACAAACTATTTCTCTGTCTCTTACAGCGACACACTCTAACAAACACATAGGCTCTTTCTCTACCAGCCTTCAAGTTTCCCCATTCCATGTGTGAATAGTTCATTCATCCCAGGCTTCTTTTCTGGCAACTGCAGTTATGGATTTTTGATGAGAAAAACAGGACATAAACCAGACGGGATCTGCTACACACATACAGCAACAAACACATCCATTGTACAACCAAACACATTGCCAAATATGTTATCTCCACTTCTTGCCGCACACATTACTCACACCCAGCAAGAGATACAAAAAGCAGAATAATTTACACACACAGAAACCTCAAACGCACATAGCCAGACATGCATCTCAAACACACAGGGTATGATACACACTTAAGCATAAAGCCTCACACATGACCAGAAATGAGAAATGCAGTTGGACAGAAATACTGGACTGGATCATATTGGGTCAGCCTCATGGATTAGTGGCGTTTACCACAAAATAAATCAGAATAAATATAAAAAGAAAACAATAATCAGTGTTTTAAATGGGCCAGTACTGTCCAGTACTGAGTACCGGCATTTTTTTATTTTGAGAGGGAGAGTACCTGCACTTCTCAAGATAAAAGTAATACTTTTATTAGGAGAGTACCGGCACTTCTCATAAACAAGCAGGTACTTTGATACAGAGTACCTGCACTTCTATTTTTCCATTTCAAGCACTGACAATAATTAAACCACATATGCTGCTCGGACTGCAGGAGATAAAACAGACATGATCTGAATTGCGTCATGAAGCCAAGAGCTAAAATCAGCAAGCCAGGGGTCGAAGTCTGAAGTCCTGGTGACTCCTAAATAATGTCAGTGCTAAAATCCTCACCGTGTTTGAAGGTGAAATCACATAGTTAAATGTAGCCCGCATGCTTCAAAAATAGGTTGACTTTAAAGGGCTCATTCTAAACAAACAAAATGGAGGAGTCAATTGAGACGTTTTATTTTTACTGCTAAAGGAACCAAACCTCTAAAAAACAGGTACACAGGCAGCTATCTCTAAGGGTGAACACATGAGCCAAATGAAGCAGCCCTTTAGTTTTAGTGGGCACTGTGCGGTGAAACCGTTCCGTTTCTTATAAAGGTTGCACGCTCTGTCATTTGTGTGACCTCATCTTTCATGGCTGGCATCTTCCAACCCATCAGGTATTTTGGGGCATTGGGTGGCAGATTTTGTGGCCAAAAAAAAGCAATCTTTGCGGCCCAAAACCTCAAAATGCACAATATTTTTGTGGTGGCCAAAAAATGTGCGTGCCACAAAAGGAACACAAGGCTTGTGCTCCGCTACTGCTGGCAACTGAACCATGTCACAGTCTGTAACCTTGCCAGTCCCCAGCAGCACAGTGCATGGAACTGGAAGATGCCTGCTGCCAAAGAAAACAGAAACCTGCTCTTTCTATCCTTAGACAACCTGCTTTCCTTGTCGTGTGCAAGGCAGCAGGGGCTTGAGGAGGGGGCGTCAGCCAGGGCATAACAAAATGCAAAAAAACAAGCATTTGCAATGCAACGGTTATCGCATTACGTCAAGTTAGAGGTATTAACATTGTAAAATTCCTAACCGGACTTTTCTTGCCACATTAAAGGAAGAAAAAAAAACAAGCGTGATTGCGATCACGCTCGCGCTGCGAAAAGTGAAAAAGTAGTCCAGAAACCATATGGAAAACATGGAGCCTCGTATGTTTGCACTCGAGGAGGGCTAAACACCGGAAAAGGTATGATGTATGCATGCCTTTTACCAATAAAAACAAGCGGATTTTAAAAGGCAAGCTCACAAACTAATGAAAGTGACTGACGTACATGGGCGTGGTTAAAATTCCCCTAAAGAGAGATTAGAAGAGGGACAGAGTGCTTTGCGCTCGTCCCTAAAAAGGTGAGACAGTGGAGGTTAGGGGGCAGGAGGGCTTTTCAGAGTACACAGGGGCACACAAACGTGAGGCAGGCTGATTGCACAGGAGGGGGCTCAGTGCATTTGAAAGGAAGGCAGGCAGCAGAGGAAATTGACACCTCTGCTGCCTACTAGCTTGTTGCTCAACCATCCTTTACTCACTCAGCAGCAGCTTAGTAAGTAAAGAGAGGGTCAACCCTATGTTATTTTTACAGAAATTTTGCCTGCACTTTTGTAAAAATTGTGGGATTTTTACAAAGGTGACGATTTCGCAATATTTTGCAAATCGCGAAATTGTGATATCTTAAATGATCTGTCTTTCTACTCACAATAGATTCTTCTCCGTGAGTCAGACTCAGACCCAGTCCTGGGCACAAAAGTGGCCACTAAAAACGCAGATACTCATCTCATGCAGAATTTCCAATCCTTTGCCCTTTCTCCATCACAGATGCCTGAATGCTTAGAAAACCTGGCCTCCTATTGAAGGAAAAGCATACGTAGTCTATTAACTGATCTGTGTGGCACATACCTAACCTACGAAATTTGAGCAGAAATGAATTCTTCATGCTGAAGTGCCCTTGTGAATGGTCTTTTGGGTCTTGAACTACTTTTCTGGTAAATCATTTGGATTCACTGACACCGTCTTCTCTTATTCTGGGAACGTGGAGCACGAGACAAGCAAGGTTGTTCTAAGGGATGTAACTAATAGCTAGACAGTAAAATACGATTACCAAATTAACGAACGGTGAAGGAAGGGCTTACTGTGATATAAAACATTCCGATGAAAAGCATAAAAGCTGCACTGCATGAGGACATTTTCCTGGCTCATGTGAATGGCCAGTCTGGGCAGGATACAAAAAAGCTGTGGTAGCAATTATCACAAGTGAGAGAACATGTTCAATGGAAAGAGACAATAGTCCAGGACCAAGGTATTCAATGGCGAGGAATCTTGCAGATCACTAAAACACTGAAAATATATCAGGCATCCTTGGACAAGACACAAAAGGTTCCCCCTGGTCAGAAAAAACCTACTAAAAACCAGATCCTGTGAATAGAAACAGGGGTGCACCAAGCACTGACGCCAGTGGTTGCAGGTGGTGGGAACCGATGCTGATTTTTGGATAAGAAAAGGCTTGAAGTTGAATCATGACTAGGCAACCTCAGTATTCGGCTACTTTGGCATTGATCAGTCTGACATTCATGGCTCCTAAGAAAAAGCTTTAGCCCAGCAGATATTTTTTCAAATTCCACAATGCCTGTGCCCAAATTGTTGAGCTGGAATCCCTCTACCATGACTTTTACTGGTGTCTCTGATACAATGGAGAAAGACAAAAGATGTTAAAGAAATGGACTGATAACTTGAGTATGCTGGTTGCAGATATGACTTCTCAACTACTGGAAGTTCACTTCAGAGGCATCACATCGCAAGTTACATCATACATGCTTTAAGCCCACAGCACGAGGAAATAGGATTTACAAAATATGCCTAGAACAATCAACACAAGACGAGGAGAATTGCAGGACACTTCCTTTTACCAAAAGAGCCTAAAGTTCATGAACGTGGAAGGCAAAACCCTTTTAATAATTGTGCCTACAAACCTGTGCGTGCATCACATTTACAGGAAGAGTGCCACATGGTCAATGTCGAAGGTAACCACGTTTCAGGGGAAGATCCCCCGAAAAGGCTCCCGCTGTGGTTGTCACGCACAAACATAAGTCACTTGACTAAAGATTATGTGGGACTTCTTTTCCACTATCATCTACCCCCTCGATTTTCTCAAAGGCAATTTCTTAGTCCTTTATATCATGGTTTATGGTGTGAGGAATGTTATTGCTTCCAGTATTTTTTATTCTACTAATTTTTCTCTTTTATCTTTAGTATGCCTATGTCAAATACCGGAAGAATGTCAACCAAACTACACACTTTTAAACATTTGAATTTTGACCTTGTAGTACCTCCAAAAAAGATGCTGCTATTGCGTCTTTCAGGCTTCCTTTTTGGCCATCTGCCTCAATCTCCCACCGACCGTGAGTATACAACTTTGTTCTGAGGCCTAGACGTCTATTCTCTCTGATATTAGCGGAAGGTAGGATTGAAAGATCTCCTCTGTAGCATTTTTATTTTGCCAAGATTTACCTTGTTTTCTAGGTGGGATCTTCCTGATCAATTGATGTGAATCTCCCATCTGAGTTGCTGACAAATTACTTTGTGTTGTTACTGATAAGTCCTCCTCGTACTTTCAGAGTAGCTACCTGCCTCACATTCTGTTGTTGAGTGGCGCCTGTCATTTTGGACGCAAAGGAAACTAAGGTTCTATCCTCCCCCAAGTCTTGAGAGGTTAAGTGTTGTAACGAATGAGGCCAGCTCCCTACCTCGACTCGTTTCCAACACCGTTTCTACCACAGGAATCAGTACTGGTCGAGAGGCGCTTTGCTATTAGGAGGCTGTGCATTACAACCTTCTTTCTGACGGCAGCAGCTACAGGGCATACTTACTCCTTGCATGCTGTGGGGAAGAAAACTAGAACTCTCAAGAAGGCTTTAGTCATTTATTTGTCTGAGTCTGAAGAAACGTGATCCTCCCCTCGCCGGCCACACTTAACTGACAAGAGAAGAATCACTGGACAATACAAAGGTTCGACAGAAGATTGCTGAACATAAGTTCTAAAACCATTAAATGTTAAAGGCATGTTACAAACACCTTAACAGCCTCGCCCGCCATTATTTTCAATTTTCATCCCCATGAGGTGCTCGCCAGTCAGAGACCTGCTGTGTACTGGAAAAGGCTTCCAGTCAGTCTGGCTGAAACCAGGAGAAAGCGCCACAAAGTCTTGTAAGAGAAGTACGGAGGGATTGCGTGTTTCCCCTGTGAAAGAGTATGTTACCCGGCTCTCTGGAGATCCGTCGTTCTTTCGAATGGCGTGCGTGTAAATAAAGCCTCCAGAGATCGTCTCGCGCCCATCAGTGCTGGTGTGATTACTCCACCATCTTGAGAATAACATGCAGTATTTGTGGACCTCTTTGACCAGGTTGAGAGACTATGATTGTTCACGCAAAGACAATCTGATTTATGTGCCATAAAGGCATGCTACACACATGACATGGAGTACAGAGATGCAGTGGTGCTTCGAAGCCACAAAATTGTCATGTTCATCACAGCAAAATCACGCGTCTCTGTTCATCAAGTGGAAGAGGCGGAAACAACAAAATAGACCAAACAAAGGGCACAGCCATGTATTGTTATTAGAGCCGTGGGACCAGATGGCGATCCAGCAAGCATCACCCTCGTGTGAAGAGAAGCGCATGTAATGTAAAAACAGTTGCAATGCCAAATTGGCAGGCATCAAAGCGGCAGCGATGCGGAAAAAATACAAAAATCACTTATTTATGGAATAGATGTCAAGCGCATGCTAATTATAGTCTACACAAAACCAGGATTATTGACGAACTAAAAGGGAGTCGTCCTATGGTGCACAGGTAGACTGCTTTAGTTGTGAGTGGGGGCTCTACCAGCCTGTTTCCATCGTGCCAAGAATGAAGCTGCATGTGCACAGCTTGAAAATAAATACAAAAAAGCTTCTGACAGTAGTAACTGAGCTTAAAGGTAAATAAGCTTCAGACCGTTGTTAGAAAATAAGAGTGAAGAAAACAGAAGGAATTCGTTTGTTTTTCTTTGTAATTGAAAGATGTATTTTTCTGTGGAAATACATTTGTGCCGAGTTTTAAAATACTGAAAATGATAATGCTAACAATGGTTACTCCAAAACATATAGGGGGTCCTTCCGACCCTGGCGGTAAAACCCGCCAGGGCCGTGAACGACGGAAAGCACCGCCAACAGGCTGGCGGTGCTTTCCTGCCCATTTTGACCGCGGCGGTAAAGCCGCGGTCAGAAAAGGGGATCCAGCGGTTTCCCGCCGGATTTCCCCTGGCTGGGCTGAACCTCCATGGCAGCGCTGCAAGCAGCGCCGCCATGGGGATTCCGACCCCCTTCCCGCAAGCCTGTTTCTGGCGGTTTTTACCGCCAGGAACAGGATGGCGGGAACGGGTGTCGTGGGGCACCCTAACAGGGCCCCTGCACTGCCCATGCCACTGGCATGGGCAGTGCAGGGGCCCCCTAACAGGGCCCCAGCATGATTTTCACTGTCTGCATAGCAGACAGTGAAAATCGCGACGGGTGCAACTGCACCTGTCGCACCCCTGCAACACCGCCGGCTCCATTCGGAGCCGGCTTCTGTGTTGCAGGGCCTTTCCCGCTGGGCCGGCGGGCGCTCCCTTGGCGGGCGCCCGCCGGCCCAGCGGGAAAGTCTGAATGGCCCCTGCGGTCTTTTGACCGCGGAGCGGCCAAGTGGCGGCGTAAGTTTGGCGGGCAGCAACCGCCGCCCGCCAAACTTGGAATGACCCCCATAATCTGTAGTGCGGTATCTGCCGCTTAAGTATGGATCCAGAAACGGTTTTATTAAAGCTGTTTATAGAGCAGTATTTAATTTGTAAATAAAAACGTGCCAGTGGCCAAAGTCCTCCTCTGAAACTAGCAGCTGCTGCAATTAAATGTGCGAGCACGGAATTCTGAGGTAGCGTAATCCTGAAGCCAACTCAGGCCTCTGTAATCCATTTACAGCCACTCCCTGCCCCTTCAGATCACTCTTGCACCTTTCTGATTTCTCCATTTGTGACGCCTTTTCGTTTTTCTCTTCCTCTGTCTTTCCCATCTGTGTCTTTTGCTCACAGCAAATGCTTGAGGAAGAAGAAGAATCGCCGGCCCTCAAAAATAAGTGCCAGTTCACAGCACCGGAAATAACAAGCACAAATTAAGCACTGATATAGAGAGGTTTGCGAAGCTTGCACTGACCCGCGAGAGGATCTTTTCCCTTGCCTGAGTGAACATCCTAACCAGATCAATCTTTAAAATGATCTCGGTTAACATGATAGGCAGGAGAAGTTGTTGGGAGAAGCTGACAGACTATACACTGGGAGTGACGGAATGAGCATCAAGGCAACTTTAACTCTCAATTCCGTACTCACTCCGTCCCCAACACGTGGGTATATTCCAGAGAAGACAGTCTTAAGCAAATAGGTTTCATAAAGTTTGTTGGCCAGGAGATATGGGGAGTGATGTACTTGGAGAATGTATATAGGGTGGTCCGTGTAGCCATAGCCATCTTGCAAATCTTTCAGACTGGAGTATGCCTGGAGAGTTCCATGGAGCCATATCATGCAAGCAAACTTGAAGAAAGGGATGCTCCCTGTGAGAAAAAGCAGTGGAATATTAAGACAATCTGGAAATTGTGTTTGACACAGTTTTTCTGCATTTGGTCTTACTTTGCAAATGTTGGACGAGCAATGTAATTTGTTATGGCAATGCCGGTAAGCTCTGTTAAAAGTATAGAACATAGCTTTCTTTATTGTAAGATGACTACCACACTGTGATGCCACGTGACAACACAACACACATTGGGCCATGCAAGGCAGCAGCTATTTTGAAAGCACAGAAACCATTGTTTTCTATGAGTTATCGATTGCTCATGTTGTGTGATGTGACATAACTATGGAACATCATTCAATGCGGTAACTAACAAAGAAAACGTTTTCTAAATTTTCCAAATTAACAGTCACCACTATTGGCTTTGCAAATGGCAGCGAATTAAAAAAAACTCATGCATTAGCAAAGCCAATAGCAGGTGCCACCATGGCACCAGAGAGGGGGAGAAAAATATTCAGAAGACGGAAAAGTGAGTAGGGATCTAGAGTAATGGGGAGAAAAGAAAAAGAGACGAGAAGTGGGGAGGATAATATTCAGAAAAAGACGGAGAAAGCAAGGGGACCTGAAGCAATAGGTATCAAATGTTAGAGAGGGGTATTGGGGAAGAAAATATTCAGAAGGTGACACAATGAGCTGAAACCTGAAGCAACAGAAAGAAAGAACAAAAAAGCAGGATCTTGAGCAATCAGAAGGAAGGAAAAAAAGAGTCAGAGGAGAAGGACAACAGCCATGCACCCCCACGGAGTGCTAAAATACAAATGATATAAACACAGCTGCATAGAGAAAAAAATAGTCACCTATACAAACAGCTATACAAAGATATACCGTGTTTATTCATAAAGCATGATGAGAGAGATTTGCTCCGGGGGCGGGATAACCAAAGATTAAGTAGGAACACAGTAAATCCAAAGCAGAAAAAAAAATAGACGAGAAAGCACTCCAATGAAAGAGTCTAACTCAAAAGTAAATGGGAACTATGGTATACATAATGACTGCAACAGACAGCCAAGGATGTCCATTGTGAGGCATCAAAAGATGAGGTTAGACGACTGGGGGACTGAGGGTCTGCTCTCATAGAAACGAGGAGCATATCTTACATTGATCTGTAACTTCTCCTCAGACAAGGAAGAATCTGAGCAAACACTGGCACATCTATTTCTATAAAATCCTGTCAAAGCCTTTGGGAAAACAAATTGAAATAACATGAGTACCAGAATGGCCCGAAGAAAAAAAGACTCAGAATGATTCATAGAAGCTGATGTGACAGCATCAGGCATGCTGTGTTCCTTGAAAGCAGCTTAATGCTGCAAGCTGTGTTTCTTTGTTTTCTTGTCACCTGGAAAGCTTGTCTTGTTTTGGCACTGTTTGCCCTTCTGTGCAGTACAAGTACAATACAAATATGGAACCAATTGGTTAAATGAGACGCAGATGGGGCGTTAGCTGTTCTTTTGTGTATATATATTAAGGTGTGTCCAATGTCATTATAGACACTACTTCCCCTTTCATCCATTTGATTGACAGCCTAAAGAATTCTGGGTGTTGTAGTCTTATTTTGCCTTTAGTGAACTGATTACACCAACACACCTGAAAACAATTATTTGAAGGCGAAACGTTAATTACTGGCAACAATATCCCTAATGACCTGGACTGAGGTGGTCACTGTACATTTTGTCCCTGTAATATGCTCTTGAATTTTTACATCAAATGTATTATACTGTTTACATATGTTTTAATGAAAAAAGGCATTTCGAATACAAATGCAGTCAATAAAGAGACTTAAGCAAAGAATGAGTGTGGGTGGACATGACTACCAAGGTGGGATTAGTGCGATGGATGATGAATATTAATGAAGACAGGAGAGTATCCACATGAAAGAGCTTTTGTGACAGTCCGGTAAAGGGTTGAGCATCTATCGCAATGAAACGGGGAGAACAGAATATCATTGTCTATGGGTTCAAATGACGCTTGCGTTGCCAAGGTTTCGTTTTCACATCAGTAGAGAGAAATGTAGCAGTGCAGGGGTACAGAGATGTGATTGTGGGAATCGGAATGTAAAACCACAGTTCACTCTGTTTCGAACAAAAAGTTTTTTTTTCAGAAGTACTTTTCTATTGAAGTGTCATTCCTATAGGGATCCATCATTCTCGCAACATGTTGTGAAACATGATCCTTCAGCCAAAGTGATTTTGAAACAAATGTCTGATGTATTCACCAGCTGCTACTTTATAGCATGCACAGTTTGTGCAACCTGAACCTGGCTGCACCTGGCTTGCTTCCAATCTGTTGCTATCCTTCTGTATGTGTGGTATCTAAACATGGGCACAACAGTTCAGACGAGGCCTTACTCATAATGTCTAGAGTAGCAACCCCACCTCCATTTCCATATGGTATTATATCTTCCTGTGCACCTTAACACTGTCTTTATTTCACCATGGTCTAGTTGTATTGTCTAGCCCCTTGGAGGTCCTCTAGCACGGAATCTCTATGATCTCTCTTCAGTGACCTTGTTGGCTTCGCTTCCCATCATCAACTGCTCCACAGAACCGGATGTATGGCTTCAGAAATACCAATGATCAAGCCTCTCATCCAGCATCTCTGATGTGTGTCTCTAATGAACGCACTGGAAATTGCTAGGTCGTGAAATCAAACTTAGATCGGTTTCCCCAGAATGTACTCCTTTAAAGAACACTCCTTGCCATTTCTAACTCAGTTTAGGACATTAGCTCGTACCCCAAGGCTGTTCGACTTGTGGTGTAGGCTGCTATTACAGCATTTCCTAAAGCCTAACGTGATCACAGCTACACTGCCTCCATCTGTTTCCCAGCCACACAGGCATCTAGTGTAATTTGATTAGACTTGCAATGACTTCTTGTGCGAGTTATGAGTCTGGTAAAATAGCTCAGTGAGTCGAGCACCTACTGCTGATGATAGCATGTGAAAACAAAATATTGACAAAACATAAGGTGTAAAATAGTGATCATAATTATTTGTGTAATTCGTTGTTTCTGGTCACATACAAGCCACTTTCATTTCCATATGCTCTTTAGAACAGCATACTATCACACAAGTCCAGACCTCGATGAGGATATGTGTTTACATTGCCCATTAGTTGCCAATGTTGACAGATTAAAACAAGCAATGGCAAAGACAAATACATTCTCTGACCCTATAAAAGCAATCACCAGCTTATTGCCTTCACCAATGCTGATTTGTATTGGCGCTTCTCTACATTCCATCTTGGAATGGCCCATTTCCAGCAAGATGTGTCATTAGCTGTCCTTGCTGCTTAAATCTGCATGTAACCTGTGGATCACAGGTCTGATTTCTGCATTCTAAGGTCGATAAAATGAAAAAAAAAAAAAAATATATATATATATATATATATATATATATATATATATATATATATATATATATATATATTTAGCTATAGATATATAGATATATAAATATATATATATATATCTCTTCCTAGGATCCAGGGACCTACAGGTATAAGACCCGCTTGCTTTTCATAACTTTACTGGCCAGCAAGTAAAATAATACTTTGCAATATGCAGCACCACAGGGTTTAAAGGAGAAGAAAGTAAAATGCATAAACATTTGATAAAAACTCCTGTAATAAAATGTAAGATTGATTTCTAAAGCGCTGCTTGTCACCCATGAGGGTATTCAGGTGCTGATCAAGTGAGAGCCGGCGTGTGGTGAGGATGGGCCTGAGTACAGGCAGTCTTGATGGTCCAGCAAGAAGACTAATTGAAAAGACAGGTCTTCAGCTTCTTGTGGAATTCAGGAAGTGGGAAGGAGACCCTGATGTGTTGGGGGAGGTTGTTCCAGGATTTGATGGCCTGGTAAGAGAATGATCAACCTCCTGTTCCACTTCTGTGGATGCAGGGTAATCAATAATAGAAAGAAAGAGTTTGCTTCGCTGTAGATGACCCTAAAATAAACAAATGAACCTCTCAGAGTAGAAATGAAGAAACGAATCTGAAAGGTTTTCCTCCAATGACTCCTCCAAATTTGGAATGCAAGCCCAGGGCACCAGGCATGTGCCTGTCTTGAAGCCTCCTCTTTTGTATTCAGTCCTAGTTTCTGAAAAAACTTTCTTCTGTGGCAGTGCTGCTGCATGCATTGATTTGCAGATGCAGACATCCTCAGCTCTGATGCGGAAACACCAATTTCAGATGCACCCAGCCCTTTGGAGCTCATTCGAGTGATTTAGTTACCCCATTTTAAGAGGTGGGCACAAGCTATTAACTGATAATGTGTGAGGTTATTGCATTTATTGGAACACTTCCTAGGATCAGTCAATATCCGAGAAGTCAAAAGTGTAACTCCCTATCATTATGTATCAATGAAGGTGCCTTATCGATTCAAAAGTCAGTTTCTACGCCAAAAGAGCATACTGAATATAAAAGGTATTCATGGTGTATTAGGAAGAAAAAAAATCAATCTTGTAACGATGCTATCTTTATTAGACTACAGCATAGTTGAACTGGCAGCCTTCAGGACCACATACACCCTACTCTTTCCTCGTGCAGTTATTGCACAAGCTACCCAGATGTTTTAAAAATATGTGAATGAGACTAATTCAGCAGCGAATCCAACCCACTTCTGCTGGTGCCAATGCAAACCTTTTTCCTCAGTGTCCAGAAATGCTCTCCAATTCAGCTACTTCAGTCTTGGACCAGTCACGTTTTGTTTGCCTTTTGAGCTGTATTTGCACAGAGGATGGGCCAGTGTTGGAGATGTAGGTAGGGTCACATACATTTCAGCAGAAATGATGCTTGACAATCACAAGCCCCAGCCGCTCCTATTGGAAATGTCACTTCCGCCAATAGGTTTCAACTTTAATACATTTTCACTTCTGGGATGGGCAGCATTAAAGATGCCTTGCAGATTTATCAAGCCTCCGTAGAAGTGCGGTAAAATGACTTTAAACTCCTAACACCATTTCTCATTGACACTATTGTTTAGTAGGTTCTTACATAAAATGTGAAAATCATGTGTTTGTACGTTGAAAGCTAACTTTTAGAAAGTTGTATTACAAGTGCCATTCTGAACACTGGTTGTATTTTTTCCTGTGATAATTTAAATACATGTTGATTCCTTGAAATTTCATTCAGCTATGTAGCCAAGATGCGTGGCAGATGGCCAAGGGCACACCCCAAGCTAGCCTGTCTGAGCCCAGTCGAGGCTGGACTCCTCCAGACTCTATGCAGCGGCATAATCAAACTGTAATAACCAAGATGCTGCTTGTTGCAACGTACCCGACAAGTCTCTTTCCACCAAGGTATGTGCTCTCTCGGCCACAGAACTCGGTTGAAGGTCTGAACATTTATATCACTCTATAACTTTGAGCAGGGTTGGCCAATCTATAACCTGCAAAGCCTGCTCAACTATGCAGCCTTTCCACAGGGAGGTAACATGCAGGGGCCCAACTCTTCAGGAGCCCCCAAACCTGACAGAGGGGCCCTATTTCGCCAAAAGTCAATGTACATCTTTCAGGTATGAGAGCGTCAGGGGGCCTCTCTTAACATTCTATAGTGTGGGCCACATCATTTTACAATATGCCACTGCCCTTCCATACCATCGTAAATACATATCAGATTGGGGGTATAAATGAAACACCACCCTCATCACTAATAAATTAAACCTAGACCTAGTATTTTTTTCCAGATCCCAGCTATCAGCCCATTGTTATCCACTCTTAAGTGACAGAACAACAGTGAATTACAAATTACTGTCACCACAGCACGGAAGTGTTTTGGGGGCATGTGTATGTGTCTCAGAAAGAACCTGTGAGTGTACATCATTTTACAGGTCATGTGTTGTTACAGCCTGGAAGAACAAGACATCTGTAAGAAGGATCTGATTGACACCCGTGAACCATCTAGCCAGGAGAATACTCAGTCCAAGGGTTTCGGTGAACCTGGCCCACAGGCACTTTCAGGCTGAACTGTGGCATTGTAACGAGCCCGGATAGCTACCACCCAACCCGCAGCCCACTGGGAAATTCTGGAGTGCCCACCTGGTGACTACGGCGTGGGGAGGAGAGGTTCATACCATGCATATGTCAGAGAGGTTTTCAAATTATAGAAAACCTTTTTGCAAACAGATCGAAATTAGGTAACTTTTATCTGTGAAATACAGGTGGATCTTACCTAATTTGAGTGTCTGATACCTCTGTGAACCTTGCAAACAAGAGGAATGCAGATCAGTGGAGGTTTTTGACTGATCCATTAGTGTTTTGAAGATCTTTACTATCGCCTGTCGAGTCTGACAAAGAAGGCAAGAACTAGGCTCTGCAGCCTTCTCACAAGACACCAGAGAATCAAGGTGAGGTTCATTGCTAGAATCACTATCGATCGAGAGAGACACACACATCTCATTGCTGTAATAGAAATGTGCCTGTCTGGAGCTGCAGTCACTGAAACGATGCAGTAATTGAGCATCAATTTAAATATTATTTATTAATATACTAAGAATATTCAGAAGCTTGAACCTCGTGCCTGAGGGCAGAGAAGGGCTGTACATAGCAAGATCACACGTAATTGAATGTGCGTCCACAAAGGGTTGCAGGTGAATTTACAGTGTGAAATGAAGGCCACAATGGCACACAGCCACCGAAGGGATCTGAAATATAACATTGATGTAGGGTGAAGAGGGAGTAAACAGTCTATGATGGTAGGAAGATTGTAAAGCAGTGGGTTTCGAGTACTTCTTGACTCACTAAATTGGGTGGAATAAATCACGAGGCAAGTAAATGGAAACAATGCCACGTATTATGACACTGAGGTGAATTTTGCATTTTCTGCAATTATTAATTGGTCATCTTAACAGTTAACATTCAAAAGGTGATTGATTCAAAATGGATCTCAATACTATTGAAGATGCCTAGGTTTCATGAGAAAGAAAGCAATGCACGTTCATCCGATCATATTCAAAATAAGTACAACAATTTATGAAGGTTTGTCTAAAACATTAACTATGCTGAGCTCACAAAGAAAAGGCCTAAATATGCACAATTATTGCAGAAAAAACATGCAGTCTTTTCTCTGGGAAGAAACTATGTTAAAATTCATATCTACAGGAGCTCAAATAAAGGTATATTTATTATTCAAATTATAGGGTCTTTGGGAGTACTTTTTTCCAACCAGCAACATCCCTGCAAATTGTTACACACCGGTTGTGTAAGTACCTCACTTGGAGGCAATTTAAAATTCAAGATATTAGCCCTTTAAAAGATTATAAATAGATGGCATTATTCTAACCTCTTCAAATGTCTGCATGTCTCAGAACACTGCGACGCTAACACGAGTTTGCATGAACGATGCAGGAAAATATTAAGACAAGGAATGGATGGTAAATCTTTGCATAGGCTTTATATGTGTCCTCACATATTTAACTTCTGGAAACAGTTTTGTTAAAAATGTTTTGTTACAATCATAGACTTGATAGATTCAACATTAGTTTAATGCCCTTGGCTGGCAAGCGTGACACATGTGGCTACCCATCACTGATTACTTGACTAAGTGTGCTGTTAACCATACTTTTTGATGACCAGTTTCAATATTCTTATTTCTTCTAAACTGTGTGTAAGAATTCTTAATTTTTGTTCTATACTCTATTTTAATTGGCTCTTTCAATTTATCTTTCATATTCGTGATCCTAATTTTTGCATACCCTTCTCTCTTTTTCTTATCTTCCCTATTTCAATATTTTTATTTAGGATTATCTTTGGTACATATACCTTTTCTTTCAATTTTTTTGCATTCCTTCTTGCTTTTTATTTCTAAGGTTGTAAATCTCTGTTTTCAATGAATATGCCTGCATTGGTTTTCTTCAAATCCTATGTTTGATTAAAAATATTTTTTCTTATCAAATCTCTATGAAACTGTACAGTATTTTAAACTGTTAACAATGTTTTATATTCTGTATATTAAAGGCATATATGTATTATTGGTATACATTTTTTTTTTAAATGATAACGTTAAAAAAAGAGAAGGAAGGGAACTTTTTTGTTACCCTTTATGATTATGATTTAAAGGTGAACATGCAAGGTTTTGGTGTCCTGTTATAAAAGAAAGCCCAGTTCATCCATGGGGGTGAGGGCTAATAAGACCAACTGGGCAAAAGCCATCCCTCTTTCGTGCCTAAATACAGCAATCAGCAAGTAAAAGGGGACTTATGAACATTTGTAAGCATTTGTGATCTGCAAGAAACATTGCACATGCAGATTTTCAGAAGCTTTTCATTCTTTTGAGATAGATACACATTGTAAATGTTGAGATCTGCAATTATGGAGTAGTTTTTGGATTACGCAGCCAGTTTGGAAGAGCATTAAAAAAAGTTAGAAAAAGCTGCATCCTCCGTTTTTCATTAATTGCAGTAGCACTGTCAATAGTCTATGTTCGATGTTTTGTGAAATATGGCAAAAATATGTATGTATGTACAGTGGAAAACAAGACTTGATAGCAATAACAGTGAACAAAACTGCGCAAAAACAACTGCAGTAAAACATCATTGCTGCCAGCTCTTGCTTTGCATTAATTCCACTATATGGTAAATTGTAGGGTTTCTGAAATGTTTTCTTACCGTGTTACATCCTAGCGGATAGCAGCAATTATCCTGACAGCGTAATGTAACTAACACAGTACTTACTCCATTACATTTGCCTCCATGAGTCGGGATGACTTTAAGACACACCCTTTGCTCTTTGACATTGTTGCAAGGGCCATGTAGAGTTTATCACTTCTAATTAACAATTAAAGTGATGATGAGGTGCCTGGGTGCATCTGTGAAACCTGATTATCCCTGTAATTGAGTCACTGGCATCTCATCATCAAGCTAGTGCAGAAGCTTGGACAAGAATAGAATTCAGACTATCAACCATTAAGAGGCGTTGAGCACAAAAAAGTGTTAACAGTTATAGTTTAAGGATTCAGTGGCCTTCTTATGCTTTTCAGAGCCCTGTCATCCTCTTCGCACGGCCGTAAGGCATATACAACACACAAATAAAGGATATGCCGCTCTTTAAAGGACAAGGTGAATGATCTGCACCATCTCCAACAAAATTTGTGATAAACATCTGGACAACGGATAACAAATCAGAAAGGATCCTGGTAGATTTGAACTCTCGATTCTACCTCTCGCCATGGTACTTAAGAAATTTGATGAGAATAAGTTGCAATTTAATCTCGTAAAATTTGGATTTGAACATGGCAATTATTTTTAGTGCCATCTGAGCACATTTTTTAGAGGCAGAGGTGATATATTGCCACTTATTTGAAAATCTTTCTTTATTCTCCAAAATATTACCTGTCACAGGTGGTTTACAGGTACAGGGTATCAATGCCAGCAGCATTTGAAGCATTTTAGCCATCAGTTTAAAGCTTACGGGAAGTAAGAGCTAGTATTTATGGTGGCCACAGAGTAGGGTATTCAGTAATTTTTGTTGCCTTTATTATTTATGATCATTTTTGAGACCCCACCTTTTTCTTGGCCCCTGCTTTACAGATCACCCGGAAACTTTCCAGGAAGAAGCCCCGGTGGATGAGATTCTTCTTGGATCGTTTCATAAAGCTGCTTGAAACAGCACCAAAGTTATTAGCAAACACAAAATCCATTTCCTATGGAAACGTAGTACCGGATATAACTATCCAGTGAATATAAATTTTCCCCCCCCAAAAAAAAGGTTAAAGTGACGTCATAGTTAGGTGAAAATGTCAGTTAGTCCAGCACAACCAGATAACAATAGATGGTGCTTTGTGCTTTTAGGTGTCATTTTACTTAAAGCTTTGAAATTGCATATCTCCTGTTCTACTGATTGGATTTTTGTTGTTTTGGTGTCAAATATTTTATTAAGTTTGACTCTATTCTGGGATTTTTATTGTGTTGCGTTTTCTGTTTATTACTGTATGAAGTGATGCCCAAATACTTTACACATTGCTTCTAAGTTGAGCCTGACTGCTTTGTGCCAAGCTACCAGAGGATTACACACAGGTTAATTTGAGGGTTGCTTGCAGGCGTGGCTCCTAAGCTATGGCGGAGGAGCGTTGCCCCGCCAGCAGCAGCAGCTGCAAAACGTTTACTTCAAAACGATAATAAACTATGTTTATTATCGTTTTATAGTAAAAAGGGGCAGGGCTCGGGCTATGGCGGGGACGGAGGGGCAATGCACAGCACTCCCACTCAGTGCGCATGTATGGTTGGCATGCGCTCAGGACGGTCAAACACACATGCGCACTGGGCTCTCTCCAACCCATCACTGTGTTGCCGGGTTGGAAAGAGAAGGCAGAGGCTTTCAATCTACCTCAGGGCGCCCTGGCTGGGCGCTCGGGCCAATCCGAATGCTGCTGCCATGCTGCCAGCAACATGACAGCAGTGTTCGGATTGGCCGCAGGGCAGACTGGGAGCCTGTGCCTGCAGCAGATGAGTGGGGTGGTGGGGAAGTGGGGCGGCGGCAAGAAAGGTAAGCTTTTTAAAACAAATTTTAATCAATTCCCCCCCTACACGCGCCCCCCTGCCAAAGCGCCACAAGCCACTCCTTGTTGCTTGTGACATCCTGACAGAAATTGTGGCTGCTGCTGAGTAGGGGTTCATCCCTTCAACCCGTAACTCAATCTCCAACAGTAAGGATTCTATGGAGGGTGTGCAGTGAAAGCACACCTTGGGGGCAATTTTTAATTTTTTTTAAATCACTGAAGATGGGCCAGCATAGAATAATGCATTGGGATTTTGAAGAAATCCATGTACAAAGGGGAATTCTGCACTGACTCATCTGAGAGGATTTACCTGGTCTTGTCACTTTAGCAGCTAAACATTATGATCAAATATGTGAGGTATTTGCCTTTAGATGGCACCAAATTTGTCAGCTTTCACCTTAATAATATCTCTATGGATTTATCAGGACTAGTTTAATGGTATCGACATTTCAGATGGAATGGTCTGGTATGATTACCATAATCAAGCAGCCTTTGGTGTTGGGAGAAGTGCCTGGGGATACATTTCCATTCAAAAGAATCCCGAATTGGCACAGGCATAATGTGGCGCAAGGGGTTACAAAGTGGCGCAATGCATGCACTGCACCACTTTGTAAATATGGTGGTGCGTTTTTCCTTTCCAAAGCCACATTAGCGTAAAAAAAAAGGCTGCTAATGTGGTATAGGAACGGCGCAAGGGCTCCATAAACTGGCCCCATATTTGTGCCAGCAAGAATCACAATTTGGGAACAAGTTGTAAATCAGAAACAAAATCGAATAGACACGCTTCACAAAGATATGACTAGTATAAATGTGCACTAAGTGTTTGCCTATATCGAAAATAAGGGCCCATGTCCTTGATTATTAAAGAGCGCTGCATCCTCTTTCCTAACTTTCATGTCAGGCCCCTTTGCAGCACTGAACTCTTTCCCAACCTGATTCTGCTAACTAATAAAGATTGAGTTACTAGCATGTACAGCTCTCTGTGACAGACAAGTGCTCTGAAATGTCAGGACAGGCCCACATTAGAGATGGCTGCACGTAAAAGGGAAAATAATGCAATTTTTATAGAGTACACAGGACTGGCTCCTATCTGCCCGGCCTTGAGCCACACTATAAATAAATAAAAAAGATTTTCAATTGAAAACAACTCAAAAGAAACATGCAAAGTAACTATAGTTCCTCACATTGGCCACACAATGCTCTTTATGTCTGGTCTTCAAGAGAGTTTCAAATAAGCTCTAAAAATCACACATAATAATATAGATTTACATAGAAGAGGTTTTAAGAAGTGGGTTTGATCCAGTGGTCTGTTAAATTGTCTTAAACATTTTGCTCTAACCCACCACAGCATGCCACATGGAGCAAGTGGGTCAGCCCACTTTAAGCATTGGCTCTCTTCACTTCCAGTCACTTCAGAGAACCTTTGCACACGGTTCATGTGCATACAAATAGTTCCTTTCTTTTCCGTCGCAAAGCTGGTTCAAAGTGAGATTTTTCATATTACCTTTAAATATTGGCTATTCGTATTGCATGTAATTCGGGTGCCCAGTTACATAGTGATTTATGATCGTTGTTATTCACTTTTTCAACTCTCTTCTCCCCCTTTCCTCCTCACTGTCCCCACTTAAAACATCTTGCAAGCGCTGTAACTTGTCTCACCCATAGTCTACAAATCTCAAGAGACACTGTGCCTAGAACTTCATTAGCGGGATCAGAATATGATGTGACTAATGACTTGTATCCACATAAATCAGTTTATTGGACTCGCACATACTATAGGTCTCCAATTTCTTTTTTTTCTTTTTTTTAATCTCACTTTACTTTCTCTAGTTACTGTTCGTGTCTATGTATTGTGCGGCACTTAACGCCAGCAAATGTATAATTTTACTGTATTGCTATAATTGCCCACAAATTCAAGTGTTGTTTCAAAACCAAAGTTGCAATGAAATAAATTATAAATAAATACAAATAGGTTACAGAACCCAAAGGTAGCTCGCAATGTACTGGACGAAGTCCTTTATTCTGGTAAAACCGGTCGTATCATTATCACCCAACGTGCTCCCTAGCTCATGCTGATGTAAAAAAAGCTTCTGATTGCAAGAATGTAAAATAAACATGGATTCTGAGCTGTGATATTAAAAAAACTAATATTCAGTTTGTTGTTATTTTGTAATTTTTTTTAACACTTGGGCAGCACACACATTACAAACTGATTCTCATTAGGAAGTAAGATGTCCATCAACGTTAAAGCCATGTTAGTAACAGACTAAATTCGTGCTCTCTTGTATTGTAGCCACCCACTGCAATAAACGATCATACTGCCATAAATAGCCCCTTTTCAGATAATGGTGGCCAGTTATTGATGAAAGAATTTCAGGGCAAAAGTCTGAAATGCTAGTTAATCTTTTAGATGCTTATCTTGTAGGCATTGCTCAGCTCAGGTCATTGCATTTCCTAATGGCAGCCTGTACTGGCAGCTGGTATTGTTAAGCTAAGATATATTTGTTTAGTGCTGTATTGATATTATTATGGCCTTGCAGCACTTTCAGAATTGAGTACGTTCATGTCCTGATCTCGAATATTCCCACTAAACAGGGTCTGCTTTCCCTTTGACCAGGATAATCACTAGTCTTGATATGGTGAATATTTCATTTACATGTTTGGTTGGAGCTAATTATACTGCTTAGTGTTGCGATTTCACAAGTGAAATGTAATACCATATTACAATAGAGTTCCCCTGGCAGTTTCTTATCATAGTTGACTAGATGTGCTTCAACTAAAGTGTAAATAGGCATAGATTAGACCTTTGGTGCATGTTTTATAAGATGCTGTTGGAACATGTTTTAAAGACCTTGTTTAAAATATGTTATACTGTAAAAATCTAAGTAGGTCAAATCCTTTAATTTTATATATAGTCATTACGCAAATTTTTTCAGTTCCATACCATCTGTTCTTATTAAAATGCTCTAATCCTGGCAATATGGGTGACAAACTGTGCGTCTGTATTAAGCCACGCGGGAAAGAAATAGGAAAGCGGTCTGAGAACTTCATAAATTGGGAAGTATATACTTGTCCTGTTTCATGATTGCAAATGCAGCCCAATTAATCAAATAAAAGCTGAGAAATTAAAAAAAATTGTGGAGAGTTTCAATTTGCAAGACATTGAGTGCACATAAGCCTACAAGGCAGTCCTTGGTTTACCTCAGTACAGAGGAGACTAGACAATAACCGTGTTACTTTGGAGCTGTTGCACGGGTCTTCTTTACTTGCAAAGTACAAAGGTAGTGCTTAATTTGTGCCTGTGGTTGCAGGTGGTTGGTGCCCGCATTCGTTCTTGGGGACCATAACTTATTGTTCAAACTCAGACCATGAGCAAGGAAGGGGAAGCAGAAAAAGCAAAAAGACGGTGGAAAATAAAGATATAAGTAGAGTGAGATAAAGAGACAGGAATTGCAGGTAGTGAAAGAAAAAGGCATGAGGTTGAATTAAGACTAAGGAGCTTTGCTATGCGGTAACCTTTGACAGTCAGAAGCTCCAGCTGTGGATGCCTAAAAAAATCGCTTTGCTTATACCCCTAATACCTATTGCTAAGGTGAGTGTGCTTTCTCCTCTAAACATGCTAAAATTAGCTTACATCCAATTGGCACATTGAATGTACTTGTAAATTCCTAGTGAAGTGGTGCAAAATGTACCCAGGGCCATTAAGTCAAATGCTATTATTGGGCCTGCAGCATTTAGGTAACCCTTGAAGCATGTCTCAGGCCTACAAATGCAGCCTGTATGTGCCATTTTAGAATGCCATTTCAGTCAGGTTAAATAAATCTTTTGCCAAGCCTAGACCTTCTTTTTTAATACAGAGTCACCCAAGGGTAGGCCCTAAACAACCCATGGAGCTGGGTGCAGTGTATTTAAAAAGTTGAACATGTGCTTTCAGTTTAAATGTTGTGGTAGTGAAAAACTCTTAAGTTCGTCTTTCACTGTTGTGAGGCCTATCTTTTCCATATCAGAACATTGGGGTAACTTATTACATTAAATAAATGATAACTTTTAATTGGGAGCAGGAACGAATCTTGAGTTTGGTGTCTTAAGAATTTTACGTTAACGCCCTCTTTAATGATAAGGTCAGATTTTGAATCACAATTCTAAAAATTTCACTTTTAGATGTTGGAATTTTCTTGTCCTAACCATTTGGTGCCTGCGTCCTGCATCCTTGGTCACATGACTAGGTGTAGATGGCTATTGATATTTGTGTATTGCTCTGAGATAGTGAGACAAAGGGAAGATAAGTATACGCAGGATGGGTCATCTTTGGGTTGAGGAGGCAGAGGAGCTGTCATCTACCACATATGCACATCACAAAGGTGCTGTCTGGGCACAATCACAGAGGGTTTGACACTAGTTTTTTGTGACCCCGACAAGCCGGGGCAGGAAGGCAGGAAATTCTAAACATTTCTGGGTGGAAATCTCCAGAACCTTTTCCTACTTCAAAGCTGGCACCAGCTATAAATAGTGCACCCTCAGACCCAGCTCTTCAGTACACCTGTAGACCTGTGGAAGGCTCAGAAGGACTGCCTTGCTGCTTGGCAAGAAGGGATGCATCTGGTCTCTGTTGAGAGTCCTAACCCCAAGTGGTGCCACCCTAGTCCTAGACCTTTGGAATTTGGCCTCAAGGTGATCTGATAGCCCAGTTGGTGTTCTGTGAGCAGAATCAACACAACAAGGCACATCTCCCTACAGCTCTGCTTCTGAACCACTGCAGCTCAACACAGACCAGCTTCTTCGTAACTGCTGCTGCATAACACATTCTCAACACCAGACTTCGCATTGCAAGTCCTCATCAGCAGAATCCTCAACAATGGTGCAGGACTCTGGATGGTAGTACCGCAACTCCTCAGAATCGCTGCTGCACGACACATCCTCAATGTTGGTTTTTGCAACAGCCCGCAAATCAGGATTCAGCCTACTTTGTTCAGCGGGCCTAATTTGGTCCCTGTATCTGGCCCACGCTTGTTTGAGGTCAGCCTGAACTTGTGACTTTGTTCTGGTTTGGCATGATTAGATAGCCACAGTTGGTTCTCTGTGCTGCTGGGCACTATTTTAACTTAAACTTTAAACTTGCATAACTCCTGTTGTACTTATTGTATTTTTGTCATTTTAACTCAATAGGTTAAATGTTGTTCTATTTTCTAGATTGGTGTGGGGTTTTTCTTGTGTTATATTTTCAAATTATTATTGTTTGAAGTGCTGCATACAAACTTTACACTTGCCTCCAAGTTAAGCCTGACTGCTTTGTGCCAAGCTAGCAGAGGTTTAAGCACAAGTTAATTTGGGGTCTGCTTGTGCTCCACCGTGACCGAGAGTGTGGTTGCTGATTGAATAGGGTTCCCCTCCACCAACCAGTAACCCAATTTCCACCAAGTGATCGTTCTTATATTTGGTCATTTATTGTGTGCAATGGAAATTATATCTAAATTATGAGTGATCAATTCACATAAGCACAATACATTGTGGGTAGCCTTACAAATGAATTCCACTGGACACCTGTGATATTTAACCTAAGAATATCGCTAGGCTCCTGCCCTTATATTTTTCACAGATTAACCAATGCACACAGCCACAGTCTGTGAACTATCCTGCCTACTGGATGCAGTCTCGATAGGCGGACTGCTCGCTCTCCATGGATTAACTGAAATTTTCTCCCTGAAAATCCACTCACCTTCTTTAAGGACCAGCATCTGAAAAGCAGAGAACTGGCAATGTTTCAAGTGCTTTCCGTTTCAAGCATTGAACTCAGTGTTTAATTTGTGGAAAAATAAGGACCAAGGTCCACTAGGCTTCTTAGGAGGTAGCTACAGTTTTCACCACCCACGCTCTCTTCTGGCGCAGTGAAATGAAGGACCAGTACTACCTACTTATCATTACTCTCTGACAAATGTGCTAAAATGAACTATTCCTGGTTATTCACAAGTGTAAGAATTGCCTAGAGGTGCTGATATTATTTTAAAGTATTTTGCCATGTTAAATCCTCTGGTGATGTTTAAAATTAGATAGACAGCACCACCATGTGGTAGACTGTTTGAGTATGTGCTGAAATAAGTACCGATGCTAAGCACCAGAAAACATTGTCACAACTTAAGTACTAGTTGAACTTCTCACAACACTGCTAGCCTTTTGATATTTTTATTGTTTATCTTATGTCCTTGCCTCATATGGATATCCTCAGCCAAACAAGTGCTTTACATTGCTTTATTGCCTCAGTTGTGTTGGTTGTAAATATGTTTAATGTCAGTAAGATACTTTTAAAATAAGGATTACTCCATTTGCATAAAAACGTTAATATAGCAAAACACCATGTTACCAATTTATTTACAAAATTTACATTGTATACAATATTGACTATTGTTGTTTTGTCTTGGAAAATGGATAAGGGCCTCCTTTTTCACACAAAAAACTGTCGCATAAACTGGCCAGTTTACTGTGTTGCCGCTAGGCTTCAGAAGACAAATTCATGACACCCCATAATTTTAAATTAATGGTTCACAAAACACTGCTATTGTTTGTGGGCACTGTAATTAAAAACTGATACTATTACTCAATTTGATGGATCTGAATATGACATCTCCATATAGAACTGAGAACTTATTTCTTTCTCTGAAGACAAGAATTGCATTAAGAATTTTCTATAAGTGTGAAAATAAAGACATAATGAGATAGGGTACAGCATGCACCCAGAAGCCTGCAGCAATATTTCCCTCATACATTTTGGTGAACTGGAAATTGCTAGAACAATCTACTAACAGACAAGTATTACATGCAAGTGAGTAGCCAGAATATTATAAAATATCCCACTTGAGACATACCTCTAATCACAAAAAGCATGCGAGGCGAGAAAACCAAATCCTCCGTAGGAGAGTTCCCTTCACCATTTCATCCTCCAACCATCTCATCTGTCTATCCATCCATTCATCTCTCAATCCTTCCATCCACACTTTCATACAGACATACATCCATCCACCCATCAATATAGTCATGTATCTATCTATCCGTCCTTCCCACTCATCCATCCGGCCATTCTTCATCCTTCCACTCATTCCACCTTTAATCTATTGATATTTTCATTCTTCCATCCATCCATCCATCCTTTCACACTTCCATGCATTGTGATTTCCACCACAGCCCCTACCATTCACCTTTTCTTCATTATTTGTTTTAATCCAACTGTTCTTTCTTTCCTCTATTTACCCAGCTGTTGCCTTTTATCCATATGTTACTTTATCTTTCACTCTCATGCTCACTTTTTCTATTTCTGACTCTTTCTGTAATTCCATTATTTTCATAATTTCATAATTTCCATTTCTCTGCTTCCTCATCTGTGCATGCCAGCCCACCTCCCTCACTCGTTTTTCATGGTACGCCCTAAACATGTTATTCATGAACAGTTTGTCTGCAGGCAGAAGAGACTCATACATTAGTTTTACTGCGTCATCAACTCACCAGCCCAGTGGGCCTAGGGGCAGTCCCCACTTAAGGAGCCACTGACTACACACGAAGATTAAATGTTGATGTATTGCACATTTTGCCTTGTCAAGGGAGAACTTCCATTGGTCTGGATGACTCGAGAAGTATCTGTTAGGTGAAGTGGTGGCTGTAGAAAAGCAAGTTGTTAACCCATGAGATGTGGGTGAGCTGCTACGTTGTCTAAAATGTATCGAGCATCCACATGTAAAATTTATTTTTTCTGAGGGATCCAGAGTTGGACCTTCCAAGCTTGGCACAGGCAGAAACGATTTATTCCAATAAAATTGCGTGTGGTACATGAACAGCAATACCAGCCCCAAACTGCAGTTAAGAAATTAGTTCTGGAGCAATGCTGAGTGGCCCGAAGGATTAATGAGAAATCCATGAGCTAAAATTCCAAAATCAATTTAGGTAAAAGCGGGGGAATTCAATTATTAAAACGACAACAAAACAACTAACATCAGATATAAAGGTCTGATTTTTTACATATATTAATATTGAAACTTGGCCATTGAAAACAATAGGAAACCTAAAGTCCAATGTCTAAGGACTGAGTTATGGAACAAATATAAATACACATTAAGGAATGTAGAGTGTCGGTGTTAATCAGACCATTCACTAAGTATTAGTGAAAGAGGCAACGATGATCATGCACGAGGCATTTCTCAGCGAGGCGGAAAAAGTGAACATTCATTTACAGATAAATGAATGATGGGCAATGGTGAACAGGCACTAACGATTACTGAGCCTTTGGGCACATCAACACATCCGACATAATCAAGAGACCTTAAAATGCATTCTACACTTCTATTCTATCACAAGCAAACATCACCGCCAAAATTCATCCTTTAAACCGGATCTAAATTCATAATGTAAGGTCCTGACCTGTCTATGTTTAAATGCAGTTTGTTTATTTTTGCACGGATTAAAATAGACGTCAGGGTCTGCCACTTCTCATTTGTTTAAGGAGGTCTAGGACAATATGACAATGACCATTTCAGTCAAACGTTCAGCAGCGCACAGGGCAGGCTGTGGTGAGCTGTCCGGTTCTGAATAATCAGAATTGCCCTTCGGGATGAGTCATCTCCCCCCGACAGGCCATAGAGAGCTCCACCGTGGTATTTTGCAAACAGCGTGTTCCTCCCCTGTGTTCCTCCAGCCCTCACCCCACGCGATCCCCCCTCCTGTGTGGCCAACGCATTCACAGGGCATGATTTATTTAAACCCGCACTGCAAGCACAGGCCGGAGAGCAGGCGACGAGGCAGAAGGGATGACGGAAAAGAAGGGCATCTAAAAGAAGTGAAGAAAGAGGGAATCGGGCGGATTAAAGAGGCGGGGGGAAAGGAACATGGACGAAGGACCTTTAGGATGAGACAGAAGGAAGAAAGACCCAGCTGAAAATAGTAAGAGGTAACGGAAAAAGTAGGAGACCGAGACACAAAATAACTACAGAGAGGCAAATGATTGCAGGGAAGAGGCATTTAGGGTGAGATCTCACTAAAAAGGAAGAACAGTTCAGGGACTTATGCAAGTTAGATGCATTTAGTGCATCAGCAAGGCGGAGAGAATGACTAGGGTAGGTGTATCCACCTGCAACCAGGCATCCACAATTTGGTATGCGCATCTGGCTGTAGGCCCGCGTGATCCCAGGAAGCCCTTACTCTAAATGGGAGGGGCGACGAATAGGAACAGAATTTATGGCCACAATGGACTATTGTAAGTGACTGACGTTATCTAATGTTTTGACTGTCAGTTCTGATTTATAATTAGCCAATTTAGCTTACAGTTGGAGGAGTTTCGTTTACACTAGGTCCTGAGGAAGCGTCATTGGATCCATATGGACCGCTGAGACGCGAAACATGTCGATCCAATACAGAGGTGGGGTCCTGTAGTTTCCTGACCCCCCACTATGAGATATACAGTTAGAGAGTGGTTGAGCATTACCTCTGTTTCACTCTTTTGTTGAGTATTTTAATCTTGGCCTCTACCCGACATTAATAGAATAAAGTCAAAACAAGACAGGGTTCAGAGCCAATTTTAGATTCTTTCTTTTTCTAACCCTCCTCGGTGTCTTCCCCCTTTATCTACCTGAGGGCGAGAGCGGCATCATCGAGTAGATCTCCGGCAAAGAGCCCCCCATTGGGTGGTGCCCGTCAGACATTGCAGCGCCAGTCTGACGAGGAGCTTGTCCGATGATGAGGCATGACACCCAATTGGGTGTGTGAGGACTCGTGCTCCTGAGTTATGGGACCCTAGAGCACTCATCCTGCAGTCCCCTGGCTTTCTTAGGAACAGTGTATTACGTTACTATTAAAGGAGAGAATGAAGACCCAGGTGTAAGAGACGCAGAAGGATGGTGAAGAGGGCCAAGAGTTGAGCTAGTGAGGGAGGGGTGAATAGGCATTAAAACATAAACTAGATGGACATTTAGCAACTGACTGAGGTTAGAAGTGTGAATCAGGATTGATGGTTGCAGGCTGGGGCAGGAAAATGAGACTGAGTGGGACATTGGGAGACAAGATATAACATTAGTGGGATGGAAGTAGCACACATGTGCAACACACACACACATCAGCGAGACAATTCAGGGGACAAATGGCAACCAAAAAATTGTTCTGGCAGGGCAGTAGAGACAATAAGAGACAGAGAGGATGTCATTGAAGCAGTTCAAATTCAGGAGCATCACCATCATCAGTGATCAAGGTTGTCTTCTATTTTTGTAGGACGGAAACTACTGCACTGAGGGAAATTTGAGCAATGGACCTCTGCATCAAAGTCAGTACTTCAAGGTTTTTGTCACTTAATTGTGCATAATGCTCCAGAGCATGCCAGAGACGAGGGACTTTTTGTCTCGTCTTGGATGAAAAGATGAACTCAGATTACCAAGTAAACTCTAAAGAATGTTCAGCAAGGAGAATTGCTATTAAAAATTAGCAGCATCTAAATCAAAGGCAAAAATCTATGAATTGCATGTAAAAAAGCAATTTATCAGACCGTGTTTTACATCTCAAAGTGTCTTCTGTGTTCGGTAT